>NW_012140636.1:1555629-1559165 GCF_000956105.1 Propithecus coquereli | reverse complement strand
AGAGAGCTAGGATTACAGGCGTGAGCTACCGCGCCCGGCCAACATTGACATTTATTTTTTTTAATAGTTTTTTTGTTTTAAAACTAAACACAGATCAAGAAAATAAAACATCCATCAGTGGGACAATGTAATAATTGTTTAAATTCAATCTTTTGCAGATATTTCACTTCTATTAAAATTCCCCATTTAGTTACTGAATAACTCACATAAAACATTATTGTATCATAAAACAGTATCATATCAGAACATAAGAAAAGGATGAAAGTTCAAACTTTTAGGGAGATAAGGGAATGTTTAAAAAATATACATTATCCACTTCACATGTCAGATGCACTAGGTAGTGTCTGCATGTTGCTAATAACTGAGCCCACGTTCTGAAATTTTAAAAGAGCATATATGTGGTTTACTACAATGTATGAGCTATAAGATTCTACTCTTAGGCTATCATTCCCTGCACCTTTCAATATTGTGGCTAAAAGAATGCTCTATGCCAGCCAGGATCCTTCTTCCCGGTTTTAGAGAACTGAACCAAATCTTTTCCTATCATGACCAGTACAGTCTGCACTGGGATGTTACATCTTGCTTCCAAACCTTTATTGTTATTCATAGTAAGTTTTCAGGCTTTCACTTTTCACTTGCTCAAAGTGGAGCATTTTATGGACTGACCAATTTTCAATTGTTACCTGCAGAAAAGTTAACACTTATCCAATACATACTATGGACACTTGGCTGCCTGCTTTATCTATTAACCAGGGATAAATTATTTCTCACTCTCTCTCTTCTGAGCACTCTGTTTCTCTTCTGTTTGGCATCTTTTTTCTCTTTTATTATAACTGCCAAAAGATAAAACATTTTATTTTTTGTTTTGTTTTTATTTCAGGATATTATGGGGGTACAAACATTTTGGTTACAAGTTATGACTTTGCCTCACCCAAGCCCAGATGAGAGGCATGCCCTTCCCCTGTACAATGCCCACTGCTCCATTAGTTGTGAGTTTGCCCACCCCCACCCCCACCCCCAACCCCCAATGAGTATTACTACCGTGTGAGCACCTTAGTGTTGATCAGTTAGTGCCAATTTGATGGCAAGTACCTGTAGTGCTTGTTCTTCCATTCTTATGATACCTCACTTTGGAGGATGGGCTCAAGCTCTATCCAGGATAATGTAAGAGGTGCTTGATCAGCATCGTTTTTTGTAATTGAGTAGTATTCCATAGTATTCATATAACATATTTTATTAATCCACTCATGGATTGAAATAACACTTCCTGATAGAGTCATGTTTGAAAATAGTTCTTACCATTGACCTTAGCCAGAACACTTTCTGTATAATGTCATTAACACATTGACTGCCACACTAGAAAAAAAGTTTCCTTGGGGCCACAGTGTTTTATTACAAAAACAGAACAAAAACTTTGAAAACAAAATGATCTTTTCTAATTTAATGAAAAATTTGTTATTTTTTATTGTTTTCTGCGTGTGAGTTATATGCAACCCAATCCATGTTTTTAGAATGAAATTATCAATATTAATTGTAACAATAAGAACATCAACAAGTAAGATTTTCAATAACCGACTGCAGGGTTTTGCTTCTCCAGGGCCCGGGCTCGAGTTAAATACAACTCACGTGGCAGTTAATGTGTTAAAAGTTCTTAGTAGTAACATTTATGGGATTTTATTGCCTTTTCACTTTATTCATGTTATATACACACACTCAATATCCTTTCCTGCATTAACTAAATGGGTTAGTGATAAAATTCAAAATGGTTTATTACAAGTACAAGATAGCCTTGAACTAGTTCATTGAAAAGGAAAAAAACAGAACTCAAAGTTTATTCAGAGTACAAAAGATAGAGGACCAGCCTAAAATAATTTAGAAAACAAAAAGTAAGAATAAGATTATTTTAGTCATGGGGAGTAAAGCTAGCAAGTTATTTTGTTCAGAGAACTAAATAGGGAGTTGGATACCAACAAGCAGGACACATGATTAGTCAGAAATTTCCTAGAGTCAAACCCAAGGTAGAGAGACATGAGCTTTTCAGGACAGCTATTTTAACCAAAAGCCTGAGAAAACAGACCAAGAAGGCATAGATATAAATGTCTTACACCTAAAAAAATCAAAAAGAAATAAAGAAAATAAGTCAGCGTTGGACTTAATCAGATTGGCAAGAAGTCCAAGTGCTTCAAAGATCAATGTCTACTGACTAGGAAAAAAAAGAGTAAAGACAATATCTAGATGGAGTTTGTTAGTGTTTTAAACATGCTCCAAGAGAAATGTGTAAGAAGTGACCGAACTTACGATTTGCCACCAACTCTATTTGGCCCTGGCATCTCCTTACCCTGGAGAAAAGCTAACTGACCTTCTGTACTGGAATTGCTAGAGAAAGAAATCAGTAACAAGTGAGACAAATAAAACTATGAACCGAGGCACAGTCTTCAAAGCAAAGGCCGTCCACTTTTCCCTTTGGATATTAGCTGCGGGTCATGAACTAGGGTGCCATGATCAGGATAGAGAACTCGACCTGAAAAGCCTTTTGTTTTTAGCTTCTTCTACTGGCAGGTGGAGGGCAAGGCCCAGAGAAAAGCATAAATATGTTATCACTCGAAAGTTCCTTCTAGTTGCATATGGGTATCAAAATAGACCCTAAAGTTGGGGTTGTCTGTTTTACGATATCCCAGAGAATGCATAGCACTTCTGGGCAAAGAGCAGAAAACAATTCAGCGGTTGTTTGTGATGTTGAATAGGCCTGGGGAAAATTACAAAGACAGAGACAAACCAAGTCCTTGGGTCCCTTTTCTAGAACAGCAGCACTATATGGGCACAATCCATAATACATCAAATGTATAGTCCAACCTTTAAAGAATATATTCTGCCTCTAGACTTGGAAATACTGCTTTTCTGCAAGATTGTATTAGGCGTTCCAATAAGCAACCTGAGATTCAGAATCTTCCAATCTTGTGTTTGACTGAAAGGACTCAAAGAAAAAGAATAATTTTCCTCCTCTTGTTACTGCAGAGATTACCTCAAGTCTACCTACCCAAAATTAAACTAAGAATTGCAGAAATATACAATATATTGAAATATCCTTGATTTAAAATGTATGATTAAGAGCTTTTTAGCGTGCACACACACACACAAACACACACACACACGTGGTAATTGTTTAAGTTGTCTGGAGTAAGCATCATCTATAATAAAGTTTTCTTCAGAATTTGTATTTGTTCCTTTTACATGGAAATGTTAATGTTTCAAACACTTTACAATATCCCATATTATTCTAACAACAAACATATGTCATAGAAACTTACCTATCGGATACTATGAGCACTGGCCAGGTGACGGGCACACTGAAAGCCCTGACTTCAGCATTAGAGAGCGTGTCCATGTCACAAAAACTTTTGTACCCTCTTAATATTTTGAAATTTTAAAAAAAAACGTATATCATAGATATCTTACGCCCATTTTATGTATGAAGAAATCGAGGCTTTAGCAAATTAATTATCTTATACAGTTGATTTAGTTACTTGATGGCAGAG
>NW_012140636.1:1551013-1555129 GCF_000956105.1 Propithecus coquereli | reverse complement strand
AATGGATAATATCTACTATAAATAATTTTCTATCAATAAACATGGTTTTAATTGCATTCCATGTCTCTGCCCAAGCTGGTAATCACTTTCTTTGATCTTCTTTTTATAGGAGATAAGTTCTTAATGTTGCCTCTACCAGAGGACAGAGAATGAAGCTCTTGCTTGCACCCCGAGGGCAACGTTTGCTTGAAGGAGAAATTAGCTTCAATCTCTTTGACATCCTTTCTCCCAATTTTCTTTCATTTGATTTTAGCTCTACAATATTGACTCAGAGCTAAAAATCCTTTATTTCTCTCCATGTCACTCTGTGTATCTGAGGAACAGCGTTCTCTCTCCAACTGGATTATGTCAGGTGGAGCCAGCTGATTTACTTGCAAAGGAAGAAACATTTGTCATCTTTCTGGCACAAGCACATTCACTGAATATACCATTGTGCATGTCAACGTACAGGTACACATTAAATTAACTTCGTGAAGATGTGAAATTGTTAAAATTTTAAACTAGCATTTTTAAGCACATCTTATGTGCCTTGCACTGCGCTGAGCAGATCCTTCATGAATAGATCAATGCTCTCCCTTGGGGGTGAGTGAATTCTCATACTATCAGTTTCCACAAGAGCTGGTTGTTAAAAAAGAGTCTGACATCTCCCCACGTCTCTCTTCCCTCCTCTCTCTCCATGTGATCTCTGCACAAACCAGCTCCCCTTCTCCTTCTGCCATGAGTGGAAGCAGCCTGAGGCCCTCACCAGACGCAGATACCCAATCTGGAACCTTCCAACCATCAGAATTATGAGTCAAATAAACCTTTTTCCTCCGTGAATTACCCAGCCTCAGATATTCCTTCGTAGCAACACCAAACAGACTAAGAGAGCAGGGAAAGCATTTGGCAAACAAGCTGACTCATAATACATACAAAATACATGTTTAATTGTAGCAGTAACAACAATGATAACAGAGCTTATTGACCCAGATAAAAGATGAGGAGGCAGGTACCTACATTGCAAAAGATAACTGAAGGATTTTTTTCCTTGCTATTTTGAAATACCTGGATACTCTTTCATTTCTTCATTGGTGTAGCTTTGTATGAGTCGATAGGATGTAATTAAAATTGGATTAGTGCCTAGTCATCAAATACTAGAGCAAACTTTGCCCTTGACCAAACTTCCATTATGAAAGTTTCTTTTGTCAGAAACTAGATGTCTGAATTTACCAACTTGAATAAACACTAAATTTAAAAATTAAACCGTTTCAGAAATAATTCAGCTGGTACTGAGAATGACTAGCATAATTGACCTTGATATTTCTGTTCATTGCGAGCCATCCTGGGCTTCATTAGAGGAATCTATTCACAGGTTCTAACAACCCTCTTTACGTATCCGCCATGTCTCCGTCCTCCTCACTATGTATAAACGTACTGAGGGAAATTATTCTTAATAATGTTTTCCTTCTGGGTGAAAACACATCTGTGATAGGCTTTTCCTTTCACTCACTTCCAAGTCAAAAGTTTTTAAGTTACTCAAAATCCTGCATACCAATTACATAATACCCAGATATTTTAGTACAAATAGTCCTATTAAGCAACACAAAATATTGGTAGGCAGGGCTCTGATCAAGAGTGCCAGCAGTCTTTTTTAAAAAGAGCTCAACATTTTTTTTAACCTCATCTTAACATTTTATAACAACCTTAAATTAAATTTTAAGTGGCATATATAAAAAAACATAATATTCTTTATAAATGAGTTATAAAGAATTTTGCTAGGAATATAAAGACCTTGGTTCTAGGTTCAGTTTTGCCACTTTCTAGATGTGTATCACTATTTTAAAATATAGCCAGAATTTGTTTCAATCAGGTGTGGTAAGATGACAGGCATGTAGACAACTACCTTGAAAGAATAGCTTATTACCTACAGTTCCCAAAAAGAGGGAGCAGCCACACCATGTAGGGCCACACAGGGAAGCACCAGGGTCAGTCAGGACGCAAAGGTGATGACGTAGAAGCCATGCTCCAGAGCTTTCTTGTAGTGTTCACAAGAAGGAACAGCAAGCAAGGCAGGAAAACTAAGAGAGTTTAGGATTAGATAGTTTGGATAATGTTGATGGGTTCTGGGTATCAAAGGTATGCTACCGGCCGGGCACGGTGGCTCAAGCCTGTAATCCTAGCACTCTGGGAGGCCGAGGCAGGTGGATCATTTAAGTTCAGGAGTTCAAGACTAGCCTGAGCCAGAGCAATACCCCCGACTCTACTGAAAAAAATAAAAAGAAATTAGCTGGACAACTAAAAATATATAGAAAAAATTAGCCGGGCATGGTGGCGCATGCCCGTAGTCCCAGCTACTTGGGAGGCTGAGGCAGGAGAATTGCTTGAGCCCAGGAGTCTGAGATTCCCGTGAGCTAGGCTGACGGCATGGCACTCGAGCATGGGCAACAGAGTGAGACTCTGTCTCAAAAAAAAAAAAAAAGTGTGCTACCAGGCAATTTGTTTGCTGTCTCTAGGAATTACCTAAACTTGGGGGGAGGTAGACCCTTCCTGGGTCCCCAAGGCTCCAAGATGTCAAAGCATTATAAAATATGGAAAGTAAACATCATTAATACAATCAGTGAAAATTATTTAGCCTCTCTAAACCTCAGTTCCCTCAAAGTTATAAAAATGAGGAAAACAATCCCAGCATCTGCCTTCGTCCTGGTGATCAAACGGTAAACGTGGTCTAGGCAGCGTGCCGCCAGCATCTACTACCTCTACTCGACCCCACCACTCTCCAAAATGCTACTACAGAATAGGACAGGTTTGTTTCTGAGGTTGAAATGTTAGATTTGTGAAACGGAAATAGCTAAAGCCTTACGTGGAGGGGAAATGTGGTCACTCAGATCATACCAGCTGGAGGGTGTGCTGTTATAGGAAATTGTTAGTTCCCTGAAGACAGGGAGAGGCGCAGGCTGACAGACTGTGACCACAACAGCGCCGGGTCCACTCCAACAGCCCACCGGGCTCACATCTGCGGGACTCCCCTATGACACCGGGTGACTCCTGAGCAGCAAGTGGGTTCTGCTATGGAATACATCGTCTTGCTGCTGACGGTAGGAAAATGATGGAAAATGAATGGATTCTTATCTCCCATGAATGCTTTTGTCAGTTTTGTACATAAATAGTGCATTGCATTCTTTAGTTAGTTTGGATATTTTTCACGTCCTGTTATTGTTGACGTTTCCTTCTACACATTGATAGTTTAAAACCAGAGACTCTATTCCTAAACTGGTAACCGACTACCTACAAACAAAATCAATATAGACCCACTTACAACGCATAAGTTGCCTTTCAAAAGAATCAATAAGGCATTTGAATTGCTCCAAGATATACATTGGTATCTGTGTGTGTGTGTGTGTGTGTGTGTGTGTGTGTGTGTGTGTGTCTGTAAGATGTGTCTGAGATAGTTTATATATGTGGCTCTTATCAAAAATTTTATGAAAAACGGCAGGGCTCAGATCAATGTAAAAGTGAGCATGTGCGAGAAATGGTTTAGGAAACAGCAATCAAAGAGCTCGGAGTCAGTTGTGAGGAGCCCTTGGGCATTTCTCCATGTCACTGTCCTCATTTACAAAGTGGTGCCATGTATGCTATTCAGGTGATGTCTACCCTGAAAGTTCTGACTTCACCACTACATCATCTGTGCATGTAACAAAATTGTCCTTGTACCCCATACAGTTATAAAAAAATTTTTAAATTGTTTTAATGAAAAAAATAGAATGGGGATAATTATACCTCCTCTTTTGAGAAACGGCTATGAAGATCGAATGTGAAAATAAAAAGAGTGCCAGTCGCAGTGGCTCACGTCTGTAATCCCGGCACTTTGGGTGGCCAAAGTGGGAGGATTGCTTGAGGACAGGAGCTCAAGAGCAGCTTGGGCAATATAGCAAGACCCCATCTCTACAAAAATTAAAAAAAAAAAAAGAATTAGCTGGGTGCGGTGGCACCTGTCTGTAGTCCCAACTACCAGGCAGGCTAAAGCAGGAGGATCACTTGAGTCCAGGAGTTCGAGGTTGCAGTGAGCTATGACCATACTGCTAACACCACAGCATGGGTATAACAGAGCAAGACTCTGTCTCCCAAAAAGTAAATAAA
>NW_012140636.1:1548087-1550633 GCF_000956105.1 Propithecus coquereli | reverse complement strand
TTTACAGAAAACATGCATTTATTCATGGAATAGCTACGTTTGCAGAGCTGACAAGCACATAAAAAGAACAGAAGAGCTGCCATTTCTGCCCTTCACATTAACTACAACTAATACGTAACTACAACAAATAAGCCCCAGATAATAATTTTTAAACAATTACCTTCCCTAACTTGAAACCTGATTCCAGAACTCAACCCTGGAGGAAGGCAGTTTTCATCGACTTATTCACAAAGACCTTATACGATTTCTATTGCCAAAATGGACTAGTTGGAAATGTCTCTTCACTTTAAAATTACTTTATTGGAATTGGCTTGATACTTATGTAAGATTTAGAAATGTTGGACTTTGGCATCAATTGTAAAACATTAAGATTACCCTTTGTAACATTAGCAGTGTGTGTGGTAACAGAACAAACTGTGGGACAGAGGACCTGAGATAAACTTCGCCGAGGGGAAAAATGCAGCCCAAGGCTCTGAAGCTCATGCCAAAGGCTCTTGGGCTAGAACAGTGTTAACGTACCCCAACCGCACTAACAGAAGCCATTGGTGCAGAGGGACCTCCTGACCTGGCTTTTATAGAGTATAAGCTGAGGTAAGTGCTGAGGCCACTTGACTATCACCTTCATTTATGGGGAGGAAAATCAAGACCCAAAGAAGCACAAAGACTTTCCAGGATCACATAGCCAGTTACCGATGAGCAGATTCTCCTGGATTCTCACAACCTCCTTCTCTACACCACCCTTCCCTGTTACTCTCACGCTTTGTCATTCACCCCTTGCGTTCAATGCCTCAGTCACACCGGGATTCTTTCAATGCTTCCCCCAGAGAAACATTTCTCCAAAGAAGATACACACATGGCCAATAAGCACATGGAAAGATGCTCAACATCATCAGTTGAAATGGACTGAATATTTGTGGCCCCCCAAAATTATATTTTGAAACCTGGGCCATAAAACTAACCTCTATAAATCTAAAAGAATTGAAATCATACAGAGTGTGTTATCTGACCACAGTGGAATTGAACTAGAAATCAATAATTAAAATATCTCTAAACACTTGGAAGCTAAACGACGCACTTTTAAATAATGTATGGGTCACATAAGTAGAATCAAAAGAAATTTTTTAAGTACACTGAATTAAATGAAATGAAAATACACATCAGCAGTTAAAGCTGTACTGAATCGGATATTTATGGCACTAAAGGCTTACGTAGAAAAGAAGAAACGTTGCGGATCAATAATCCACTTAAGCTGATATTTCACGGTTGCAGAAACAAAAGAGAAAAAAAACCTCAAAAGAAACAGAAGGAAAGAAATAAGAAAAATAAAAGCAGAAATTAATGAAATGGAAAAGAGAAAAACAATAGAGAAAATCAATGAAACAAAGGACAGATTCTTTGAAAGGATCAATAAAATTAATAAACCTCTAGCAAAATTGACAAAGAAAAACAGAAGACACAAATTACTAATATCATGTCCAAAACAGGAATATCACTCCAGACATAAAAAGGATAATAAGGAAATAACAGTATCAACACAACTCTACACACATAAATTTGACAGCTTAGACAAAATAGACCAGTTTCTCAAAAGCCACAAACCACAACTCACCAAATATGAGACAAATCATCTGTAATAGCCCTATAACTATTAAAGTAATTGAATTCATAATTTAAAACACCTCAGGCCAGGCGTGGTGGCTCACACCTGTAATCCTAGCACTCTGGGAGGCCGAGGCAGGTGGATCTCTCAAGGTCAGGAGTTCGAGACCAGTTTGAGCAAGAGCCCAGGTGTCTGAGGTTGCTGTGAGCTAGGCTGACACCACGGCACTCTAGCCTAGGCAACAGAGCGAGACTCTGTCTCAAAAAAAAAAACACCTCAAAAATGAAATCTGTAGACCTAAATGTTTTCACTGGAGATTCCATCAAATATTTAAAAAATTGATGTTAATTGTATCTCTTAAAGAAAACAGAAGATGAGGAAACACTTTCTAGTTCACGTTATAAAATTAATTTTAATTACTGTGATACCAAAACCAGACAGAGTGCAAAAAAAGAACACTAACATTAATAACGCTCATGAATGTAAAAGGAAAAATCTTTAACAAAGCATTACCAAAATGAATCCAGCAATATATGAAAGGAATTATACAAGAGGTGTGATTTTTTTCCAGGTATGCAGGGCTAGTTCAACATCTGAAAATTATGTAATCTACCATATCCACAGGCTAAATAAAGAAGGAAAATCATATGATCATCCCATTTGACACAGAAAAAGCATTTTCTTGTCCTTTCTTTTTTTCTAGCTAAAGCCTGCCCACTAGTGTTGCCTTTCATTGGAAATATATTTCTTTGTCTCCATTTTTCATCAAGATATTTGAGCCTCGGTCAAGACTCTCTTAGTCCACATATTTATAGAGATTTTCTCAGCTCCAAATCCAAGGTGGTAGGTTCCCTTATGCAAATCAGCTTCACTTCCTCTGAGTAACCAGCTTTGCATGCCAAGGAGTGCAGAGCTTTTGCTAAACTGCCAGAGAAAACTATCTAGT
>NW_012140636.1:1533275-1535028 GCF_000956105.1 Propithecus coquereli | reverse complement strand
AAAAGGTAAGAGAAGTACTATCAGAAATTAACAAATTTATAATAATGATTTATTATTTCTTTTTATTTTTAATTGATACCTAATAATTGTAGATGTTTCTGAGGTTCATGTGATGTTTTCATACCTGTATACAATCGGTAATGATTAAATCAGAGTAATTGCAATAATGCTTTTTAAACATCTCTCAGTAATTAATAGCATAAGTACACCAAAAATCAGTACGAGCTGCCTCCAGTACGACATTGGTGCTTATTAATAATCAGAGAAATACAAATTAAAAACACAATTAGATATCCTTACGTACCACTAGGTTATCAAAATTTTTAAAGCCTGGTAATTCCGAGCATGGGTGAGGATACGGAAAAATGAAGTCTCTCGTGCTGGTAGGGAAAGCCGCCTTGGAAAGCTGTTCGACCTGGTCTACCAGGGTTGGGGATGAGGCAATTCCACTCCTAGTCAAAATATTTAACAAAGAGTTAGGGACATTCTCACAAATGGCCATGCAAATGTGACGCCAGGAGATCACAGGCCCTAGGAGGTCAGATGGGCACTAGATATCTGTCCCCTGGGGTTCCAGGGACTGCTCTGTTCAGGATGAATGACAGAGACCCAGAACCACAGGGGACTGGTTGATGGGCTCACTTACCAGGAGGGACAATTACAGTAGCTCCTAGCAGTGACTAAACAGGGCTCCCCAGGGCTGCAACGGAGTCGGAGGGGAACTTGGAGGTTTGGAGCAGTGACTTTTCACCAAGCTGAACAAAACTATTTCATTATTTTGAGAGCTGTCATCACCTTAATAGTATGTACTAGCTGAAAATCCGTCCCAAATTTTCCCTAAGGGAACTCAAGCACCCATGGAACCAGGTACATGAAAAGAATTGTCATGCAACCGCTGATTCATTATAAGCAAAAAGTAAAGCAGAAATGAAAACGGATGAATAAATGATGGTCAACTCATACAGTGGAATATTCTACGGTAATGAAAATAAACAAGCTGCAGCTACAGGTAATGTGAATGGATCTCACAAACATGAGTGGAGAGGAGGAAAATAGACATGAAAGAATACATATACTATGGGGATTCCATTTATATAAAGCTTTTAATGGAGAAAACCAAGCTATTGGGTAAAGAAGCATAATTAGGTAGTAAACCCATGAAATATCCAAGGACATGATTATCAAGATCACGAAGAAGAAAGATGGGTAAGGTTAAAAAGGGGAATTCTGGGGCAATGGAAGTGTCCTTTACTTTATAATTATTTATTAACCCATACTTATATGTTTAATGTACTTTTTTCTCTATTATTTTATATTTTGCAATAAAAGAGAAAAAAAGAATGAAAAAATCTTGGAGCTGGCTGGGAGCAAAGGGGTTTGCAGCTGAAACCTGATAGCACAAATGACCTGGTAAGAGGTGGGCAGAGCAACGAGAAAGGAGAAACAGTGATTGGAGAATCAGACAGCAGGAATGGTATTTATTCAAAGACAGCCCAGGACAGGACGAGGAGCACCCTGGGTGGAAGTAGAAGGCTTCTTCGCAAGTTTCCCAGAGGAAAATGGGGACCAAGGGCAAAGTGAGTGGATGAGCTGTATCTTTGTTCAGATCATGCTTTTTTGTGTCTTTGTATGTTTGATAGAAGAAGCTTCCTTCAGGGATTACTCTCAGAAAGCAGCAATTTAAGGTTGATCAGAAGGATATTCGTGGGCTGGCGCGGTGGCTCACGCCTGTAATCCTAGCACTCTGGGAGGC
>NW_012140636.1:1531440-1533225 GCF_000956105.1 Propithecus coquereli | reverse complement strand
CAAAATTCTGTTTATAAGTAAACACAAAAGAGGAGAAACTACAAAACCCAAATTTGATCAGACTAAAAATTCAAAGTCAGCAACTTGACAGCAAACCATGAACTTTGTAATCAAACAAACTTCAAATCAAAGTCCTGCTCCCCTAACAACTGACTGTTATCAAGCACGGAAACTATGTTACCTTATTTGTTAATAGTGAACATGATATCTGTCTCACAGGGTTATGGTAAGGATTAAAATGATGATGCACAGAAAGTGTCTGACAGTCAGCAGGCACTCAGTAAGGGTTATTTTCTTTCCATTAAATAAAACCAAACAGCAGTTTTCTCTCAGCTCATAATTTAAATGGGAAATAAGAATTAGAACAGGAAAAAAACTCTAGTATAAAATCAGGATATCAAAGAGAATAAGCCTTTCCCTTTCCCAAGATGGAGACTATGGGAGAAAAGATCCTTTGGCTAGAAATTTAATTGAGTACTTACTAGAATGAGCACATCTAAGTCTCGTTTCTGGAAATCAGAGAACCGCCATTGAAGAGTCAAGCAGCCCCATTATTAGTGCTCTGGCTGGTCCACGGGAGAACATGACTCAGCCTAAATAGAATGACTTGTAGACTTGTGGGAGCTGCGTGGTGGCCTCATGCTAATTGTGTGACAATTAAAGTGTCCTCTCTTCCTCTCCTCGGTATAGGTTTAGATCCCATATTCTCCGAGAATTAATGTTTATCCTTGGGATGTATGTTGTACACACATGATAAAATCAATCTAAGGGTGAAAAAAGAAGAAGAAACAGTAAAAAAGATGCTATTACAATTCAAACTAGCAGAAACACCACCCAGGAAAACCAACCCAGAGGACCTAGGCCTTCCCTAGATCTGGGACCCCAAAGCTACTACTCCAGAGATTGTTCTGTGGGAGGTAGAGAGAGAGAGAGAATTTCATATTTTACTCTGTTGCCCTGGTCCTGAAAGTCTAGTGCTGTTCTGGCTGGAGCCTTGGGGATGTCTACAGAACTCCAAACCAAGTGATGCCGACTTAGGGAAATGATTTTTAAGGAAGTAGATCCAGGGAGTGAGAGCACTGGGGCTGGTTTTCTCCAGGGTGTTCCTATGTTGCCGCGTGAATGTTTGAGGGGGGTGCAAGGGGAGTCAGATAAACGTGGGGTTTCAGGAGATGAGGACAGGCACGGGAGAGCCTCTATAAAAAAATCTTCGTGAAGAGCTTTCCCTTTGGCTCTTTAGAAATATTTTCCATTTCTTCACATTTTCTTACCACTCTGCAAACATTTTGATGAGAAATGAAATTATATTAACAAACAATAGAACTCTAGTAAACGACAGACGCCATAGAGGTCTAGAGGTGGGAGGGGGTTTGAAAACAAAGGAACAAAGAAGAGAACAGGAAAGGAAAGTTTTGCTTCATGTAGCCGTTAGTATGTGACCCTGGAGGGCAATGCCAAGGTGAACGCTGTAGGGAAGACCATACCCAGGTAGGAGGGGTGGCAAAGGCGAGACAGGAACCTGGAGATGCACTTTAAGAAGATGCCCAGGGGTCAGTAGGCAGAGATGATCGCAGTAGGTGCTCGAATCGGGGCAAACAATTTGAATAAAAGGTATACTTTGCATTGGGGAAAGGTCTACTTTGAGTGGTGGCAAGAATATAAATAGGTAAACCTAAAAGTTTTAAAATATAGATTGGGTTCTAGGTACATGGTCTTAAGTTAGAGTTTTGCACTTAATTCATAGGAACTAGAGAGTTCTTGATGGTTTTAGACTAAAAAAAATGA
>NW_012140636.1:1529525-1531390 GCF_000956105.1 Propithecus coquereli | reverse complement strand
CTCAACAGAGTGGATATTAAGGGGGAACCTTCTTGATTAAGAGGGGGCAAATCATTTGCACAATTTCACCTTTTATGCTCTTTCATTGAGCTAAGTCTATTTCAGATTACACTTAGGAACCTCCCTCAAGAGTCTGAGTTTCCAGGGAACATTAAAGGATCTAGTCTAACAATCACTGGATTGTACAGAAAGCTCAGGACTCAGATTTTTGATCTACCAATAACCTATGTACACTTGGACTTTCCACAGTGAAAGTTGTGGCCAAAATCTCCCTTTCTTAATAAATTCATCTGTGATGAAGAAAATCAGCATGGGTACTACAGACAAAGTAGGTGTGGTATTCCCCTTTATGTCATGTCATATCTGTGTCAATTTGTGTGCTTGTCTCTTTACCAAAACCTCATCTTCCAACTCATCTCTGGGCTGCTAGAGGTAAGAGGCTATCTTAATCTTAGAAGATTAAATTGCAAATGACAAAATCAAATGAAAAAACATCTCATGTTCATGGATTGGTAGAACCAACATTGTTAAAATGTCCATACTGCCCAAAGTGACTTACAGAGTCAATGCATTTCCCATCAAAATACCAATTTCATATTTCATAGATCTAGAAAAAATAATTCTTTGCTTTATTTGGAACCAAAAGAGATCCTGAATAGCCAAAGCAATCTAAAGCAAAAAGGATGATTCTGGAGGCATCACATTACCAGACTTCAAACTGTACTACTAGGCTATGGTAACCAAAACAGCATGGTGCTGGTAGAGACAGAGACAAATGGATCAGAATAGAGAATCCAGATATAAAACCATCTACCTACAACCAACTGACCTTTGACAAAGCAGACAACAACATACACTGAGGAAAGGAAGCCCCACTGAATAAATGGTGCTGGGAAAATTGGAGAGCCATATGCAGAAGAATGAAACAGGACACTTATTTCTCACCATATACAAAACTTAATTCAAGGTGGATAAAAGATTTAAATGTAAGGCATGAAACCCTAAAAATTCTAGAAGAAAATATAGGAAAAACTCTTCTTTGCCTATCAGCCTAGGTAAAGAATTTATGACTAAGACGCCAAAGGCAATCCGAGTAACAATGAAAATAAATAAATAAATGAGACTTGATTAAATTAAAAGCCTCTGCACAGCAAAGGAGATAATCAACAGAATAAATAGACAACCTACAGAATGGGAGAAGATATTCACAAACTATACATCTGATAAAGGGCTAATATCCAGAATCTATAAAAAAAAGCAAACAAATCAGTAAAAAAACAAAAAGAAACAACCCCATTACAAAGTGGGCAAAAGACATGAACAGAAGTTTTTCAAAAGAATATAGACAAATAGCCAGCAAACCTGTAAAGAAATGCTCAACATCATTAATCATCTGGGAAATGCAAATTAAAACAACAATGAGATATCACCTTACTGCTGTCAAAATGGCCATTAATAAAAAGTCAAAAAACAATAGATGTTGGCGTGGATGCAGAGAGAAAAGTATGTTTATACATTGTTGGTGGTGCTGTAAATTAGTAAAACCTCCATGAAAAGCAATTGGATATTTCTGATCAAATTAACAAGCTTTTGCACAGTCAAGGAAACTATCATTAGAGCGAATAGACAGTCTACAGAATGGGAGAAAATATTTGCTCTCTACACATTTGATAAAGGGCCGATAACTAGAATCTATCTAGAACTTAAAAAAATCAACAAGAAAAAATCAAACAACCCCATCAACAAATGGGCAAAAGAAATGAACAGAAACTTTTCAAAAGAAGACAAAATAATGGCTAGCAAACATATAAAAAATTCTCAACATCTCTAATCATTAGAGAAATGCAAATCAAAACCACAATGAG
>NW_012140636.1:1523746-1524007 GCF_000956105.1 Propithecus coquereli | reverse complement strand
GCTTAAAACGTAATTGAAATATCTCAATATTAATCATTTACCCTAAGAATCAGACAAAGGAATTCACTTTGGATTAGAATTAGTTAAGTTTTCTTTTTGTTTCCAATTGCCAGTTATTGGAAAGTGTTATTAAAAGAAAGATAGAGATCACCATCAAATTGGTATTAACTGATCAACACATAAATGCACATATAAGAATAACATCTATTGGATGTTGGGCAGGGGGGGGGGGGAGGAGGGAGGAGAGGACGGGTATATGCA
>NW_012140636.1:1518847-1523095 GCF_000956105.1 Propithecus coquereli | reverse complement strand
TATGAATTATAAAAGGAAAAGAATCTAACCTAATATATATTTTTTTCAAAATGCAACTCTTTTATTGAGTTCTAGGAGTGTTGTAAAGTTTCAAAATGACATCAGGCCTGAAAGTATAGGTAACATGCAACTCCATAATATAACTGCAGAAACACAACTCAAGTCTGCTATTGCTTTCTGTAGATTGTCGCCTCTGCCCTGTGCCATACCGATGCCCTCACCATCGACCCTGCATTTAAAGACGCTCCTCTCCCAGTGATCCTTGGCCATGAGAGCGCAGGAATTGTGGAGAGTGTTGGGCCAGGAGTGACCAACTTCAAACCAGGTATTTTATTTCATTCTGATGAAATGAAAATGTAGGATATTCTGGGGATAATTCTTGGTGGAATCCTGGCTTTGCATGCTGTAAGTGACCCTGATTTACATAGAGGACCATATCTTCCAAAGTTAAACTGAGACGCACGATCTATCATGGTCTAACGATGGGACAGAATATTTGAATTAGAAACTGTCTAATAAAATCTGGGAAATATGGTCACTTTATTTACATATAGCACTGAGAAAAATGACCTGTGAAGAAAGTTACAAGGTTAGCCTGAACTGAAACTTCCATGTTAAATGAATGACACTTCTTAACAACTTCTATATAAAACAGAAAACTCTTAATATTATATAAGGAATGAGGACTTCTAGGTAGCTTAAGTGAGAAATATTATACATATGCCAATGTTAGCTCGGGTGTCTTTTTGGAACTTTATAATGAAGTAATACCTAAATGAAGCACACCAATAGCTGAAATTATTTACTCCACGTTGTACAACAGATCCACGAAATATTGGAATATGGGCTGTGTGATCCTCACTTGTCAGACAGCACAAACCATATCACTCTTTTCTCTTTTAGCAAGAATGCTTCAGACTTAGAGGTATATTATTAATAGTATCTTTTTACCCCAAAAAAGATTATAAAAACAAATTGCTTCCCAAATTTGGCATTCATAAAGACTCCTTAATCAACGTAAGACCAACGTAATCCCTCTTTAGTCTCAACTCTGCCACTTACTGGCTGTGTGACATTGGCCAGTTATGTCACTTTCCTGTGATTTAGCTCAGATTTCTGTTTTCTAAAGTGCAGATAATAATAGTTCTCATTTCAGAGGGTTGTTCTGAGAATTGAGATAATATGCGTAAGAGGTTAGAATGGTGCCTGGCACATACCAAATGTTGATCCAATGTGAATTATCATGAGACCTTGGTCATCCAAGGACATAAACCATTATGAAATGAGAGCTGAGTAAAAAGTGGGAAAATATGGAATTTGAGAGTAAATGTCAACAGCGAAACATGGCAGTGATATAAAGTTCACTCCCTATAAGCTAGCCTATTTTTGTTCACCTCTCCTATTACAGAAGGATGTTCTGTTTCGTACAGGGTGTTTGGAAATGTAATAAACAACAGTCATAATGCAGAGAGTTACAATGGCAGCAGAGTCTCAGACAGGACTCCGCATCTGATGATATCAATATAGATTTGTTCCTTGACTGACCAGCAGAGTAATTTTTTTAAAAAGAAAACATATGCAATACTCAGAGGAATCTGCAATCTTATAAGGTAGTGAAACACTATAGCCATCTATGCTTCTTGCTGAATATAAAATGCATACTGTAAACAAGTAGTGTTTTCTACTGATTCGTCAGGTAGAAATTATAAGCACCATTCAATATATACCCTTTCTTTCTAGGTGACAAAGTCATTCCATTATATGCCCCTCAATGTAGAAAATGCAAGTTTTGTCTGAGTCCCCTCACAAATATTTGTGAAAAACTCAGGTAAGCTCTACACACTGTTAGTAAGAGTATAAATTCATACAAATATTTTGGGCAGCATACTAAATGCACACATGCTAGAATGTTCATTGCAACACTGTTTATTATAGAAAGCAATTAAAAACAGCATGAATCTCCACCAATAAGATAATGGATTAGAATATTACTATGTAATAACACAGTGAAATACTATACGGCATCACACTACATGGCAATGAAAATGGCTGAACTTGAACTACATGTATTAGCGTAGAATAATCTCACACACACATGGTTAAGAGAAAGAAGGAATTGCTGAAGGATATATTTAGTAAGGTGTCATACACGAAAACAATACTATACATCGTTTATGGTTACGTGCATATGTAGTAAAAGTATAAATACGTCACTGGAATAATAATGCTAAATGCAGAATAGTAGCTACTTCTACAGGAATGAGAGAGAGATGCAGAGGGACACAGCAAAGTAATTGACTCCAAGCCCACACAGATAGAAGTCTTGGAGCCAGGTTTCTAACCTAGGCAGTCTGGCTCCAGAGTCTAAAATCTTAATCACTTCGTTTTTACTTAACTGGGACTATATGGAAAGATCCTTTTGTTCTTAACGCTAATTGAAAGTAGTTATTCAAGAAACAAAAACTGTACTACTCTTATCTATTATTGTACCCCTATTTTTCATCTCTAAAATGGGGACAATAATAATGCCTTCTTTACAGAATTGTTGTAGATATTCAAAGAATATACTTTTTTGCTAACCTTCAATGAAATAATGGATTTATGCAATGGACATAAATTCTCTATTATGAAGAGAGATGATCAGATATTATGTCCTTCCACAAAAAAATAAAACCTAAATCAGATCAAGTGTTTAGACCACAAAATACTAATTTAAGAGAAAATACGGGGACAGAGAAATAAATATGTTAAACCAGATTATAGGAATGTAATCAGCAAAATCCAGAATGAGGGAAGGTGGAAAACTCTACAAGACAAATGACTCAGTTTCTTTGACAAATAAACCACAAGGAAACAAAGAGGGCAGGAAGGACTCCATGAATTAAAAGACATTTAAGAGACATATTGGCCAAAACAATATGTGGACCTACAAGAATCTTTTAGAGATAGATAGTGAAATATTTACAGATGAAATAGTGATGGCTGGGATTTGCTTCAAAATATTCCAATGCAGGCGACAGGGTAGGTATTCTGGAGGAGAAATAGATGAAACTAGATTGGCCTTGAGTTAACAGTTACTGAGCTTGGAGACGGGTGCATGAGGGTTCATTACGCTATTCCTTCTACTTTTATACATGTTTGGATTTTCCATAATAAAAATTTTTTAAGAGTTAATACATATAAAGCCCTTAAAAGTGTTTCTGGTACATGAAAAGCATTTAATAAAAACTGTTGTTTGTTATTATTATCGTTAAAAGACTTCCAACGGACTATGTATGTGAAAAGTCTTAAATCCTTTTCTCAATTTTTCCATCTTATAAAATTGTTATGAAAAATATATAATGCTCAACATATTTTGTAGGAAAGTGATTAATGTTTCATTTACTTCCTCCTTCTTTGTGTCTCTTTCTAAATTTTGTAGCACAGAGAAAAATCTTGTTGCTGATCAAGAACTAATGGCGGACAAAACCAGCAGGTTTACCTGCAAAGGAAAACCAATTTACCACTTCATGGGAATCAGTGGGTTCTCTCAGTACACTGTGGTGTCAGATATTAGTCTTGCCAAAATCGATGATGATGCAAATTTAGAGAGAGTTTGTCTGCTTGGATGTGGGTTTCCAAGTGGCTACGGGGCTGTAATCAACAATGCCAAGGTAAGCGGTTAAAGACAGGTTGCGTAAAACAGAAGTTACTAGGAGGTAGTGTGATATAAAAGAACAACAGCCAATTACCTTTAAACTCACTTAACCGCTCTAGAATAGTATCTACTAGAAATACTTATGGGGATATTTAAATCATATTACATATATAAGACATCTGGCCCAGTAGCGGGCATATACGAACGAATGGATAAAGCCAGGTGCGTAGGAAACCATTAAAATAAAACATCTTGGAGAGGCTTGGTCCTCAGCTTTGTAATCCAGAAAGTCCTTTTTATCAGGTTACCTAGAGTTGTTCAGCATCAAGGAAACAAAGTCAGCCTCACCGAAACAAAAGGCTGATCGAGTAGCCAAGCTATCAAGGTGTGACTTTTCATTGAGAATTTTATCTGCCATGCAAAAAGAAACACTACTCTTTGCTACTAGCATTTTATTTCCTCCTAAAAATGTATTCATGCATTCAATCGTTCATTAGTAAAAAAAATTAAACTGTAATCTGAAAGCTGTCAGAGAAAGGGTACTGGCAGCTGGGTGAAGAGCCGATGTGACCCTGGCCGTCACGGCTTCTTCTCTGCTAGACTAGACAGCA
>NW_012140636.1:1500205-1518162 GCF_000956105.1 Propithecus coquereli | reverse complement strand
GATAGATTTCCAGAAATCAGTCCTCCTGTCTAACTGAAACTTTGTATCCTTTGACCAACATCTTCCAATTTTCCAGCCCTCCTCCTACCCCTCACCTCCAGCCTCTGGTAATCACCATTCTGTGCTCTGCTGCTGTGAGTTTGACTTTTTTAGATTCCATATGTGAGTGAGATCATGCAGTATCTGTCCTTCTGTGCCTGGTCTATTTCCTTTGCCGTAATGTTCTCTAGGTTGAAACATGTGACAGATGCCAGGATTTCCTTATTTGTTAAGGCTGAATAGTATTCCATTGTGTATATATACCACATTTTTTATCCACTTGCCTGTTCATGGACACTGAGGTTGATTCCATGTCTGGGTCACTGTGACTAATGCTGCAATCAACATGGATGTGCAGATCTCATTTCTTTGGGACATATACCCAGAATTGGAACTGTACAGCTTGCTTTTAAATCTAGTCAAAGTCAACTTAAATTGCCAGGACCTATTCTTCCCACTGTTGAGGAAGAGATCCCACCTGCTAAACCTGCGGTCCCCGACTCCCAGGGTGCAGACCAGTGCTCGCCACTGGCCTGTTGGGAACCAGGCTGGACAGCAGGAGGTGAGCAGTGGGTGAGCGAGCGAAGCTTCGTCTGTATTTACAGCCGCTCCCCATCACCCGCATCTCCGCCTGAGCTCCAGCTGCCCGCCCCCCGCCACTGTCCACAGAAAACGTGTCTTCCATGAAACCAGTCCCTCATGCCAAAAAGTTTGGGGACCGCTGTGCCAAACTACCCCATAAGATGCTCAGAGAAATTAATGTGATAGGAAGAAATTAAGGAAAATGCAACACCAGTAATTCTGCCCAAAAGGCAAGAGGCTTAATAGAGTTTCATTTGCTTCTGGGAAGAAAAGTGAAGCAGCAACTCTGTATAATTATTGGGAACATCCTTGTAACACCAAAACTCCTATTTCTTTCTAATTTCCTTGTATCCTTTGCTGCCAATTAATCCACATTTCACAGAGATCTATGGAAGTGTGAGAATGTCCGCTACAGGGATGTTAGATAGATAATCGTCCACTGTGCGTAGCTCTCTTTGCAAATTGTGGGGGCAGTTTACATGACCCTCCCTCTAATTGCTGCAAGCAGGCACTCCACACACAGGAGTCCTGTTGTATAACAAGCAGTGCAAAATACTCCGTCTCTGCCCAGTTGGGCCTGAGAATCTAGCTACTAGTTACAATGTTGCTGCAATGGGAAAAATATATTTCTAATTCCAAAGAGATGCACAGGCTCTTTTTAACCCAGACTCTGGAGAGATGTATCAGAAAACAGAGTAAACATGTGCCACAATATGATAGTCAATTGGCCATAATAGGAACAATATTCTTAATATTTGCAATATATATTTTATTTCCCCTGAGTAGCAAAAGCCAGGGTATGCATGACTAATGTTATGCATAAATTAAAGTAAAAGATGAGCATCCTCTCTGTTCTTTAATAATTTTGTTTCCAATTTAGAATGTGGTAACGCTTCTCTTGGGCAGATTTTCTCTTTCCCTTTTGTTTATGCTTTAATCCTAATAGTTTCTCATCCTCATTAGAAAATATTAAGTATCTCTCTGTGTAGTATTTTTCTACCAGTATACTACTCTCTAGAATAACATATTCCAGTTAGAGCATCTTTTCTTACCATCTTGTATATCGTTTCTATTTAATTCAATGTCACAAATATTTCTTATAGACTCAACATAGAGAAAGCTCCTTGGTAACAATGTGGGAGACAAAGAGTCTCTTCTGCCTTCACAAAACTTACAGTCTTTTAAAGAGACACACATAAGCCATCAAGGCAGATTATAAATTATATGAGACAGGAAAAGCAAAAGGAGAGACCTTGATTTCTAACTGAATAATCACGAAAAGTTTCATAGAATGTCCTTGAAGTCAGGCCTAGGAGTATAGGTCTACATTTTAATTAAAGAAAATAAGGTGAAATCCTCAGGCTAAGGGAAAAGCATGAGCTAAGCCATGAGGAGAGAAAAGTGCAACAATTTGCTGTCGCTGTTACGCTGGGGACATCATGGAGATGAAGTTCGAAAGTAAACAAAGGTCAGACGATAAAAATCCTTTAGTGATATGCAAAGAAATTTGGACTCGATTCCATTTCAACGATTTGATGATCTAGAATGATCAAGTGAGTCGCTTTAACATTAATACAACCAAATAAGGTCTATCAGAAATATAAATGTCAAATAACTTGTCATCCAATTTAAAAAGGAAAACAATAAACCCTTTAGAATGAGTGGGTTTTCAAATTTTGTTCCAGTAACGCTGAAGGGAAAAATAAAAGAAGAGAATTATTTTCACTTGAATTTATTCCTTATGAGCTGATAATCTTAATGGGCCTTAAATGATTCTCCAAATCTAGATGGTAACAAATCCATTTTCACACCGGCTGATTTTCTCCAGTGACTACATCATAGAGCCGTGGAACAGGCAGTCTTGTGTTCCTACATTCAATCCCTCACCTCACCCTCCCCCTTAAAAGAAAAAAGAGTGGGACAGGCTGCTTTAGAAGTTACTTCATCATTTTTCTGCCTGCAGGTCACCCCTGGATCTACCTGTGCTGTCTTTGGCCTAGGAAGCGTGGGTCTTTCTGCCATAATGGGTTGTAAAATAGCAGGAGCTTCCAGAATCATAGCTATTGACATCAACAGTGGGAAGTTTGCGAAGGCCAAAGCCCTCGGAGCCACTGACTGCCTCAATCCTAGAGACCAAAATAAACCCATCCAGAAGGTCATCGTTGAATTGACCAGAGGAGGTGTGGACTTTTCCCTTGCTTGTGTAGGTGGATCTGAAGTCATGGTATGTATATTTTTTCCTTGGATCTTCTTTTCAATGTATTCTTTGGCCATTAAATACCAGGGGAGGGTAGGTTATGTTGTTTACGGTAGCTGTAATCAATCCTTCTTCATATTCTCAAAAGTAGTAACAAGGAAGCAGAACTGTCAGCTACAAATCACTTCCCACTCCCTCGGCTATACTTCATTTCCTTCCGTGCCCACTGACTGGGCCCTCCCCGTGCCAGGAGCATCTTTGCGAGTTCACTCTTCTCTTCTGATAAGATAAGCAGCCATACCAGCATCATTTGAAGAGTATTTGCAAACGTTCATTTTTCATTTAAGATCCCTTTAAAAAGCTCATATTATTAGACTGGAGATAATATTTTCTCAGCTTATTTTCCAGGATAATTTCAATTCCTTACTTCTAAAAGACTATTTTGGGGGTTTCTTCATTTTTAATTAGCTGAAGAAATGTTCCTTTTGACTATTAATCAAATCAAATGGCAGGTGCATTAACTGAGCTGCAGCACTCTTTAGCAAAAGACATAAAGGAATTAATTAACTAATTGCAATACATAAATAAGTAGGAATAAACACCTGTTCTGCTTAACCATTTTATACATTATATGCATTTGTTATTGTGTTATTCATATTTAATATCCATTAATAATGTAGTATATATAGCCTGAGCAAGAGTGAGACCCTGCCTCTACTAAAAATAGAAAATTTAGCCAGGTATGGTGGCGTGTGCTTGTAGTCCCAGCTATTCAGGAGGCTGAGGCAAGAGGATCGCTTGAGCCTGGGAGTTTGAGGTCGCAGTGAGCTATGATGACACCACTGCACTCTACCCAGGATGACCAAGTGAGACCCTGTCTCAAAATATACAGAGAGAGTATATATTTTATATAATGGTATATCATAAATATTTATTAAAATTAATAAACATCAATGTATATGTACATTGATTTATTTTTATATTTAATAGCAATTTGTCTATAGAAGCACATAAATTAATGTTTATATGATAAATATTTATTAATAGCATATATTAGATATATACATATATAATAATCTATTACAAGTGATATTAATGTATTAATATATTAAAATTAATAAACATCAATGTATACACACATTGATTTATTTATTTTTATATTTAATAGCAATTTGTTTATAGAAGCATATAAATTAATGTTTATATGATAAATATTTAATAGCACATATTAGATATATACATATATAATAATCTATTACAAGTGATATTAATGTATTAATATATTAAAATTAATAAACATCAATGTATACATACATTGATTTATTTATTTTTATATTTAATAGCAATTTGTTTATAGAAGCATATAAATTAATATTTATATGATATTTATTAATAGCATATATTAGATATATACATATATAATAATCTATTACAAGTGATATTACTGTATTAATAAAGAATTCTAATTCATACCTAATATTAATGTGTGTTATTCATATTTTGTTATTAATATCTTCTACATAAAACTCAGCCAAAAATTAAGAGAAAATTTAGAAATGAACATTTTAAAAGAACTATGCCTTAAGAGAGGTGAGCCCCTCCCCCAAAAAAACCCAGAAAAGGCAGATTTAGAGGAGGGAATAAAACAGGGTGACTGGTGTTTCCTACCTGCAAGGCATTCACTCGCATCTTAAAGTAGAGCAGGGAGAGGTTAGTGACCCACAGACAATCCAGTTCTGTCCATCAGATCTCAATGAACAGGCTGTAAAATTAGGTCCAAATTATATACTTGAAATTTGCTATATTTAAAAAAAAAAAAACACACACCACAAAATTAAAGAGTTTTTTCCCGAACAGTACAATTTTGTATCATTCACATTTCTTCTCGACTCAGGACAGGCTCCATATTGGCGGGGCCCCCTGAGCTGGAGGCCTGCGTCACTGCACTGGTTGAATGCCCACGACACCAGCCCTGTCTCTTCTACTCCAAAAGTGGGGTACAGAGCCAACCGCAACTTATAGGCAATGCATGGAAAATGTATCTTGCTAGAGTGCCCGGCCTTATTCTCCAGAGAATCAGTAAATAATCATCTCATGTATATTTGCTCAAAGAAAGGAAGGAGAGTTTCTTTTGGGGGGGGGGTGTTTTTGTTTTATTTTTATTTTTAATGAAATGACCAAAGAATTCATCAACTGAATTATCCGCCTGTGGGTTCTTCTTATTTCATCAGTGAGAGCTATGAAGTCATTGTGATGTTATTCCTTTTTATTTACACCTTCACTCAGCCCGGCTCCTAAATCCTACTCGAGGGAAGGTACAAAGAGTGAAATTCTGTACTTCAAGCTCCCAGAAGTAGGCTTAGTGCTGGTTCTTCCCCTTGGCTCTTACCTTACTGGGGTGTCCCCGGACCAGAATGGAGACACAGGATGCTGTTCCTCATTGTTCTCAGAACAGTTTCATTGTAACACATGCAAACTGTTTCAAACAGTCTCTGGCAGGTAATACACAATAAGCATTAGCTATTACTGAAAATGCACGCACTCAGGGCTTCCTATCCCGCACTGCTCCCTGTGTTCAAATCTTCAGGCCCTGCTTTTTCAATTGCCTTTGGTACCTGCAGCCCGGGCTCCTAGAATTACAAATATTTTAGTATATGTCCATGGTAGGTCATCAAAAACTTGCCAATTAAAGTTTATAGTATCTTTTATAGATCTTTCCTAACTCCATGTATGTGTTTCTCATGATATACAATAAGATACATTCTAAATTCAACCTAACTATGGTATTATATAGGGTAAAATAATATGTTCTGTTTCTTTTCAACATCTTTTTTAATGGAGCTCAAAATCGTATTGAACGTTCTGTCTATGATGGAACCCTGGAGCCTCAAGGCTCAGTCTACAATGGTAACTATGATGTCATTAGCTTGAATCCCATTATCTTATATGCAAGTTGGATAAATGTTTCCGAAACCATTGTACTTACCCACACTGGAGTTCATACTCTACTTTTCTGCTTACTCAGATAGTCTTTCGTGTTTGGTCTTCCAGAGAGCAGCCTTGGACTGCACAACGATAGGCTGGGGAACATGCACTCTCCTTGGAGTAGCTGCTGATGACAATGACTTGACTATTTCTCCAGCGGAACTCATACTGGGCCGTACAATAAATTCAACATTCTTTGGCGGTCAGCTTTTTTTTTTTCTTCATGGTTTATAATTTTCTCTATAGTAGTACTGAAATTCTTAGAGTGAAGATTATTGAACAGGAAGTAAAATAATTTGTTTAAATTTTGACTGCCTAGAACATAAAGACTACACAAAAAGTATTCTATTATTTGAAAGTAAATGGAGTTTATATAGAAAGATACTGCGATTTGCAAATTATAATTCGATTTGCGTCTAAATAAACCAACACAGAGGAACCAAAAGTAAACTTTGACCTAATTGAGATAATTCCTTATCTAGAAGGGAAAATAATCTTGAATTTGTCTTATAAAGAATATTTTTTAAAATAAATATAAGTACAGAAAATTAAAGATGGAGGGAGTTCAACCTATTTGGAGGAAGCCAAATTTGACCTAACAATTTCATTCCTTCAACAAACATCGACTAAAGTACTTCTTCATGTCAACCACTATCTTTTTTTATTTGGCATTTCGGCCAAATTACAGGTTGGAAAAGTGTAGATTCTATTCCAAAGCTGGCCACTGACTACAAGAATAAGAAATTTGATCTGGATGCATTGGTGACCCATACCCTGCCTTTAGACAGAATCAATGAGGCATACGACCTAATGAACCAAGGAAAAAGGTAAATTAGCAAATAGATAATGGAACAGGTTAGAAACCCTTTATGATTCTATTTTTATTTGATGTTTAAGAACTAACCAGCTTGTTTTTTCTGACACTTTCCACATCAGAGATACCAGATATGCTTAAAAGATTAAATAGTCGCCATTTGGAAAAAAGAAAAGCTTCCATTTCAAGAACGTGCACTGCTGTACACTGTTGTAATATAAAGCAGTGGTATAAATTGACACACATTCTCCCTTTCACAAACAACTTAGGTAGGGCTGCTCCCTAGAAAGAGAGGTTTCTATATAGCATGATTTTAGATCCTTCTGGTACAATGTGCTCCTGGGTCTGGAGTCATCATGTTCTGCAGTTTGACATAGAGTGACACTGCAGAACAAACAGCCCACTCCAGCCCCGTCGAGAAAAGAGATGGGTGAAAACTATAGATATGTGACCCACTATTTTAGCTATATTATAGTCCCTTTCCATGGATCCTGGGAACTAATTTATAGAAATGCCCCACCTGGGGGATCCCTAGGGGTTGGGGAATTGGTAACACTAAGAGCAATGATGTTAGGGAAAATGCCTAAGCACAGCCTGGATCAATAGAGGCAAAGGCCAAAAACACCAGGAACAATGTTACAGAGAAGAAATACAGGACAAAGAAGAAATGAAAAGAGAAGACATAACAAAAGGGAGGGGGGACCTAAAGTAAAATGAAAACGACAGGAGTTTAAAGCAGAGAATAAATGTTGCAGAAGAAAATAGGATCCTGGTGTGAGGACCCAGGCTAATTTATAAGAAAGAAACCTGAGAAAATCTTCCCACTGACATGAACTCCTCGATTTGCAAACATATTAGCTTGCCACATATCAAAAAGAAGTTCAATAAAAGGAAAAGAAAAAAATCAGCATTATTTTGTAAGCTACGCTATGTAAATGTAATGTACGAGGCCTGCAATATTTTGTACAACCTCAACATCCCCGTAAGAAGTTAGAAGTTGTACTGGAATTTGGGGCCTTAGACCATTGTACTCATATCCTCTACCATGACCCCTTTCCCTTAGAGTTCTCAGTCATGAAATACACCCACGAGGAATGCTAAGTGGCAGCCAAATAGAACACGTTGCATTAGTATTAGCAGTAGGTGGACGAGTCTCTGATATTCTCCAAGCAGGCTTCCCTGGTCATCAGCCTACTCAGGGTAGACACCTGAGTGGGGCCTCCTACTCCTCTGGTCCACTGAAGAAACCACCTGACTGCCCACACAGATGGGAAGGTGGCAACAGGGAAGGCAGAGTATGGGCCTTCCCAGATGTACTCACTGTATGAATATAGGAAGCCAAGAGAGGGCAGGCCCTCCTGCCATGCCAACTGCATAGAAGCAAGGGAGTGGGGGGAAGGGGATGGGACACAGTGACCCTGCCCCATGATGAGGAAAGGACACAAAGGTTCTCCTTCCACAGGTAGGTGGAGCTTCCAGTTCCTCGGTGAAGAAAACATTTATGCATGGCGCCCTGCGGATGCCAGGGATTTCCCAGCTCCAGGAGTAATGTCTGAGATAAGACATTCCCTGTCCTTGAGGCTTAACTACCCTTTGCTTCTACGTGTTGGAGTTATCCAGGAGTAAGAACATTTGGGTTCTCAGAAAGTAGCATCCCGACACAACAATCCCCCTCTCCTTTAATGCCCAGCTTTGCCCTTGGCTATAGGAGAACCACGAGCGGTGACTACTCCAAGACTAAAACCTCACTCCTCACTGGGTGTGCTCTGCTCTCCTTGACAGCACCGCTGAGCAAGGACTTGCTCGGGGTTGAGTGAGGGGTCCTAATTTCCCCCCAGTTTACTAGCACTATGTATAAAATATTATTAATGCCATGAGTGGAAGAAGATGACAAGATAAAAGAAATTAGGCTTAACCAAGTGGTGTCTATAAAGGAAGACCAGATCCTTAAACGAAAAAATAAAAATTATTCATGGGCTTTAGTTAAATTTATCATGAAAGTTATATTTGTTAACGTTTTTTACTATTAACAGCATCCGAACAGTCTTGATCTTATGAAGATGCCAGGAGCGATTTGGAATACTGTCTGACTGAATCTGAACCCGGTTATTACTTGATATGATGGAAAACTATGGATTTAAACAAATACTTATAGTTAGTATTGCAACATAAAATAGCATTAAATATTACAAAATTTGTACCCATAAAATATATTATTTCCTGTGTTAAATAACTATGATAATTGAAGTGTTTATGAATAGAATATGATGTTTAGAAATTGTTTAAAACTAGTTCTGGGAAGGTAAAAGTGGGGAATGAGAGATCATAAATACAACTAGATTGTCACTTGTTAATAATTTTTAGGTTGGTTGATGAATATATGGAGTTTCATTGTCCTATGCTGAAAATTTTCCACAATAAAAAGATTTTAACTGGAAGAAAGACTACATATATTTTATATATCTATATGTAAAAATGCTATTATATAATTTCTGTGTTCCAATAAGCAACAAGCTACTCTTTTTTAATAAGCTGCTAAACAATCTCCTTTGAACATTTGTTAATTTCTTTTCTCTTAGCCTCATTATCATTATTAACAGAATTTATGTAAATGAAGGTTTTAAAAAGAAAAAACATCTATACTCTCAAATCTCTAGCTCTATAAACTGCCCTTTCATCTTGGATAATTATTACAACATACAATGCTTAGTGTTTTACTGTTTAATGATCTGTAATCATTAGACACTATAATGCTGTTTTCTATAGTCAAAAGTGACAAAAATCAATGTGCTTATAATAAAGTAACACAGCAAGGAAAAATATTTACAGTTACAAGATTTAACAGATCAGATTTATATTTAAAGTAGCAAAATGGAAGTTTTCAAACTGTAATACATGTTACAATGGACAGTTTTAAAGGATAAGATGGATAATAATTTAGATCGGAGTAACAAAGGCTAGCTCTTACCTTGGAGTAACTTCTGAAACGTACCAGTTTTCTCTAAATATTGTTTACCATGCACTGAACTGTGAGAGGAGATAAACATCTCTGAAGCTCTGGCTAAGGACGATAGTAATATCTCAAAGTAGAAAATTATATTCCTGCTGATTTAACATTCCCTTTCATTAGCAATGGAAGCCAGTGAACCTTCGTTAGCACTGTGGGGACTAAGATGGCCCCACAGGTTGTTGGCCATCCTTATGCTATTCCCTTCTCTTCTCTCTCCACATCCCGTCCCTCCTCTCTCTTGCTTCCTTGAATCCTCCCCAGGTTTCCTTTGAGACCCATCTCCCTTTCAGATCTTTGCAGCCACAAAGCTATTTTTATTCCCTGATCTCCTTTGGTGCTTTGTGTCCCCATGGAAATCTCAAGACATGCTGCTTCTGTTAGTTGTTAGTTTTTCAAGGACATGTTTGTAAACTCCTTGCAGGCAGAACAATCTCTGCATCCATGCCTCTGTCTATCACAGATACTCAATAAATAAATATATGTTGCTTGAAAATAAAAGTTTATCCTAACAAGTGTCCAAATAGTTTCTATTCACCCTTTTGAATGGAATGTTTCCAAAATATTTCCTATATTTTCCTAAATCGAGAATCCCAAATCTAATCTTAATAACTCTATGATCATTCATGTTTATGCTGATTGTGATCCAGTAGTCTCAGTTTCTCTTTCTCTCCTTCTCTCAGCAATTACTCCTGTAGTGAGTGTCCCTGCCTCTGTCCTTCTAATTTCCATGGCTGGTACTGTGATTTGAAAAAAAAACAAACCAAAAAAACCACACATACACACACACAACACTTCTGATTGTTCTGAACGAAGTTGTTCGGATTATTTATAAAATCAATGAAAGCCCAGAGTGAGAGGTATGGAGTTATGGCTTATCCTTGATCATTTTTTCCAGCAGCAGAGGTTTCTGTTCTCACCACGCACCTAGTTGCAACTCCTACTAAATATAATTATAGTATAATTATTCAAAATGTATACCAAATGCCTAAGTTACCCAAATATCTCTCTTTCAAAATGAGGAATGAATGCTGAATCTTTATAGGGTACTCCAGAGACAACAGAAACTATATACCAATGATGCCATTGGCATTATGTAGAAGACTTCCACTTAAGGCCTACAATTCAAAGATATTTTTAAAAAGTCTGCAAACTACTGACAGCTGTCTACTTTTGCTGACTGTTCTCACATTCATTCTTCACTTAAAGAATATTGCTTTTTCAAAGACAAGGGGCAACACAAGTTGCACTATCTCAAGGGAGTCAAGCCACGGAAACAAATCTAGAACGGAACTTGACCCCTTCAAAGGAAAAAACGTTATTTTAAAGGTTTGATGGACAATCTACTTTCTCTTGTTCTAAAGAATTTCTTCGGAATGACCTCTCCTTCTCCCACGGTGCTCTAGTTCAAACACTGAATGAAAATCTGTTCAAGGCACATAAGCCACAGACCTTCTGGGTATTAAAGATTATTAAATTTTCAGGAAAAAAATTGTATTCTCCAATATAAGATACGTGGGTCTGTGGAAAAGAAAAAAACCAAACTGATTTTTTTGGTCTGAAATGATTACAAATATTTAAGAATGCTAATTAATAGGGTGCACAATACTTGAATTTGTAAGGCAATACGATCATACCGTAGTCCTCTGATATGGGGGAAAAATGCAGTTGTAAGAGATGTTCAGTAAGTCTTCAAACATCTTAGGCTGTCATTGTTTCAAAATACTACTACAGCGCCCTCTGGTGTTGCTTTTTTAATGTTTTTCCATCTCCTAGATCCTGTTTTCTTGAAAAGAAGTCAGAAAGAGAAAATAAGAGCAACTTTCATTTATATTACAGTTGACATTTTAAAGAATATTTTCACATGTATTATTTCATCTGACTCCCCGTTTCCCACAGGACCATCAGCTTCTGGAGGGCACTTTCCTATCTTTTGACAGCCTTACAGACGGCAGGCCTCCTGCAACGCACCATTTGAAGTAGGCAAGGCAGAATTTATTAACTTCATTAAATGAATCCTGTAATGCAGGGAAAACAGACATGTTTTCTGAGTGGTTTATGAGAACGATGATTCTCACCTGCAAGCTGAACGTTATCTTAGGGATGGATGGGAACAGGTAGGAGAATGTCCTTGTTCTTAGGACATACTTGCTAAAAAAGTTAGAGGTAGATTTCATGAGGTTGGCAACTTCCTGTCAAACGGTTCATCAAATTCGGGGCACTGTGGCTCACGCCTGTAATCCCAGCACTTTGGAAGGCCAAGGCCGGGAAGATCGCCTGAGACCGTAAGTTTGAGACCAGCCTGGGCAACATAGCGAGACCTCCACCTCTACAAAAAAATAAAATAAAATAAAAAATAGCTGGGCGTGTTGGCTGTGCCTGTAGTTCCAGCTTCTCAGGAGACTGGGGTGGAAGGATCACTTGAGCCCAGGAGTTTGAGGTTGCAGTGAGCTGTGATCGTGCCACTGCACTCCAGCCTGAAGAGACAGAGTGAGACCCTGTCTCAAAAAAAAAAAAAAAAAAGGTGTGTGAGAGAAAGAAAGTAAACATGGCAAAAATATTAATTGGTACATCTAGGTGAAAGACACAGAGGTGTTTGTTGTCCTGTTTTGCAAATTTTGAAATCTTGAAACTTTTTAAAATAAAAGTTGGGTAAAGAAAGATGGATGCTTTCCAACTTCAAATTCAATAAAGAAATCACTTTTTATAATATTCCTGACAGGTGGTCAGCCAACTTTGGGTTAAACACCTTCACAGGCCAACTTCTTCCTTATGGCTAAAGCTCAGATCTGCCTTCCTAGTTCTGCTCTCCGGAGCGACACAGAGTAAGCTCTATCCCTCTGACAGTTGAGACAGCTGGCATGCTTCTTCCCCCCCAAAACAAGGTCCTCTTTATTCCTAATTAAATATCTCTGAGTATATCTTAAACTCAATATTCCATATGCAGTCTGAATAATATATTATTTGGAAAGATATACCAGTAAAGTTTGTATTCATATATTCTTTGGCAAGACATCTCCTATTGTTGACAAATATAGATCTTTATAAAATCCCTAAATATTTCCTGTCTGAAATGCTGTTAAACCAGATCACTCTAACTCTATATAACTTTAAACCGAAGGATAGCAAGGATAGACAGTTTGTCTTCTCTGAAGTTTCCAGGTCTTTTGGGAAGGAAATTATAAGTAAATATGGCATTTAATAATACAGAAGAAAAACAACATCCTCCTTATTTTATTGTTATTAAATAATTTTTTATCCCTTTCTCCATTCCTGCCAATAGAATTCTGTTCTATAGGCCCGCTTAAATGTAGCTAATAAAATTTCAGAACCTGGCCTTAAAAATGAAAATCTTTACAATTAACCAAAGGAGTCTAAGAAAGCTATGAAAGAAATGTCCCTTATCCTTGCAGCTATAAAGAAATACAATTCCACATCATCAACCACTTCAGAAAACCTGATTTGATAAGCTATTAAATTATAAACATTCCAATAATATCAAGTTGTTCTCCTTAGCATATGGAGATGTGTGAATATTCATAACTGTTACTGGAACATCTTCTGTTCTTTATTAAAAAGAAATTCATTCTCTGTTAATATAAGTGTTATTTGAACCAAAAGTTCTTGTCTGACTCCAAGAGCTTTAGAAAGTGTTGCCTTGTCCTGTGAAAATAACCTCCAAAAGGAATCAGTAATTCTGATTGTTTTACTGATAAGGTTTTGACCTGGTAAGAATATTATAATAGACATCTCCGTATTTCTAGGCAGTATTTTAATTTTCCTGCCACATTTAGAGTAAATCATTAGGACTTTCCTTTTCTCCTGCATGCATGATGGAATAATTAAAAGCTTATGCCTTTGCTATATTTATTTTTTTAATCAGAGAGTCTGAGTCTATATGTCATTTATATTAATAAATCCATGGATGATGGTACAAGCAGATGCATGACAGAGCGGGACAACCATTCTTTAAGTGCCGATCCCAGTGAGAACACATTTCTGCCTCCTCCATGATGAAAGGGATCCAATGTAACTAACCTGTCACAGAGCAGCTGTCTAGTCCCCCTGAGGTATTCTACCACATTGAGGACCTAGGGTTGGTGGCAGTGCTTATCGATCTGGCAGTCCAGCAGTGGCATAGCTGACGCAGCGTACGTAAGGGAATGCCTCTGCGGCTGGGCCCATGCTCATCTCCGTGGCCACTACATTTAGTGGCCCACTGAAAAATCATTTGCATGGGCTGCTGAACAACGTCCCCAGCATGGGTCATCTTGTCTTATTGACAATGTCACCCCAAATCAGACCTTTTGGTGAGACTCACGTGGAACATAAATTTCCTCACACCCAGTGACCAGTATGAAAGGTCCACCACGTATCTCTTCTCCAGACTTCCTTATTACCAATCTCATAGTCTCGTTCCTTCAAAGTCCCTGGTCGTCCGACCAAATCATTAATTACTACTCATAAATCAACGCAGATCCTTACCTCAGGCTATTTCATTCCTGTCAAAGGGGACTCACAGAAACATAATGCTTGAGGTGCTATTCCCTGGCAAGACTTCCCAAGTCTACCAATACCAACAGCCAGAATATTGTGCAAAGTATTTGTAAACCAAGCTGAAATTATCTTTCTGCTCTATGAACTGGTCGTAGAGCAGAAAGAGAATCTCCCCAAGGGGTGAAGTGAAATAGGAGCGTGAGTTCATTGCACAGGCAGCTTACTGTGCCCTCAGGGTCCGCTTGGGTCCAGTCCTACATATATCACTTCCTCTTGATAATACTAGCCTCCGGAGCATGTCCAGCCGTATAATCCTGTGCATCAGATAATATCCAGTTCATGGCGAGAAACTCAGATAACACAATCACCTAGTGTTGCTCATGGGCAGGCATTTAATTATAACCAGCACTGAAAAGTGCATGACTTTGCTCTAAAACTCTAGGTTCTCCACCATCATTCTACTAGTAGAGCTTGCCACAGGCTCCATTCAACATCCTGCCACTGACACGTAACAACCATTCAATCCAGGAGAGGAAGCTGTCAGAGCTGTTCTCATGGAAGTCTAGGCCAGCTGGAGACTTCTTCTGCTCTAAGCTCTACTCACGGCTGGCAGTCTTTTTAAGTCAGTAGAAATAGGTGAGAGCTTCCCAAAGATGCTGCTGTCTACACTGGTTGCCTAGTCATCAGCCATTCCTCACTTCTCCCTTAGAAACAGAACCCCAATTCTGTTCAAGAAGCAGATAATAATGAGCTCAGGGAATGCCAGACTCTCCCTCTGCCCCAGGAGATGATCCATGATTGGTCTAATCCCATTCCCCTTTGCTAGTGACTGATTTGGGTGGACATGTAACTCGATTTTGGTGAATGAGACATACGAGGAAGCCTGCTGGAGGACTTTAACGGGCAATTTCCCTCTTGATAAAAATAAAAGAGGGATACGTATATGGTACCTTCATTGCCACCTCCAAAAATCCCGGTGGGTCAGACAACGCTATTTACCAAACTGATTCTGCTGCCTAGCAGAGTGATCACGCCTACCTTGCCTCTTCTGCCTCACTACTCGGTCTCTACCACCCCGGTATCTGGTATCCTGGTTGAAATCAGGAAGCCCGTATCAACTATATCATTCTCCATCAACATCCTGGGAAAATGAACCACAGCATTCCCCCTCAACAATGTATTTCTCCATACCTTGGGAGGCTTTCAGCAATCCTGTAAGAAACAATGAGAGCCTGAACTAAGGCAGCGGCAGTGAGGAGAGAGAGGGGCACGAGATGCGAGAACTATTTAGGGCTTGGTGACAAACTGAATGCAGGGACTGGGGGAGAGGGAGGACTTGTGACTCCGTTTCTGGCTGGGGCGAGTAGGTGGGTAGTGTCACAACACACAGAAGGAAGAGTCCCCTTAAGGAGAAAATCCAACAAGACCAGTTTTAGACAAGTTGAGTTTGCGACGACTGTGAGATATTCTAATGGAAGCAGACACCTAGTAGCAGTTGTCTGTCCAAGCCTGGGGTTTAAGGGAGCCATCCTGACTGGAGAGAATAATTTACTAGTCGTCCTTCCATAAATAAGTTAAAAGCCATAGTGTGGATGAGGGGGAAGGAAGGGAAGGAAGAACTTTGGACAGAATCTTAAAAGTGTGTAACCTCGAAAAGAGGGAAGCATGAAAAAGATTGAAAAGCAGAGAAGAGTGTTGTGTCTGGTAGAGGTATTTTAACAAAATTCAGCGTCTATAACAAGAGTTTAAGAGTAAACTAGCAAAGCTCCAGCCTCCCTCTCTCTACACTCTGGCCCACTCTTAAAACACACCTAACACGTCTAGGTTCAGGAGACTTTTCACCTCCCTCATCCCATCCCTGCAAAGTTCTCTCCCCGTATCCTACCGTCACCCTAAATCCTACACGCACTTCAGAACTGCTGGGAGGGAATCTTGGGAAGTTCCCAACAAGCAGCCGCCTCCTTTGTGCCCCCTTTATCATTGTTTTCACAGGTCAGCTTCCGCTCTCGACGGTGAGTCCCTTGAGGGGCTGTGTCTCATTCATCGCTGCGTCCCCCACGGGCACACAGCTTGGAGAAAGGAAGGAAGCATTTGCCCGAGGAGCACGAAGCTGATGCAGGCAGGCCTCTAATTGCTTCTCACACGCTTCCAGCCAAACTCCCGTTTCCTCAACTTCCACATCTACAATTACACGGGGAAACGGTTTCTGCACAAAAAGTGAATTTCCCAGCCAGTCTGTCGGATTAGCACCAAACCCGGACCCCTCCAGCCTCGCCAGCAAGTCCACCCGGGCATCCTCAAAAGCCGCACCTGAGGGCCCGCTCTTCCGGTTGCAGCCCGCTAGCCACGCCCCCACGCCCCGCGCCCTGACGCTGACGACGGACGCACGCCCCGCCCACACGCCCCGAGCACGCCGTGTCCCAGCGCGACCCGCCCCGGCGATCGCTGTACTCTGCGCCGACTCGAACCCGCGGACATGGCGAGCCAGGTAGCGCGGCCCGCGCGTGGGCCCTGAGGCCGAGGGAGGGAGAGCGCCGGCAGGAGCCGGGCGGGTGGCCTCCGGGCCGCGCGGGACTCCGCCCAGCACGGGATCCGCTACCCGAGCTGAGGCCGGGCCTCCGGCGCGCGGAGCCGCAGAGAGCAAGAGCAAGAAGCTTTGCTTTGGCGCCTTAGGCGGGGGCAGCTCTGTTTTGCTACTTGTGGGACGGGCGGAGCGGGTCGGGCTGGGGAGAACCGGACGGGGGTCGCCGGGGGCTGCCCAGGTCGGTATCCTAGTGGCAGTGGCTTAGGAGCGGCCACGCGTTGCTCCTTACGCGAAATTAAGTAACTTGCTCGGGGTCATACTTGCAGCTTGCGTACTTGGCGGAGCTGCCGCCCCAATCTGTGCTTGTAACTTCTGTTTCGTAATTGTTGCTTGTGTTTCGTGATTGTAATTCATGATTGAGGCTGCGGTTGTGTTTCACAACTGCAATTCATAAGGGAGCCTACGATCAATTACTGTGCCACCAAGGAGTGCGTTTTGGGAAGACTCCTAGGTCGTCTTCAGTGACATTTTTGAGCACTTCGGCCCCAAGAGATTTATTTCCTCCCTTACTCCTTCCGTAATACCTCTGCCAGCTGTTACCCCATCCTACCAAAAAACCGAGGCTGAAGAGATTGCTTGTGCCTAACGGTCACACCAAAGATAGGCAGTCAGGGACTCCGACTGAGGCCTGTTCCTGGGTGACGAGTTTCTGAAATACACATTAGACAGTAAAGACAGAAATGTACGAATAACATGACAGTCATTCTAAAGCTGCTGATTGTTTTAATGCTTTCCAAACTTTAGACATTTCCCAGGAAGATATACGACCTTAAATGTTGGATTTCCAAAGAAATGATAATAGCAGGACATGGTGGCGGTCCCTGAAGTCGCAGCTACTCAGGCTGAGGCAGGAGGATCGCTTGAGCCCAGGAGCTGGCGGACGCCGTGAGCTGTGGTTGCACAGCTTGTACCACAGGCAGTCCCTGTCTCAACAAAAAAAGAAAGAAATGATAAACTCTAATCAATCTTTCAGACTTAAATTGGCAGTTGTTCTTCCTTATTTGCATGTTATCTTTATGCAGAGAAGGTGACAATTAGAATTCCTATGATAGTTCAAATGTTGAGATAGGGCCATTTTCTGGCCGATTTACAGTGGCGCTTTCTTTTGCTTAGAATCGTCAGTGCAAGGAAAGGGTTAACCTCCCTTCAAATGTTTTTAAAGGGGAGGGGCAGCAGACTTTGAACCTGAATGAATGATTTATTCTGACTGCTTTCAGTCTTTATATAACTTCATTGTGTGTATTCTGAATCC
>NW_012140636.1:1494469-1498860 GCF_000956105.1 Propithecus coquereli | reverse complement strand
TATTCAAAATACTGTTTCCACATGTAAGCAATATTTTAAAAAATACAATTAATGAGATATTTTTACCTTTTTGTACTAAGTCTTCAAAATCCAAAGATGTTTTACACATATGGCATATATCAGGTCATACTGACCATTTTCTAAGTGATCAACAGTGACACGTAGCAAGTGGCTCCTGCATTGAACAACCAAGGTATAAGGGGTGGATGTAGTTAAGTTCCCCCATTCTGATACTTCTCCTCCTTCCCACCCTGCAGTTTTAAAAACCGGTGCTATTTAAACCAACCTGAGCAAGAATATCATAGGCCACTTGTTACACATACAGATTCCTCGAGCCCCATGCCAGACCCACTGAACCAGATTCTTTTGGAAGCTGTGTTCTTAACCTGTTCTTGCTAACACATCATAGAGGGGCATTAAATATTTGTTGCATGGGGCGGAGGGTAAACCCACAACTAAAGGACACGGAGCATTATAGGGGGGGAAGGGCATGCCTCTAACCCTCGCTTGGGTGAGGCAAAGACATAAAATGTACCCTCCTAATACCCTGAAATAAAAATAAATAAATATTTGATGCATAAAACTTTTTAGCCAAAAGAGTCTTTTATATCTGACCAGGTGGTCATCTCAATTAAATCTTTTGTTAATGTATACTATTTACATGAAATCTAAAAACAACTTTCCATATCACTTAGAGGTATATGTTTCTTTATAAATCTGTGATACACTTTCTAAGATTGGCATTCATCAGTATCTGAATTGACTATTAAATATTTATTAGCCAAGGGGAATAAACAGCTTACTCTGGTTTTTCTTCCCCACTTCAGGTTATCAAGTGTAAGGCTGCAGTTGCCTGGGAGGCTGGAAAGCCTCTCTCCATAGAGGAGATAGAGGTGGCACCCCCAAAGGCTCATGAAGTTCGAATTAAGGTAATGACACACTTAAGGCACCGGAACAAAAAGACTTACAATTAGGTCTCTGGATAGGTGAGTAGATCCGAGGTCTGCAGAGGAGAAATCCCAAGGCACATTGTCAAGGAGAAGGGACTGAAAGCCAACTGGCCTAAGAATCACGACATCCTCCTCTTACCCCTCTCACCTTTGCAGCACTCCTCTCTATCTTTTCAGCTTTGATCTGGGGCTGAGCAGCCGTACCCATGGATCGGTGGTTTACTGCAATTTCTCTTCTGTAGTCTGAGTTTAAGGTGACTTTGTACGATGCTCCTCTTTCTGCTGATCCTCAACCTTTAAATGCAGTAACAGGTTAGGAAAAAAAGAAGAAGTGGTCTTCAGTTCTGTTAGAAGGGACTTCAAATGAGATTTGGGAAGAGGTTCCTGATTGACTAGAACAACAAGCCAGCGAAGTCTCCTTGCTTAGAGAGCCTAACAATATACTGAGCCTGGGGGACGAGGCCCAGGATCGGGGGATTCATTTTTCCAGTGCTTCTCAACCTCCACTGTAAGATGCAGTTAGCCCTGGAGAGAGCCGTATTACACACAAGGCAGCCAGCTGGAGATACCTTTGAAGCCCCGACATTTATAAAACTTCTTGTTTTTAGCATTCTGCTTTCTACTCGTTTTGATATAAAATCAATGCTTTATGGTAGTGACTGTCACAACAAATGTTCTAGGAAAATGTTATGTTCTAGGAAGAGTCACAGCTCTTCTTTGGTGCGACTTTGAGTGAACTTCCCCCCGTCCCACCTGCAAATACACAAAACACACACTGGCTCGTGCTCCCAAGGATCACACTTACGATGTGGAGCAGCGCGGGACCAAACGACTTTCCAAGGTCCTTTACAGCCCAGACCCAGAAATCTGAATTGTTAAATAATAGTTTGTTTTTCTTCAAGGCCAGAAATTAAGCTGATTGTGACTTTACCACTGAAGAAGAAAATGTTTGTCCTGGATTTACTGAGATGAGCTACACGGGGCACAGCGAGTTCTGCTGTCTTCCCTGAAAACTGCTGGCAGATAGCAAGGAATGTTCAGAATATAGGCCCGAAGCAGAGAAGCATGAACACAAACACTCCAGATTTTGCCTTTGTGCCCTTTTGATAGTTTGGAAAGATGTGATACTTGAAAGCCAGAGAGAGAGGGATAAAGGGCTTATTTAAATAGAAATTGCGTGCAGTTCCTACAAAAGGGAGCGGGTTCTACTGAAAGCTCTGACTTTTGGCCCAGACTCAAGCAGACTGGCGCATTTCAGAAATCGTCAATACCTTTTTAAAATCCCAGTTCCCAGCAGTCACGAGGGAAGCCAGCAATGAAATGGCTTCCACCTGTCTCGCACTCAGGTAGTGTTCCTCTTCACACCTGAGGGCACAGTGCCCACAAAATCACCTTGTTTACCCTCCCTGGCTCACGTGCACTGAAAAGGAGAACAAAGGTGCCATGTGTCATTGTATGTAAATGCACCATTTCTATTACACACTCCTACAAATACGCTGCCAATTACAATTGCTAAGATGGCACGGATTGCAAGCACAGGTTGATTTTAAAGAGGTTAAAATAAGAAAGAAACGTATCTTAGAGTCAATGAAATATGGTGTTAAAGTAAAATGCCTTTCCTTGGACCTTGACCCCACTCTGAATTGCACGCGTACGCGCTTAAATGCCCATTGTTTTAACGTCCCGGCAGATCCTTGCCACTGCGGTGTGTCACACCGACGCCTATACGCTGAGTGGGGCTGATCCCGAGGGGTGTTTCCCAGTGATTTTGGGACACGAAGGTGCTGGAATTGTGGAAAGTGTTGGCGAAGGAGTTACTAAGCTGAAAGCAGGTAAGAGGAATATTTGGAACACTCATTTGATGATTTCGGCTTAGTCCTGTAGGGAAATAATTTTTCTGATAAACTGCCACATTGTTTATTTAGGAGCAGGTTATCGCCTAACTAGGTTGTGAAGATTGACTGTTTTCCTCATCCGGGAAACAGAAATATTTGAGTATTTGTTTTTCTCTCTGTTTTTGCAGACGGTTGTTCATCTGACACTATATGAATACATTTTCAAAGCCAGTTTTGGCAAATGAAGCAAGACTTTTTAGAGATGCATGAGGGAGTCAGGATTTTCAAGCAGGTGACCTTGTTCTCCAGTTAGGTTTTAAGAGTTTCATTTAGATAAGAATTCGAAACATACTTTTAGCATGGTCCAAGTTCTAAGACTTGAAGTTCACTTGAAGTTGCAAAGCCACATCAGCTGACAGGAAGGAGACTTTGCAAGGGCCGGTGTGTTCATTTGGAAACAGACACTGCCTATTCAGTATGTCTTTGCATCTCTTTCCCAGGTGACACAGTCATCCCGCTTTACATCCCACAGTGTGGAGAATGCAAATTTTGTCTGCATCCTAATACGAACCTTTGCCAGAAGATAAGGTTAGTATCTATTTCATTCGTGAAACAAGACGTCATATTGACGGTGATGATAAGTGATCGTGTGGCAGTTTATACCGTGCATTTTACATCAATGATTTCATTCCATCTGTATGACAACCTCATTCGCTATCACTACTACTGGTATTCTCCTTTTCATACGTGAGAAAATTAAGACTCAGAAATTACAGGTTTGCCCAGTATTGCTAGTTCTTAACTTGTAAAACAGAATTTTCTGAACCCCTTCTCTTTCCGTAACACTGGGCCGAATTAGCCAGACTGTGTAGTAAGGAAAGACATGCTTGTCAGATGAAATGAAATCCTTTGTATGACCCATTTTATTGTTCATTAAATCAAAGTAATAAACCTTAACCTCATAAGGTTATTAGGAAGACTACAAGAGATAACCTAACCCCTTGACGCAGAAAAAGTAGATATTTTTATGGTAGAAGCGTAACACCACCGAAAGAATCATCTCTTTGAGGCAATTGAAGATGCCTTCGTGTTTGTTTCCTTTTTTTGTTTCCTGTTTTGAGGTGCAACATGCATACGGTAAAGCACTTACAGGCGTCCATATCTTAGGTGTGCAGCCCAGTGAATTTTATGTGTATCCGCACCTGCTGGTTGGAACCGTCACCAGATCAAGATAATGAACCCTGCCGGTAGCCCACAAAGTCCCTCGTGTCCCTTCTAAGTCAACACTTGCCTCCTTCAGGGAAAACCACTGCTCTGATGCCTTTCACCGTAGACCTTTGTGTGGACAGAATCACGTGGCATGTGCTCTTTTGTCAGGTTCTTGCATCGTGACGTCTGCAAGGTGTATCCAGGTTGCACGTGCGTCAGTATTCTTTTTGGTTGCTGTGTCTTACCCCATTCCAAACACCACTGTTTCTCCATTTTCCTGTGGTGGGACATTTTTTTTTTTTTTTTGAGACAGAGTCTGGCTCTGTTGCCCGGGCTAGAGTGCCATGGCGTCATCCTAGCTCACAGCAACCTCAAACTCCTGGGCCCAAGCGATCCT
>NW_012140636.1:1489408-1490569 GCF_000956105.1 Propithecus coquereli | reverse complement strand
ACCTATTAAAGGTTAACTTCAACACGTTCGACAAAAACTAAACTTACTAAATATTAAGTTTGGTCTTTCTCTTCCTTTTTAAAAACAAACTGTGCCACCACCCCCTCCCCCAGTAGAACTTTCTGGGTCGGCAGTGAGCCTCGGCAACGTGCACTGACTTCTGTGGTTTGGTGGCGTTTCTGTGCTTGCAGAGAGCGGCCCTGGAGGCGTGCCACAAGGGCTGGGGCACCAGTGTGGTGGTTGGAGTAGCCGCTTCAGGCGAAGAAATATCCACTCGCCCCTTCCAGCTGGTCACAGGCCGTACGTGGAAAGGCACTGCCTTTGGAGGTAATGGGCTGGAGGAGATGAGTCCTTCTTCTCTTTGGTGCTTCCATTGGCAGATTTCCAATCCCTGCCTCATTTTTTTTGTGTTAACAAAAATCTCCGTGGGCTACCTTGTCATTACAAGTTGTTTCACGCAAGGTGACTTCAATACACAGACGTGGCTTTCAGTTTTGTTTTTTAAGGCTGGTCAGGCGAAGCAGTGGGGGTGGAGAAGGAACAGAGGAATCTGTAACTGGTTGTGAACAGCACTGCGCTCGGACCAGCCCACGTTCACTAGTTACCCTGGGGCTGGAGAGGTGCTCGGTTTCTCCTAAAGCACGAGGTTGTTATATACTCTTTTTTATAAAAAAACACAAACCATATTCTGCTAAAGAGGACGTGGTTGGGGGTGGGGCAGGGCGAGCAGCAGCAGCAGCAGCAGCCACAGTGTGTGTCGGGCCCTGGACTTCAGTGGGTTGTCGCATTTTCACTTATTTTTATCAGAAGGTGCAGCGGTCACTGGATGTGACCACAACTCTGTCTGAGTGGTACTCATCTGAGCAGTAACCAACACTGAGTCTTACGCCGATCATATTAAATTGGACAAAACCGTATAACAAAATCAAAAAGCACCTGACTGATCGTTTTTCCCTTGTAGTGATCCTAAGTGCTCGGTTGTTTGGGGTTGCTGGGAACAGTTTCTGTCTTTTTCACAGCCGCTCAGCTAGAGAAGAGAGAAGACATCAAAACATGTTTGTGTTGGCCGGGCACGGTGGCTCACGCCTGTAATCCTAGCTCTCTGGGAGGCCGAGGCGGGCGGATTGTTTGAGCTCAGGAGTTCGAGACCAGCCTGAGCAA
>NW_012140636.1:1486895-1489358 GCF_000956105.1 Propithecus coquereli | reverse complement strand
CATTTTGATTGCTCCCAGTTTGGGGCTCTTACGATGAATGCTACTAGTTTGGGCTGTAATGCTGCTAGGAACATTCTTATACTTATCTTTTAATGGAGATAAGCACGACTTTCTCTCGGGTACTTTGCAGGGATTGCAATTGCCAAGTCATAGGCTTTGCATCCACAGCCCTCCGTGGGATCGTACCAGTTTGCACTCCCCCCAGCATCGTATGGGAGATCCATTTGTTCTCGCATTTGTTTTCTGACGCCATTGACAAGACCAATTTATATTTTTGGAAAATGAAATTCCATTGATTTTATAATGTTAATCCAGTTACTTTTCATAATGCTAGAACCAAAAAACATCTAGAAATTTTGAAAGGGAATTTCAAACACAGTCTGAAAAAATTGGGGGACACATCAAGTATAATAATGGTGGTAGGCTTTTTGTGATTGTCTGTAACCATCTGGAGAAAGAAGTTCTTTCAAAGTGTAAAATGCAGCCCGCATCACCTTTTATTCAATAAATGCCTCTAGAACAGAGTGACTTCTCACATTCAGGAGGGCTAAATAAACTTAAATTGCTCTCAAAGGTACAACAGTTGACCAGGCGCCATCGCTCTCACCTGTAATCCCAGCACTTTGGGAGGCCGAGGCAGGAGGATTGCTTGAGCCCCAGAGTTTGAGGCTACGGCAAGCTATCATCTTGCCACTGCAGTCCAGCCTGGGAGATAGAGTGAGACTGTGTCTCAAAGAAAGAAAGAATATAACTGTTGTTTTTGGTGGAGCTTTGTGACCTGTTCTTTTTTTTCTGGTCATATTTTTGTTTTTCTCTCAAAGGAAATGTATTTTCTCTTGAATCTAGAGGCAGTCCATTTTCTCTTCATCTGTGTATTTATTGATATAGATATATTCCAAAGACTGTCACTAAGAATGTGTATCAAATTATAGTGTTTATGAAAAATAACAAATATTTACTAAACACTCTGCACAGGACGTAATGCTAATGCTTTCCATAACATTTTATTTGATTGTTACAGCAACTTACAAGGAAGATACTATTGTTTCTCGGCATTTTCTAGTGAGAATGTTAAGGCATAGAGGCTAAGTAACTTGCCCAAGATCACACAGGATTCGAACCCAAGTGGTGTGACGTTGGGGCCCGAGCTCCCAAGCAAGATGTTATGTCACCTATCTGTTTAGAATAGCAAAAGTAATTTCTGTTCCCATTTATCGTATTGGTCCCATTTCTGCGTTTTCTGGGGTTTTTAATTTTTCTGTTGCTGCAGCCAACTACACAGGCAAACAAAATGAAGAAATTTAACTTGAATCTTTGAGGACTGTTACACTTCTGAAAACTGCCTCCTGAAAGATCCGAACTAGCCAGTTTGGCCATCTGTTTTCATCTGCGTAATTCAATCTGCGTAATTGCTGTAATCTCTACTTGTATAGGTTCTGGTTTTGGCTTTATCCTTTATGAAGTTCTATTTGCTCACAGAGTTTTATGATGGAATTTAAAATAATCTCATCTGATGCATAAGTCGTACCTCTTAAAAAGGGTTCAGCATTCTGACAATAAGATGCAAAGGGATGTTGAATGTTGGAAAAGATGGGTAAGGTTGTAAATCTCTTACAAGTTTCCTTCATGAGGCATTGGTGAAAGGTGTTAAATTACTGATGAATACGTTAGAAATTAGACTTTCGGGGTTAGCATACTTTTCTGAATACTTACTGGTCATTATTTTAAAAATTGATTTCTTTTTCCTGTGGGTTTTTAGAAACCTGATTCCGCCTTGCCTTTTTCCTTTGTTATATTCTTTAGGGTCACTCAAGGGAAAGGATTAATGCCAGATGGTACCAGCAGATTCACGTGCAAAGGAAAGACAATTTTACATTACATGGGAACCAGCACGTTTTCTGAGTACACAGTCGTGGCCGATATCTCTGTGGCTAAAATAGACCCCTCAGCACCTCTGGATAAAGTCTGCCTCCTGGGCTGTGGCATTTCAACCGGCTATGGTGCCGCGGTGAACACGGCCAAGGTGAGAGGTCGGCTTGGGTTTCAGCTGCTGCCTTCCGCTTCCATTCAGCAGTGCTCTCCCGGCAGAGTGACATGGGCCCATCTGTGTGAATCCCAGTGACTCCCTCGACCCTGGTGGGGTAAGCGCCTTACGGACTGTCTTCCCTGTAGGTTACACCTGGCTCTACTTGTGCTGTCTTTGGCCTGGGAGGAGTTGGACTGGCAGCGATCATGGGCTGTCAGGTGGCTGGGGCATCCCGCATCATTGGCGTGGACATCAACAAAGACAAATTCGCAAAGGCCAAAGAGTTCGGAGCGTCGGAATGTATCAGCCCCCAGGACTTCAATAAACCCATCCAGGAAGTGCTCGTTGAGATGACGGAGGGCGGCGTGGACTATTCCTTCGAGTGCATCGGTAACGTGAAGGTCATGGTGAGTGCGTCGGCCTTCGCTGCTTTCTTG
>NW_012140636.1:1481090-1482235 GCF_000956105.1 Propithecus coquereli | reverse complement strand
CGTTCACGGCCTCCTAGACCCTCAGCAGCTCCTCTCGGCATCGTGCTGTGTGTGATTCGTAAATGTCTGTAATCGAGGCCGAGACTAATGTCAGGCGTAAATCTGTTCTCTGCACTCTCCTTCACATAATCATTGCTAGCACATAAAGGAATATTTTATATAATAAAAGTAATTTCTGCACTTGTGTGGAAGGTGCCCTGTCCTACGCCGCGTTCCTTGTCACGGGTCCTCTCCCCGTTGTCGTCACTCTGTACAGGAAGGGCGGAAGAAGCGGGGCGTGGCGAGTGAGGCTTCTCTGGTGCCGACCTCGGGCCTGTGGGTTCAAGAACACGTTTCCTTAGCCACAGTGGCACAGGTAATCAGAACCCAGGGCTGCTTCCTTGAGGTTGTCTTCTTGCGGGCAGGTGCCACGCCTCGTTCCTACCTGAATCTCACGTTCCCAGTATGGCACCTGGCCCACGGGACTCTGAAATTCGCCACTGAAGCAGCCTTCCACACTAGCGAGGTGAGCTGTATGCACTGTTCCGAGTGCAGTGTGGGAGCTACGTGAATATCCAAGTACCTGGCACCTGCTTTTGTCGTATCTTAACATGTCACCACCTCCAGATCACATTCCCTCTCCTCCCTCTGCAGAGGTAACCACCACCCAGAATTTGATGTTCATCACTTCCGTGCGTGTTGTGATACTTGCGCTGTATGCATAAAATCACCATAGGCCCTCTAGTCTTCAGTCTTGTTTTGCATATTTTTAAACCATATACTTTCTCCTTCTGCAGGTTTCTGTTTTCACTCATTATCGTGTGATTCATCTGTCTTGTATGTGTCGCTCTCATTAATTTTAGTACTGTGCAGTAGTCGTCAGTTATGTGAACTACCATAATTTGTCTGTTCTCAGTTGAGGGCAGAAAGTCGTTTCCAGGGTCTCTGTGTCACCAACACCGCAGTGGATCATTCTGCATCGTGGCCAGCGTGTTAGTTATTTAGCTGCATGTCACAGCGTAAGCACACTTTACCTTACTAGACATTCCCAACTTGCTCTTCCAACTGGCTGTAAATTTTTGTGAATTATTAATAGATGGGTGTGAAATGATGTTTCATTGTGACTTCAGTTGGCATTTTCCTCAGTTACTAGTTAAATCTTTCAT
>NW_012140636.1:1479887-1481040 GCF_000956105.1 Propithecus coquereli | reverse complement strand
TTTTTAGTTGTCCAGATCATTTCTTTCTATTTTTTTAGTAGAGACGGGGTCTCACTCTTGCTCAGGCTGGTCTCGAACTCCTGACCTTGAGCGATCCACCTGCTTCGGCCTCCCAGAGTGCTAGGATTACAGGCATGAGCCACCGCACCCGGCCCATTATGCCAGCTTTTTTGATGGCCAGAAGAAAAGATTTGGAAAGTGTGCTAAAATGAGGGGTTTGGCTAAAGATGTCCTTCCTTACACTACAAAATTTGCCTTAGAAACTGGCAGTCTGACCACGCCTGCTCTGCAGAGCTCGAGCTGTCTGCCGCAGCCGAGTGTGCTAGAGCAGACAGGTTAAGCCACGTGTGTTCCTCAGGGCCACGTCTCAGGGTCCATGGCTGTATCCGAAAGGGCATTCGAGCTGGGGGTCTTGCTAGCAGCCTCTAAAGGAAGCCTCATTCTAGCACCGGCTGGTTGCTAAAAGATGACCCAAAGATGAAAGCAGTCTTTCTCCAGAGAACCAGGCTGGCTTTACTTGCCTCCGTTACCAGAAGATTTAAAGAAGAAAGAAAAAAATCCCCACAATTTGGGGGGAGAACATAATTGGTAGAGGACATAAGGAAAGAGATTTGGAAAAGGCTCAAAAGAGGTTTGAAATACAGTCCAAAGCATCCTTAAAAGGTGGGAAGTCTTTCTACAGATGATTTATTGCATCTTTAGATACAGTTAGGAATCGAAGCATCTAATTTTATTTTAAAGCTTATCATTTAGCTGAAGATTTCTACTTTTTCAAGTTCATAGTTTTCTATTCTGAGATGCTATCCCTATTTCATTGTGGAATTTAAAACGAAGGAAATAAAGTCCTGTATTACATCAACTTCTTTCTTCTTTGAATATCATGATTTCAGAAATCTTTGATATTCTGGACCTCAATAAACTTGTTGCTAAGACTGCCAGAGTTCTACCCTTGGTAGTTTTAAGTCTCAATTGGCCAAAACCTTAGTAAGATTTCAGTAAATCTTAATACAGAAAAAGGAAGATAGTCAAAATTATTCACTTTCTTATTAACTACAGATATGTGTCAAATTCCTCCTCTGCATACGAATTTTGGAGTTTTTCCTTCCTCTTTAACTCATCAAAAAGTTCATTCTCTTAAATGTCTTGTGTCACC
>NW_012140636.1:1476777-1478377 GCF_000956105.1 Propithecus coquereli | reverse complement strand
GCATGTCACAGCGTAAGCACACTTTACCTTACTAGACATTCCCAACTTGCTCTTCCAACTGGCTGTAAATTTTTGTGAATTATTAATAGATGGGTGTGAAATGATGTTTCATTGTGACTTCAGTTGGCATTTTCCTCAGTTACTAGTTAAATCTTTCATCGTAATGGCCGTTGTGTTTCCTTCTTTCGTGAAAGATCTGTTCATAGCCTTTGCTCATCTTTGTATTGGGTTATTTTTCCTTTTCTGAATAATTTTCAAGAGTTCTTTATTCTAGACACCAATCCTTTGTCAGTTGTGTATGTTGTAAGAATCTCCTCTTAGTCTATCTTGTGACTTTTCTTTTTACTTTATGGTATGTTGTTGAACAGAGTTTTTGTTTTAATATAGTCAAATCTTACCAATCCTGAGGTTTTTTAATTCTGAGAAGTATAAAGAAGCAAACAGAAATCCTACCATCCTGACGATCCATTAACATAGAAATAAATACATGAAAGCGATATACACAAAGGGTAGAAAATGGACATTGTCAGGAAATTCTATAAAGAGAAAGAAAAGCTATACACCTCCTCCTAAAAAACAAGTGACCACTGTTAAATCTCTTAGGTATCTTCCCGCAATAGCATTTATACGTATCCTTTAAAATAACACAAGAGGAATACTTTTAACACTGTTCTGTGCCCTTTTGTTTTTTTCCACATGACTATTTTTGTAAGAGCACATCAGATTTTCTATGCACATAAATATCTTCTGGTTGGATGGAAGCTATGTGCTTTTCAAAAATTACCTTTGATATGGCTTAAATGCTTTCAAAGGTTGTGAGAAAGCATCACAGTTGTCTGAAAAGTGGAAAAGTGATGGTTATGGTCAGGAATTCCCCATTTTGGAACTTTGGTGCACTTGAAGTGCCAGGTGGTGGACTCCCCCTCCTCTCCCATTTTACCTGGAGGGCTGGAGACACATTAAGGGCCTGCACGGCCCCACGTATTGTCCTCGGTGAACTTGCTAGGTGTCCTAGGAAGGCAATATTAAAACTACCTTCTACGGCAGCTGCAGGAAATCTGGTTTGGTTTTAGCCCAGCCTTCTGGGACCGGCAGTGTACTGCCTTGGCAATAGTCCTAACAAAACAGGCATGGAGAGTGATAACAGAAGAGAGCTGATAACCCTTAAAGGTCGTTTCCCCTTTATTTGTCTTGTCATACGTGAGATATACATGAGTAGGAATGGCAAACATTATGTTCACCAATATGAAAAAGTAAAGCAGTGTTAAGATAGTAATATTACTCCAATTCTTGTAGCTGGCCAATTATTGAATTTACTTTTCATTTCTGTCACAGTTAAGTACATATTCTTGAGCCAGCCAATGAAGCTGAACAAGTGTCAGCATTTCCTAGCTGAAAGCACAATTGTCTGTCTCAAAGATCCAATATAAAGAATCAATTGTACAAGGTCCTTACTGTAAGGATTCCTGGGCCATGGGACTTGACTATGGGTGTTAACTTTTTACTCTTACAATCCTTTTAATACATCCTGTTGGAGGCTGGGCGCGGTGGCTCACGCCTGTAATCCTAGCACTCTGGGAGGCTGAGGCGGGCGGATCGT
>NW_012140636.1:1471828-1475027 GCF_000956105.1 Propithecus coquereli | reverse complement strand
GCAAGATTTCTTCTCACGGAAATTTACGGGAACCAAGCAGTGGAATGGGCTTGCAAGTAGACTGATTTTTATCAAATTGGACATTATAGCAGCATTCCTTGTGTATAAAATACGCACATGCTCTTTTCAAGAAAGGAGTGATAATCCACCATGGAATTACCTCCTGTTTAAGCGTGTACTCGTGTCTGCCCAAAATACCAAGATGTGTTGAACAAGATAAAATAGCAGAAACGTGCTTTAAAATTACGTTCATCTCTTTCACTAATCTACATTCCAATACTAAAAATTCTTATCTTGGGCATTGTTTCCTTAAAATCCCTCAGGGCTCAAATTCACTGATTGAACTTTTAAAATTCTGCCCTGAACTATCTGGTGACCTCTAACCCAACTACTGAAATAAAGCAGATTTGCTTTGTGGTCACATCATATATAGAATAAAGCAGTTGCCAAGTTTTGTTCTCATTGCACGAATAGGTTTCCCCAGAGAAGTGTGGTGATTTGCTCTCCTAGCACGGAAGCAGTTAAGTTGTAAAAATCAGAGCCCTGGTGTCCTGAGTGTTGGTCCTGTGCTCTTCTCAGGACACCATCGTGCAAATGTGCTTACAAGTTTTGGAACGTAAGTATTGTTGGCATTTTGTTGTTGGATGTCGGATAAGGAGGCTGGAGTAACAGCAGTAGGGCTGAGAATCTTGCTACCCACATGGGAGTAATTACCAAAAGCTTTACAATTTCATAGAATTCCCGTAGACAAAACAATGAAAATGCTCTGAACTACTAACAAGCACATTATTGGTAAATGGGAATCTTTCCAGGAAGCCTTTCTTGAGTGCTCCACACGCTGACTTTTTGGCAAGTTTTAGGAAAATAACATACCAGTATTTACACATTTTAAAAAATAACCACAGAATTACCGTATCCAGACAGTTCTGCTGTTGCTCACCCAGGCCTCAAAATGAGAATGAGCAGATAACACGTACCCAAGGCCACCTGATTCCTGCTTTCTCTTGCAAAACATCCACATGCAAACCATTTTTCTCTTTTTCATACTTAGCACCAACAGGAAGAAGAGGTAAGTAAGAGAGAAGGCTGCCACACAGCTTTAAGAGCAGCCACCAAAGGCTGCTTGCCCCTCAGGAGTTCAAACACAACAGGGACCAGAGAATTTCAATGGATAGGGCCTGTGTTCCTAAGCTAATCTTTCCTTTGGTGTTCTTTTCTTTAATAGAACGAAATACATTAATAACTTTGAGAGTTTTAGCCTAACATGGCCTACATTATGAAATAATTTCTTCCTAGAATGTTAACGTCCAAGACGTTATTTTCTAGTATAAAGGAATTGGAAAATGGGTCATACATCCACATTACAAATGGTATAATTTGCTCCTCTTGTAGCTAAAGGCCTTCGTATAAGTTAAACACCACCAAATGCAGACAATCTTATCACACTATCTCAAACAGTTCTAATATTTCTAACCTCCAGACCACTAAAAGATCCTCCCGACTCCTACTGTATTTTTTTGCCCCCAAAAGTCACACATTGTTAAAAAGTAAATTATGGTTTAGGAAGTTCAGAATAAGATCGAAATTACTTCAAATGACATGTTCCAAGAATAAAAATCACAAAGAAATTTTGTACTTATTGTTGGTACTGATTTTGGTGTATAATTCTGAAATAATTTTACATGTCTTATAGGATCCAGCAAATGAATAAATATTAATCTTCTTTGGAAGCAAATTCTCACCGAGGCAGAAGGAAGATACAAATACAGAACAGGGAAGGGTGAGGAAGATCAGTGTTACATTTGAATTGGAAGCATCAGAATGAACTCATGATCTATTAAAAATGCATTTGTTCCCTAAAAGGGCCCAGAAGCAATGATACCCCAGGAGAACCCAGACCTTGATTTCCAAATACCACTGCCCGTGAAATTCCAGGGCTGCCAGGGCCCTTGGAAAAACAGGCAATTCCCAGTCTGGGGCAGGAAAAATACACAAGCCTAGAACACCTTGCTATGGCAAAAAGCAAGGAAGTAAGTACTCAAGACCCATGATTCACAATGACCCACAAACAAGCTTAAAGGTGTTCCTCCTGGCCAAATTTGGAACAATTTCATAATTAGGATTCTAAAAAATAATCCATGGGCCCAGATTGATACTTAAAAAAAGTGAGTAGAGGGAGGGAAGAAAGTACTTCTTGTAGAAGAATGTCAGCTAATAAAGGTAGATGGAATGGTAGACTTAGCAAACTTCTAGCCACCAATGATGCAATAATGGATTTAGGCAGGGGTTATCAATGAATGATAAACCACTGAGGGAACAGGATATCCAGACAGTCTCCAAGTAACTTCTCCCATATTCTTTACGTAAAAAGATTTTTTTTTACAGTGAGAAGTCCTGACACCAAGTGATAAATTTGGCATTAGCAGGCGACAGTTAACAGTATGTGATACATGAATGGGACACACAGCATGCCATCTACGTGGTCTTCCGCCGAAGTGTTTATTCTGCGCCTCATGAGAAACAAACAGATTTTTACAAACTAACTGGCCTGATTTTTCAAGTGACCATTTCATAAAACATCAGAAAGTTGGGAGGATTGTTCTAAAGATTAGGGATACCTGACAATCGAATGTCATAGTGGATTTACAAAAAAGAATAAAAAAGCTTTAAAGACTATTTTGGAGAAGTTGAAAAATTCTGAATATGGACTACACATTAGATAGTTCTGTACCAATATTAAGTTTCTACTTGAATCATGATCATGTGGGGGAATATCCTTATGTTTTAAGAGATACACGCTGAAGCAGTAATGGGTGATGCTGCTTCTTTGAAAAGTGCTTAGATAAAGCAAAGGTGGCAAAATCACTGGTTAAATATAGTTAAAAGATATATGATTATTTCATTACACTGTACTCTCTACATTTCTATAAGTTTGAAAATTTTCAAAATAAAAAATCGCCCATTTAGACGTGTACGTGGCAAGTGGTATAAAGGTGTTGGTGAACGGGGTCTCATCCCATTAATCCATTTTATCAGCAAAACACATAAAATCAAGATAAAATGCAAATATGTTTCTCTTCTTTTAAACTGTAATTCCAAAGGTGTTGGAGGACTGGCAGGGAAAAAGATCATTACTTTTAAAAGTGAATATAGGCTGGGCATGGTGGCTGGTGCCTGTAATGCCAGCACTTTGGAAGGC
>NW_012140636.1:1442170-1470508 GCF_000956105.1 Propithecus coquereli | reverse complement strand
ATGAAACAGAGAAGGGAACAGAAGGGACTTTTCCTCTCCCGCTTCTGCCCAAGCGCAGGTCTGAAGCCGAGTGTGGTACAGAATTCTCGTGCCCTGCGACAGCCGCCACCACTTGGAGCACGGTCATTTTTTGCAAAACCTAGACTTTTAAAAGCCTGATAACCTTCTTCCAAAGTGAATTTTACCCCGTTCGTTCGCCGACACACACGGAGTGCGCACTGGAGAAAATCTCAGTGCGTGCTGCCCTACGCACAACCGCGAGTGTAGACAATCAGCATGGGGTGGGGGGAGGGGAGGGACAATTCCCGACCAGGAATTCAACCACTGCGCACCGAGCGTCCGCTTACAACAGCACGTCAGCCGGTCCCAGCAGAACCAACGCAGCCCCGGGTCCCGTCGTGTTTGCTAACGACGTGGGTGGAGTTTAAAATGTGCACGTATATATCTCCATATATATCATTTTAAAAATCTGGCGCAACACATATTGCTAAAGTTTCAAGGATTCTCATCTGCAGCGTTCACCTGAAAAGCAGCTGGCTCTTGGCCGGTTCGTGGCAGTGATAGAAGCAACTAGAAGCAGGTTTGGTAAAAGTGCTTGGAGGACAGATGAGGACAGGTGCAGAGAGAGATTGGGGGGGGGGGGCAGAGTTGGGCACCGTTTCCTTTATTCTTCGCAGCTTTCCAGACCCCAGGCGAGGCCCTGAGGACACGCGTCCAACGCTGCAGTCCTTTCTTATCTACGGCCAAAACAAAACAAGTGATAAAAAAGGCTCCTGTCTGTACTCTCGGTGAAATGCACAGTACAGCAAGAAGGTGTCACTGAGACGTGCCATCGTGGGAGAAATTAAAACTGGGACATGAAGTGAGGCCGCGCGTTATCGAGCCGCTGGGTGAGGATCTCGCAGCCCGTGTCCGTGACCAGCAGCGTGTGCTCGAACTGGGCCGACCGCTTCCCGTCCCTCGTCACCGCAGTCCAGCCGTCCGGCCAGGTCTCGTCCTGCCATCCGCCTTAGCAAACAGAAACAGCGTCTTAATCCGATGGCTCAGTTTTCCAAATAAGCTCTCTCAGTAAGGGCATATCAACAAGAACACCAAGCAGGAAATTTACCATTAAGATCCTATTCACACTTCAATTATTTTGGCTCAGGCCTTTCCAACTTCATTTTTGTCTGAGTATCAATAAAGTAATGATGTTTAAACTGCCTCGGGTGTGTTACAACTTCACACTTTTTATATTTCCCAAATATTAAATCGAGACAGAATTTCCAAAATAAAGGCGCTGCATTTCGTTTTAGAAAACGCATTGATCACGCTCACCACACAACTATGAGTAAAAACTTGAATTAATTTAGCTCTTTCCTGGTATAGCTCTGGCATCTGACTAGCTGGTGTATATTGTGCAGGAAATCGCGTAACATTTTTATACTTTTACTGTAGCATTTAATTCCTGATACAATTTCAAAATGACAGGCACACAATCAGATGGTGAGAACAGATTATACTGCGAAATTTTTGTAGACCCCACCCCTGGAACCAGAAAGGAGGAGAACGAGATTGGTACAAGAGGATAAGGAAAGTATTATGTAGCAGAGCGGGCAGGAGGAGTTGCAACTAGAGAAGTAAAGGGACGGCGAAAGCAGCTGCGAGACAATGAATGGACGGTCGGGGAGGGCGCATGGGGGCTCCATGCAGGGAAAGTGGAAAGATGAGGCCCAGAGAATCGGAGGCTCGGGTGGAATGAGAAAGTTCAGCAGTTCTGGATATTACTAGAAAAATACGTCTTTACGGAGCTTTCGGGTTTCAAAATTAGATGTCAAAAAATCAATACGTTCTTCATTTTCAGTAATCTTTAGGTGAAACACAGTACTTTAGGACTCGCCGACTCACACAGACAAATCCCAGCACATAAACTGTGTGTGAAGGAATCTACTTGTACGGTATTAAATCCAGGCTAAAAAGAAAGTACGAGGCAGCTTAAGGAAAGTTAACTCGTGCCTCGTCCAGCGTCTCAAGATGAGTAAATAGATATTTCTCAGCGTAATGACCTTCCCGTAAGTGGGTTTAAGATATCACTACTTTGGTTTTATTGTGATCTGATCAAACAGATTTTTAATGATGTCAAGTCAAACATACTCGGCTACTCTTTTGAGTGAATTTCCCTTTCGATACGAGACTCTGCGTTCCAGAGCTGGGATTTAACCTCAGTTACGCTGCAGAACGTCTGCCGTAAGCTGATGATCGTCTCCACCGGCCCTACAGAAAGTCATCCGATTACTCCTGAGAACACTAATACGCTGCTGCCCTGACAACTGGTTGCACATGATCGGAACTTTATTCTTATTCCACGAGGATGACAAGAACACGACCTTACGTTTGTGCAGTCCTTTAAAGCTGCGGACCGGTCCTGGTGCAGGCCGGTTAGGAACCAGGCCGCACAGCAGGAGGTGAGCAGTGGGCGGGCGGGTGAAGCTTCATCTGTATTTACGGCCCCTCGCCATCTCCCCACCGCCCCCCATCCACGGAGACACTGTCCTCCATGAAACCGGCCCCTGGTGCCAGAAAGGCTGCAGACGACTGCTTTAAAGTATGCAAAGTGGTTAATGTTGATACAATATAAATCATCTCACCTAGTTCTCACTGCAGCCCTGTGTGTTGGCAAGATAGGGGTCACAATTTACGTTACGCAGAAAAGGCAGTAACGAATCAGGTTAAGAAGGCAACCAACCTCTAACGTGGCCCCCAGCGAACCCCACCTCTCCTTAAGTGGAGGCGGGATCGGCGACTCGCTACTGAGAAAGAGAACACGGGAGTCTCTCCCAAGACTGGTTACAGAAAGACTGGATGGACGCAGCGAGGGCACAGGACACACGAGCCCACTGCTGTCACCTCACTTTGAGTCCGTTCCCCGAGAAGAACCAGCAGAAAGCTTGCTCCGATCACTATACTACGCTCACTTTGACAGTCTCGGTCAGGAGCCCTCATTATGACACCAAGTCTTCTGTCACTGCGACAGGCCTGTCACAGGGAGTAACAACAGTAGGGACACACTGGCTACCAGGGTTACGGGTGTCTGTGCCGTGCTTTGCCCCCTACATGACGTCCCACGACCCTGAAGAGGACGACAAACGCTGCCACGCCATCAGCTAAATGACTGGGGCAAGTCACTTCTCCCCTTCTTCAAGGGTTACTTTGCTCCTCGGTACAACGGGAGTCACACCTAACTCAGCAGCGGTGACAACTGAATCCTGTAACTGTGTCTGCCTCAAAGCGGGTGCTCGACGAATGCTTTTTCCCTCCACTGCCCCCGCCCACGTCGAGCAAGAACTTCCACGCAGGCTCGACGTGGCCCCTAACCATCACGATGCGCCCCGACAGCATCTCTGTGACTTTCTTGCCAACCTTAACGTTTTCAGTTCTCCACATGACGGTGAATCCAGTTTGAGAAGGAACAGGGGGTGGGAAAGCAGCAAGAGCAAGCGAGCAGAACAGGTCACTGATCTGATGAACAACCGAAAATACGTAAAATTCCATTAAAGAACATCGCTGCATCTTTTTTCTCACCTTCGCAAATCATTGGCTCAATTGTAAAGACGTGGCCCGACTTCATCACTCCGACTGCTTTATTTTCTGAAATTAAAGAAAAAAAAAATCTCAAAAGATGGCATACCAACAGTGTCTTGTTGAACAGCCAACTCGCGAGAGCACACAACTTCCATTCCCATCGGTGATCCTTAAACTAATTACTTCCTTCCTGATTCCATTCAAGCACATCACCCAACAGACGGGCGGCGCGCTGGCAAACCGCCCACGCTGGGGCCCACACTGTTCTAGGCACATTTCACTCTGCTTGTGTTTTCTCTAGGAAAATATACATATTCGTAGGCTGGATTTGCGACATGATCACCACTTCCATACAAGGAAGAGTGTCACCATTTATAGGATTGGAACCACAATCCCAGAACCAAGCAACGTTCCATTACTCACCCAGGTATGGAAGTTTAAAGGAGAACAAATGGTTTCAGATTATGCCAGAAGTCTCCTACCCTTTTGAGGGTGTATGTATTTTTGTGTATAGGGGCCCCGTCCATAGAAACTACATGATTTTCATAACATTTTATTCACTGTCTTATTTTTCTCTTCAAAAGGAAATAAACCTACCTTTGACAGTAACCTACTTGTTTTAAATGCTGAGGAGACTATTCGATTTGAAAAAAAAAAATTCCATTTCTCCTTCCAAATAATTTTTTACCTCTTTTTTGTCCAAGTTTGCTAATGGGGAGTATTTTTCAGAACCAACATGAGAGACATAATTACGAATTAAAGTATCCAGATTTGCCATTGCCCCAAAAAGGCCATACTTTTTTATAAATAGAGATGGGACTTTTTAGGCAATTTCAGACAAAAATAGAGAAGCAGTTCGAATTTCAAATCAAAAAATAAGAATCAATATACGGGTATCAGCTAAGCGAACGCCCGCGCTGCTCGGCCTGGCCACCAGATGGCAGAGGCACCGGCCTTTCTGGTTCCTTTGTGACGCTGTCAAGATCACCTTTGCTAACGAGTGGCAACGGTGTCCCCCGAGGCCGCGTCTACAAAACTCCACTCGCTCTAGGTCTAGTCTCATCTCACCTACACGTTCGCCTTCCGGCGTCTTTGCGGGTGAGCAGGTACCGCGCTACTTTCCATCGTCTCGGGTACTGCCAGGATACACGTCCTGCAGGTGTCAACTCTGGAGTTTCTCAACAGTTATAAAATCTTAAGGACAAAAAATTTTTTTGACTTTTCATTTCTAATCTCACGAGCTTCCTTTCAAACTGACGTGCAATTTAATACACAAATTGGGAGACGGGATATCAGAAAGGAAACAGCAAGAGTGTCAGCGTGGTGTCGCGAAGACGAAAGGACAAAGGAATCTAGAAGCGTGCTTGGCCACGTGCGGCTACCGAGCGCTTGAGTAAGCGGCCCGCCAGACGGAGGTGGCCCAGCAGCGCAGACACGCTCTGATTTCCAACACTAAAACGGCATGTAATATGTATCTCGGTAATTTTTACGTGGATTAATTTTGAAATGCTAATATTCTGAATGCACTGCGTTAAATACACCATTAAGTTAAATTTCAGCTATTTCTTTTTACCTTTTTAATGCAGCTACTAGAAAATCTGACGTTACATATGTGCCGCGTGGTATACTTCGGCTGGACGGCACTCACACGGAGACTCTAAGTTCCACTAGTGTTTCTGCCACTAAGCCGTCGTTATAGCAGCAAAGTTACAGCTCCGACTCATTCAGACTATTCGAGTTTCAGCTTCTCAGCATATCTCGCTCAACAACAATAGACATTTTCTGTGGGACTGCACTATCGCAGACACTATGCCGGGTACTTTTTAAAAAATCTGTGCCTGCTCTGCTGTCCAGCTCACGTAATTACCGTGCTATGCAGACATTACCGTGCTATGCAGACATAGCTCGTTTTATTGTGCTTCACAGATACCGCACGTCTTTTTTTTTTCTGAACAAAGGTTTGTGGCGACCCTGCACTGAGCAAGTCTATCGGTGAACAGCACATGCTCACTTCATGCCTCTGTGTCTTACTTTGCTAAGTCCACAATATTTCAAACTTTTTCATTATTATTATACCTGTTACGGTGATCTGTAATCAGTAGTCTTTGACGTTACTATTGCTCCTGTTTGGGGGCAACCCGAGCCACGCCCGTAAGATGGCAAACCCAATGGACAAACGTTTTGTATTCTGACTACTCCACCATCAACCTGTCTCCCTCTCCTTGGCCTCCCTACTCCTGGGACACAACAATATTGAAATCAGGCCAACTGATAACCCTGCAGTGGCCTCTAAGTGTTCGAGTGAAATAGAGAGTCATGCATCTCTCACTTTAAATCAAAAGCTAGAAACGATTCTGCGCAGTGAGGAAGGAATGTCAAAAGCTGAGATAGGCCAAAAGCTAGACCTCTTGTGTCAGTGAGCCAAGGAGTGAATGCAAAGAAAAAGTTCTTGAAGGAAATGAAAAGTGATACTTCAGTAAACACAGGAAGGATAAAAAGTGAAACAGCCTTACTGCTGAGATGGAGAAAGTTTGAGTGGTCTGGATGGAAAGAAGATCAGACCAGCCACAACATCCCCTTGGCCAAAACCTAACCCAGAGCAAGGCCCTAAATCTCTCAATTCTATGAGGGCTGAGAGAGGTGAGGAAGCTACAGAAGCCAAGTTTGAAGCTAGCGAAGGTTGGTTCACCAGGTTTAAGGACAGGAGCCATCTCCATAAACTCAAAAGTGAAAGATGAAGCAGCAAGTGCTGATATAGCAACTGTAGCAAATTATCCAGAAGATCTAGCTAAAATAACTGATAAAGGTGGCTCACTAAACAATAGCTTCTAATCTGTTTGTGGATAACACAGCCTTCTGTTAGAAGAAGATACAACCTAGGACTTCCACAGCTAGAGAGAAGTCAATGCCTGGCTTCAAAGGACAGGATGACTTTAGTTAGAGACTAACGCAGCTGGTGACTCTTCAGTTGAAGCCAATGCTCATTTATCATTCCAAAAATCCTAGGGCCCTTAAGAATTATGCTAAGTCTACTCTTCCCATGCTCTAGAAGTGGAACAACAAAGCCTAGATGACAGCACATCTATTTATAGTAAGGTTTACCAAATATTTTAAGCTGACTGTTGAGACCTACCGCTCAGAAAAAAAGACTCCTTTCGAAATATTACTGCTACCTGGCAACGCACCTGGTCACCCAAGAGCTCTAACAGAGATGTACAAGGAGTTGGATGTTGTCTGCATGCCTAACACACTATCCATTCTGCAGCCCACGCATGGATCGAGAAGTAATTTCTGCTTTCAAGTCTTATTATTTCAGAAATACATTTTGTGAGGCCATAGCTGCCACAGACAGCGAGGCCTCTGACGGATCTGGAACAAAGTAAACTGAAAACTTCCTGGAAAGGATTCACTATTCTGGATGCCATTAAAAACATTCGTAACTCATGGAAGGAGGTCAAAATATCAACATGAACAGGAGTCTGGACGAAGTTGATCCCAACCCTCATGTTTGACTTTAAGGGTTTCAAAACTTTAGTGGAGGAAGTAACTGCAGCTGTGGCGGAAGCAGCAGGAGAACTAGAATTAGAAGCAGAGCCTGAAGATGGGACCGAGTAGCTGCCATCTCCTGATAAAATCTGAATGGATGACGAGTTGCTTCTTAGGGATGAGCAAAGGAAGTGGCTTATTGAGATGGATTCTAATCCTGATGAAATGCTGTGAACACTGCTGAAACGACAATAAAAGATTGAGACTAAACTATTGCATAAACCTACTTGATAAAGTAGCTGCAGGGTTTAAGGGGATTGATTCCAATTACTAACATGAAAGAAGTTCCACTGTGGCTAAAATGCTATCGAACAGCATCACGTGCTTCAGAGAAATCTTCCATGAAAGAAGAGTCAGCTGATGTGACCGACCTCGCCGTTGCCTTATTTTAGGAAACTGTCACAGCCACCCCAACTCCCGCCAGCCACCACCAGCAAGATCTTCGCAAGATCCTCCACCAGCAAAAAGATCACCACGCGTTAAAGGTTTGATAGACGATCATTCGCTTTTTTTAGCAATGAAGTATTTTTTATTTAAATACGACTATTTTATTTAAGGTATGTACGTTTTTTTAGACAATGTCACTGCACACTTAACAGACTACAGCATAGTGTAATCACAACTTTTATATGCATTGGGAAACCAAGAAATTCATGAGACTCACTTTATTGCAATATTTCCCCTAATTTACTGCAACGGTCTGGAACCCAACACGTGGTAGCTCCAAGGTGTGCCTGTACGTTCAAATGCGGGATGCGCCCGTCATTACTCCCCAACCATTAACGACTTAAATAAAGAAGCAAATACACTCGCACCTAACAAGGACTTCTCTTACATAGAAGGGGGAAAGTTACACAACAGTTTCCTGGTTCCTCCCTCATTTGGGTTGGGAATATAGAGTTACAAACCAAAGAACAGATTATTTACATTTCAAAAGGTATCTCCGCCATACAAAAAATCCCTCAGCCGTTTCTTTTCACACTTCCCTGAAGTGATCACAGCGTATTTTGACTTACATGAACCCGATTTACACTTGACTCTTCACAAACATATCAAATATATAAAAATGAAGTATACCTGGTCCTTGCTTCTTTTTTCAGAATTGTGTCTGGCATCTAATTAAATGCTTTGATAGGAAACTCGGGCAGCGTCTCTTGTACATCGGGGGCACGATATTTTGCTAACACCACCGTCGCCCAGATCCCTTCCCACCATAATGCTACTGTCTTCAGTCGGTCAGTCTCTGTCTGTCTGTCCCTCTCTCATCCATCTCTAAACCCAAGTTTGTTGCCTCTGCAAGGGGACTCTTCTCATTCCCTCCCCTGCACTTTCTCTTATACAAACACTCAGACGTGCACCGCTGTAAGCACAATAGCTACTTCCATTCTTTGAAAGGGAACAGACATTCAGGCGATTACGGGACTTATCGCGAAGGAATGAAGTGTTACCTGTTTCTGTTGCTAGCTTTTACTTCAAGCATGAGTCACAGCTTAAAGACCAGGTTGGTGCAAAAGTAACTGCGGTTTTAGCACTGTTGAAATTTGCTGTTTCATACTGGGATACATTCTTAAATAAATGTGGTTACGTTATACACCATTTTAATGTGCACTTCTTGCTTTATGTTTTTTTGCTAATGACTTATTACTTGGGGTTATTTATTTTAGACTATGGAAATGATGTCAGACAAAAAGCAAATGTGAGCAATTTTCTTTTTTTTTAATTTATTTTCTTTTTTAAAATTTCAGAATATTATGAGGGTGCAAACCTTTTGGTTACATATATATATTGCCTATGCATCGGCCAAGCCAGAGCTACAAACATGCCCGTCCCCCAGAAAGTGCGCTCTGCACCCATTAGTTATGAATTTACCCAACTCTTCCACGCCCCTCCCACCTGCCCAGCACCCAACGAATACTACTTCCGTGTGAGCACCTAAGCGTTGACCAGTTAGTACCAATTTGACGGTGAGTGTATGTGGTGATTGTTTTTCCATTCTTGTGATACTTCACTTAGAAGAACGGGCTCTAGCTCCACCCAGGATGATACAAGAGGTGCTAGTTCACCATTGTTTTTTATGGTTGAGAAGTATTCCATGGTATACATATAACATATTTTATTAATCCACTCATGTATTCGTGGGCATTTGGGTTGTCTACACATCTTTGCAACTGTGAATTGTGTTGCCACAGACATTTGTGTGCAGATGTCTTTACTATGAAATGACTTTTTTCCTTTGAGTAGATGCCTAGTAGTGGGACTGCTGGATCAAATGGTAAGTTCTATTTTTAGTTCTTTGAGATATTTTTCAAATTACTTTCCACAGGGGTTGTGCTAATCTGCAGTCCCACCAGCAGTGTGTGATTGTTCCTCTCTCTCCACATCCACGCCTACATGTGTTGTTTTGGGACTTTTTGATAAAACCCATTCTCACTGGAGTTAAGTGGTATCTCATTGTGGTTTTGATTTGCATTTCCCTGATGATTGGAGATGTTGAGCTCTTTTTTTATACATTTGCTGGCCATTATTCTGTCTTCTTTTGCAAAGTTTCCGTTCATGTCCTTTGACTTTTTAATGGGGTTGTTGGATTTTTTCTTAATTTTCTATATGGATTCTAGTTTTCAGCCCTTTACCGGATGTGTAGCATGCATATATTTTCTCCCATTCAGTAGGTTGTCTATTCGCTCTAATGACAGTTTCCGTGGCTGTGCAGCTTTCTAATTTGATCAGGTCCCATTCATTTATTTTTGTTGCTGCTGTGATTGCTTTGGGGGTCTTCTTCATAAATTCTTTGCTTGGACCGATGTCTGTAAGAGTTTTTCCAAATTTTCTTCTAGAATTCTTAAGGTTTCATATCTTACGTTTAAGTCTATTATCCATTGTGAGTTGATTTTTGTGAGAGTTGAGAAGTTGGGATCCAGTTTCAATCTTCTGCAGGTGGCTATCCAACTTTCCCAGCACCATTTATTGAACAGAGATTCTTTTCCCCAGGTATGTATATTTCTGTCTCCTTATTGTCAGTGTATATTTTGTCCCTGTTATCTCTAAAATTGATCACATCCTAGGCCACAAAACAGAGCTCAACAAATTTTAAAAAATAGAAATTATACCGTGTATCTTCTCAGACCATAGTGGAATAAAATTACAGATCAATTCCAACAGAAACACTCGCCTCCACACACAGTCATGGAAATTAAACAATCCATTGCTGAATGACTACTGGGTCAAGGAGAAGATCCAGATGGAAATCTAAAGATTCTCCAAAATAAATGATAACAGGGACACAAGTTACCGAGCGATTTTCTTATTCAAGTTCAAAAATGGGTCATAAAGCAGCAGAGACAACTCGCAACAACACATTTGGCCCAGGAACTGCTAATGAATGTACAGTGCAGTCAGTGGTGGTTCAAGATTGCAAAGGACACAAGAGTTTTGATGATGAGGAGCGCAGTGGCCGGCCATCGGAAGTTGACAACGAGCAATTTAGAGCAATCATTGAAGCTGATCCTCTTACAACTACACGAGAAATTGGCAAAGAACTCAACATCGACCGCTCTATGGCTGTTCAGCATTTGAAGCAAATTGGAAAGGTGAAAAAGCTTGGTAAGTGGGTGCCTCATGAGCCGACCGAAAATCAAATAAAACATCATTTTGAAGTGTCATCTTCTCTTACTGTACGCAAAAACAATGAACCATTTCTTGATCAGATTGTGCCAGGCGACAAAAAGCAGATTTTATATAGCAAACTGCGATGACCAGCTCAGTGGCTGGACCGAGAAGCAGCTGCAAAGCACTTTCCGAAGCCGAACTTGCACCAAAGAAAGGTCACGGTCACTGTTTGGTGGTCTGTCGCCTGTCTGATCCACTCCAGCTTTCTGAATCCCAGTGAAACCATTACATCTGCGAAGTGTGCTCAGCAAATTGATGAGATGCTCCGAAAACCGCAACGCCTGCAGCCGGCATCGGTCAACAGAAAGGGCCCGATTCTTCTCCACAACGACGCCCGACTGCACACCTGACCGCACGTCGCACAACCAACGCTTCCAAAGTTGAACGAACTGGGCTACAAAGTTTTGCCTCATCAGCCATACTCACGGGACCTCTCGCCAACACTTCCTCAAGCATCTCGGTAACTTTTTGCAGGGAAAATGCTTCCACAACCAACAGGATGCAGAAAATGCTTTCCAAGACTTTTTCAAATCACAAAGCACAGACTTTTAGGCTACAGAAATAAACTTATTTCTCGTTGGCAAAAATGTGTTGATTGTAATGGTTCCTATTTTGATTAATAAAGACATGTTTGAGCCTAGTTATGATAATTTTAAATTCACGGTCTGAAACCACAATTACTTTTGCACCAACCTTAATAAAAAGAGTCATGTGATCTGCTACTAAATGCTTTTTTTTTTTTTTTTTTTTTTTTTTTTTTTTTTTTGAGACAGAGTCTCACTGTGTTGCCCGGGCTAGAGTGAGTGCCATGGCGTCATCCTAGCTCACAGCAACCTCAAACTCCTGGGCTCAAGCGATCCTCCTGCCTCAGCCTCCCGAGTAGCTGGGACTACAGGCATGCGCCACCATGTCCGGCTAATTTTTTCTACATATTTTTAGTTGTCCGATTAATTTCTTTCTATTTTTAGTAGAGACGGGGTCTCGCTCTTGCTCAGGCTGGTCTCGAACTCCTGAGCTCAAACAATCTGCCCGCCTCGGCCTCCCAGAGAGCTAGGATTACAGGCTTGAGCCACCACGCCCGGCCCACCTGGAATGCTTTTTCTCACCCCCTCCACCAAACCAAAATCTCAGCCATTCTTTAGTTCCCCACAGGCCCCAGTGCCAAGTTTCTTCGGTCCTTACTCACAGGCATCAAGTACAGGAGGAAAGACCGACTCCAGACAGCCAGACAGAATCCAGGTACCGACGCTAGCTCTGGCATTTAATCACTAGTTTGGGGACCTCAAGCAAATAAATCACCTCTGTAAGCACAGATTTGTTTTTAAACATAGGGCTAAGAAATTATCCATGAAGTTGTGACGATCCAATGAGATAATGCATATAATCACTGTCATTCTGAAGTTAGTATTAAAAGCTTTCCATGTACTGTTGTCATGCAGGGTTCAAAGTGCCTTCCGTGTATTATCTCACTTAATCCTCATGACCGTTCTCAGGTAGGTACCATTTCCTACTGTTGTACAAATGAGAACACTGAAGCATAAAGAAATACGTGAAAGCGTTTACCTAGCAGTGGTTCGACGTGAGGGCTAAATTCCTTCCTAGGTCACCTGTCCTGGACAGCTTTCATTTCTGGCACTAATTAACAGACTCACTCTTGCACATGTCTTACATCTCCAGAGAAAAGGTTTCTGGACGACACGATCTTAACTTTTCTTTGTTATTCTATCACATAGCACTCAACTCGAGGAAAGGTACTTTGTTTATTTCCCTCTATTTATACAAACAAACAGTACAGTATGTGACATACATTAAGAACTCAAACCGAGCAAGATGAACTTATTTCACCTAAGGCGTCAGCGCGGTTATGGCTAGCCCTGTGGCAGACTGTTGACGGTTCACCAAATTCAGTCCAGAGCACTCAGCTACGTCACATCTCCCAACCTCCCTTGCAGTCACAGGCAGCGACGTGACTGAATTCCTGCCGTCGGAAAATAACTCTAAGTGATTTATGCAGATTCCAGGCTGACTCGCTCAAACCTCCCAAGCGCACCCCTTCAAGCTTCTACCCCTGCTTCCCCCACTATCTTCTGACTCGAAGGGCAACTCCCAAGGTGACCCTGAAAGCCGTAGGTTGAAGATGACAGAGCCTATAGGTTTCAGAATAACTGCCCTGCCCCACAGTGACCAAACACACCTGCCTTGGACTATTACGTGAGCAAGACATGAACACGAATTATGTTTTGAGTGAATGAATGTACATTTTGGGGGTCTGTTACAGCTAACAGATTAATGAATAAGAAACAGTAGTCCTGTTAAATGTGTGAATAAATACTTGTTAAGTAAGTAATTAGCACATACCACATCTTTGGACAGTACTTACTGGCATAGTGGGGCACGTTGGGGGCTGTATGAAAAAGCTTGTGGATTCCATGCCCACAATAGCTCCGAACAACTGAAAACCCATTTGCTTGGGCATGCTTCTGAATGATGTTTCCCAGTTCTCTGTATCGAACACCAGGTTTCACTGAAAGGAAAAGAGAAGATTCATGACAAAGATAATGACAACTGACATTTACTAAGCAATTACTATCTGTGTGCCAGGAACCTTTCTGAACGCTTTATATGCCTCTGTGCCCAAATTTACAGATGAGGAGACCAAGGCACACAGAGGCCATAAAGCCAGCAAATGGCAGAGCTCTGATTCAAACTGGGAGTCCCTGCGGTTCTTCCTTTGATGTCAAAAAAAGAAGGCCCTTCACAGTATTGAGGGGTGGGGGACAGGCAACTTTTGCTTTCTCTAATGATAAAGAATAAACAATAGAATGGAAAATATACTTTTCTTCTCATTCTTCCCTAAGGTCAAGTGTTCTATTCTATTCCATGAAAGTAAGAAGACGAGATACAGTGCACCAGGAGAAAAAGGAATGTCCAAAAAGCAAGCTGACTTGTCCCAAGGTTCAGTCTGGTCAACTTCTTAAAGAATTATTTCCCTGGGCTTCTTTATCCCCCACAAAATGGTTCTCGAACTATGCAGAAGATTCTTGAGGTACGCTACAGAGAGGTGCTTCTCACTATGTACTTCCTGCCCTATTTCATCTTCATGACTTTTACTACCATTTCAACGAAAACCAAACAAAAGTGGTTCTCACTGCTGTTCAGGCTCTCCTAGCACTAAGGCCCTAGCAGCTGGGCTCTGCCAGACTCCTGGGGAATCCAGCCATGGTTCCTGGGGCCTAGAACTCTCTACGGTCTCCTACTCTGCCTATCTGATTTCCAAACTGGGGTTCAGGTACAACATTATCTTCCCCATCCATTCCTCAGTAAATAGCTGAAGGAATCATTTTAATTAACATTTTTACTTGCTCTTAACTATATGTCCCAGCTTGATTTTAGGAGGGAGAAGGGGGTTTCTGATTTGAGGAACATGCTGACTTTTGTAATGATTTTCTTTCGTTCCTATCCGCCCAGGGTTGGGAGACAACGAAATTTTAATCCATGTTGCATGGGGAGGGTGGCAAGGAAGAGTCTTCCCTTAATTCTCAAACTGGGGGCAACTTTGGCCCCGAGGCTACTATCTGGAGACATGTGGTTGTCATACAGGGGTGGGTGGTGTAACTGGCATCCAGTAATTAGCGACCAGGGATGCAGCCAAGAATCTTACAATGAGCAGGACAGGCCCCTGCAACAAAAACTATCAGGCCCAGAATGCAGTAAATGCAGAGATTAAGAAACTCTACTCTAGAAGGTTAATTTCAACAACTTTTCAAACTCTCTGGTGTTCTACAGCAGGGTGAGCAGTCAAATTAGTGGAAAATAGGAGGCAAAAATGACATATACAAAGGTATTAATAGCACTTTCCAGAGATCAAGCAACTTTGATTCTTTCCTGGCTACTGTTACGAAGATGCTGCTTTCTGGTAGTTTCTTGACAAGTTCTCGTCACGTGTCTTTGTAAAACAACATTCCAGCTGTCTGCTTTTTTCAATAGAAAAGGAAAAAGGATATAAACATTGAATATATTATCTGGGGAAAAAAAAAAACCTATAACTTATTTAAAACTGAAGCTTTCACAAATGAGAAACTAAACAATAAAATTCTTATCTTGCAGTTCCACCTAGCATACTAAAATAATCAATAGTGGCTGATAAAAAAATTTTACATACTGATAAACAAAAATATATTCTTTTATTTTCATTCCTCCAACTTTATTAAATAAAAACTTTATCTCCCATGCATGTTAAAGAATGAACTAAAAACAATAAAAATAATGGGTCAATGTTATTGGAGATAATTATGTTTGTCTAAAAACTCTGTCCTGTTCAATATTCTGTTGATGATGTATCAGGGTTTTCTAGAGGGGATGGGGGGACGCAGGTAATACACTGAATAATAAAGTGCGAATGGTAAGGATTTAACCGGCAAGCTGTTTGCGTTTGTATTAACAGTCTGTTAACAACTCCAAAAAGCCGTTGTTAACAGCTTTCCTTTCCTTCTCTCATCCCCACAAGATACTGATTTAAAAAAAAGCCTGGATAAGTTGTTTGTATGGACAAAGACAGACAGCCTGAGAAAAATCCTACAGAAATACTCACACCTCTACCCAACACTACAATAGCAAGAAATCTGGAAATCACCAAAATCCAGTAGGGAAATAGGTACAGAAATTTTGATACTATGGAATATGATAAATATCCATTAAAACAATGAGATAGATCTGTGTATGTAGGTACATACAGATGCTGATTTGGAAAGATCACTAAGATATCAGTTGGCAAAATACCAAATTACAGAATATTACAATTTCATTTAACCTAATTAAATACATTCATGTGTGTGTATACATTAACGCACAGGAGATAGAAAAAACCTAAGTGTTAACAGTGGATACCTCTAGATGGAAGAGAAAGAGATGAAAAGCAGAGGAGGAGGGGTGTAAAGGAGAATCACTCACTTTTCTCTCATAATCTTCAGAGTTTTTTAATAAGGAGAACATGGTTATTTACATAGTTGAAAGAATTAAAAAGTAGAATAAAAACTGCACTAAAAAACCATCTGCATACTCCTCCTCATTTATCAGGCGAAGAAAAGGAAGATAAATCACAGATCAAAGAGACAAAGGATGAGCAGCAATCATCTGGTCCACCGCCATCAAGAGTCTCAAACCCCACTTGAATCCACTGCCCCCGAAACCCAGGGCTGACTGGGGCAGAGCAGGGCAGAGCCGGTAGGCGCAAAGACGCACAGCACTGTGGTGACGTGTCGCTCGCGGCCCCTCAGCGCACGGCAGCGCCCCCGGTGCCCCGCACGGAGGCTGACCTGCATCGATGGCTTGCATCAGGCACTCGTACGTGGTCTGAACGAGCTTCCGCGCTCCCTCGTCCACGTCCCCAACGAAGAACGTCTCGTTCAGGTCTCCGTGATAACCGTTGCGATAAAGAGTGATGTCCACTGCAGGAGAAACGTGCAAATATAAAGACCACATTTATTTTCATTGCAACATAGAATTCAGCTTCTCCAACATGACAGCATCAAGCAGCTCAATGAAAAAGGTAAACTCCTGCGTTCTCTAACCAGACACCAACGGATACAGAGTAAGTGCCCAACAGAAACGCCCTGAGTACGATGCGTGAGTTTAGTATCACTCACTGTGGAGAACAGGAACGTGGCCACGCAGCACAGGCCAAACAGTGGGTCTTTATACTCTCACAGTAACTAGATCATTCGCAGCAGAAGAAAGATGTATGCAGGATACAATCATACAAGGTAAATAACCCAACTTAGTAACATTACACTGAGGACTGTGCTACATTTTGACGTTAAATACAAAATAGTATCTTCATTCATCTTTAATGAGTTTCTTCCTCCTCTTAGGAAATAAGTAAATAGAAAAACTTACACTGTTCTATAACTGTATTTTAAAAACTCATCTGCCATTCACTTTATTTGTGAATACTCATCTGTCTCTTTGTCCCGATGTTTAGGAATACGTTACCACTGTACCAGTGTAATACTCTAAATGTATATGTAAAGAGCACACTAAAGGAGTATTTTTAAGTCATGAATTTCAATCACCCCACAAAATTGAAGTATAGGTGTTTTGTGCCTAGCACAACACGTACGTTTCTTACACACCTGAGACATTGTGCACGTAACAAAAATAACAGGGTTTATATGAAGAGCAGGGTTGGTCTCAAAACCTATGCAACTGCATAAACAGATCCCTGAACTAAAGCAGTAACAATTCTAATTAAAATAGTTTCACAGTTAAATCTCCACTATCATTCACAGCCAGCGTAACAACTGGTCAATTCTCCGCAGCCTTATGTAAGTCCTTTAAGATGTCTGATTGCTAAAGAGACTGATTTTATCAATATTAAAAACACTACCTGGGGAAGCCTTCTTCATCAGCATTGGTTTTTACTCAGAGGGCAATGTCTCTGCAGCTGCTTCCTCCACACTTGCAGCTTCCCAAGCCAGCTTAGCACAGGGGTCTTTAAAGCCACTTCCACTCCAAAAAGGCACTTCTGCACGATTTTCAGCTTTTTTCTTAAGGTCCTCCTATATTACTAAGGGCTTCCCCTTGTGTGTAAAAAAGCCTGCCCTGATCTCCTCAAAACCATCAGTGGACTTCAAACGAAAAACCACACTAGACTCAACATCACTTCCGCATTTAATTGACATCTTCCCCCTATTTACCCATCACAAATGAGGTAATAAGCATTACAGAAACACAAGCTGTACCGAACACATCATACTAGAAGGACCTTAAAAACAACATGCAAAAAACTGTATAAAAAAAAAAAAAGGATTCTGTAGATTTCAGAGTGATATTGAATTTTAAATAGGAAAAGTCTCAGGACAGGAAGCAAGTTGAAAAAAACACAAGTCACTAACAGACTCCCCGAACCTTGCTGTTTCTTTGCTCATGGTGACAAAAGCCACTGACATATTTCTTACCATTAACAATGTCACCCTCTTGCAAGGGCCGTCTGTCTGGAATTCCATGGCAGATGACTTCATTTACTGAGGTACAACAAGACTTTGGGAAATTATAATAATTCAGGGGAGAAGGGTAGCAATTTCTTGCAATGCATGCCTATAATAAATTAAAACACAGAGAAAATAATTTGCAATGTGCAAAAGGAAAAACAATCTATATACAATGAATAAATTGAAAAATGTGAAAAAAGTTGAACAGACGCTACCATAAAGAACTTATTTAATATTTTGTTTTAGAAATAGTAGCAGATATTACCTTAAACATTATACAACAGGGTTTGTGCCAGTCACATAGACTGCATGCAAACCATCTTACTGGTAATTTTGCAAAGGAAGAGCAAATTCACATTCAGGTTGAGTATTACTAACCTGAGAATCCAAAATGCTCCAAAATCTGAAGCTTTTGAGCACCAACATGACACTCAAAGGAAATGTTTATTAGAGCATTTTGGATTTCAAATTTTCAGATTAGGGACGCTCAACAAGTTAAGCCTAATTCAAATCTTCCAAAATCCAAATAAATCTGAAATCTGAAACACTTCTAGTACCAAGCATTTCAGATAAGGGATATTCAACCCATATTATAAACATACAAGTGTTACTTTAGAATTAACTACTCCTTATGAAAAATATGTTATTTGAAGTAAACAGGTATTTAAAGTAAATATTAACAAGCATTTTGATGTAATTATAATTTCTAATAGAGAAACAATCCTATATCCTTAGGATCAAAAAGTGAATGCTAGTATAATTAAGAAATGGTAAAGTACTTCCAGAGATACTTTAATCACCATATTCAGTGGAACAAAAATGAAATTCTTAGAGAAAAAATAGTCTTGGTTTCTATAATAAGCCTTATTTTATTTGGATGTTCTCACACAGTGGTAATCACAGCATACGGATTTCTGATTCTATATTGCCACAGTTTTTAGGCTGATAATTTTGTAATGGTTACATAAAATACCATTTGTGAAATATACCATAATTACACTACTAGCAATTATACCACTAGCATGATTATACTACTATTATTGGAAATCTAAATTAATTTGAAGTTTCCTCAATTACAAAAAAAATCCTACAACGAATAACTACGCATCCTGTGGCTTTTCCCTTATTTAGGGAGAAACTTCTATACTTCTTATATCAGTATAAAGAATAGTTGAGAGCACACAGAATCAGACTGTCTTGATTGAAAATGTCAACTCCATCACTTACAAGTTGTGTAACTTTGGACAACTTAATCTCTCTCTTCCTCAGTTTCCTTATCTACAAAACAGAAGTAACGGTACCTACCTCTAGAGGTTGTTGGGGAGACTAAATGAGTTAATGTAAAAGCACTTAAAAGAGCACCTGGCTCCCAAAAAGCACTCAAAATACTACGACTGCAAGCTCTGCATTTTATACTAACATACGGAACAATATCCCCAAATCAGGATTTATAAAATTCTGAACAAAAAAATTTATAAACATTTCCATAGCTCAAGACACACTTTCAAATCCTTTCAAAAGGACTGCCCCAATTTACAATACCACCACCAAGCAAAAGATCACCAGTACCAGTTTCGTCATCTCCACACAAGTGATGGACATCAACATCTTTAAAAACACTAATTTACTAGGTCGTTATAACCTGCGTTGGTGGATTACCAGAGCAAGTCTGGTCCATATCCAGGTGTCGTATTAACTAGCTACCATTCTTCTTTTGTGAACAAGCTGTTCCTACGTGTGTCCTCATCTACTAAAGTCTTACGGTCTCTCTTTGATGGACAGGCAATCTTTATATTTTAAAAACCATGTATCGTATTTACTATAAATATTTATCTAGACTATTTATTACCCTGTTACTGTGGATATGAAAGGGAACATTTGTTTCTACTAATCTAGCTTCAGAAGTCATATTCTTTTATTTCAGAATATTTGATGTATGTAGTGGCATGATTTAATTAAAGAGCTGATAAAATCAGTCATTTTATAAAAGTACAAGTGAAATGCTTATGAAACATGAGCTTTCAGAACCAAGATGTTTCAAGCTCACCTCAGACCTTACTATTACAGATACTTAGAGATGGGAATAAGGACTAGTGAATGTTTTCCATAGTCGAAACAAAGCAAAAACCTGCATTCAAATTAGCTCAACCAGGTTACTTTAGACATTCTTAAGTTTCCTTAATTTTGAAGTCTAAAACATTTAATTACGTGAAAATTTTTTCCAAAGTAAAAAAGTAAAGTTCTTACTAAGTGTACAGCATGATCTATTTCTTCAGTAGTTACACCTGGTTTAATCATCCCAGCAGCAATATCCAAAACTTCTCTAGCAAGCTGGAAAAAATGAATATTTAATATATTCAAAAGAAATGAAATACAAACAGAAATGTGTACCTTGTGGACTGTCTTAGATTTTGTGGAAGATTAGTAAAATGACTCTTCCTTGAATATTACAATTTTATAAGATATATAAATATATTATATAATATATAAATACAAGTAAATAAAATATATAAGTATATATAAATTTTATATAATAATTAGCTAACTAGCAAATAGCTTAATAAGTAAGCTTAACTGATTTCTATATGAAAATGTACATCCTAAGTGATCTAAACAGTAATCAATTGTGGACGCTAAGTCTTCACACATTTCTATAATGGGGTAGGGTGGAAGGAAATAAAAGAATAAATGAATGAATATCTTCAAAGAATCAGAGCAAATAAGTGAAAGGAATATAAAATTTTCTAGATGACCAAAGGAAATCAATATCAAATCACTTTTAAAGCACTGCATAAAAAAATCTTAAAAATCACATCTAAATGAAGAGTATCAATTATTTTTCTTTAGAAAAATAGAAACCCGTGAGTTCATCTGTTAAAGCACAACCACTACTACCATATATCATAGGTACTTCACAACAGGTCCGTTAGTGTTACCTCTTTAAGTCTTAAACTTTGTCCTATGTTATGCCAATTTGTGAAAAAAAAAAAAAAAAATATCATAAAAGCCTGGTTCTTAAAAAAAAAAATACAAGGGGTAAAAGAAAATGATTGTCATCTAAATATAGATTACCTACCAGATTAATTTTCAAATATTTAAGTATTAAAGAATTATTGGCTAAAATTATATTCTAACAATAGTTCAATGAAAAATAAGTATGGCTAGTCATACATAGTCTTACAATGTAACATTTGATACCTTTATCAATCAGCAAATCACTAAGTACTAAGTACTACTTGAACATGTGCTACTCCGTGGTGGAAAAAAAAAAAAAAAGCTCTTACCCTACATACAAGTCTCATCCCTTCTACATCTTCGGATGAGAGTAATTTAATTTGCGAAGTACCTTTAAGAGCCTGTTCAGATTCAGACATTCCTGGAATAGAAAATTGGTAAGTAAAACTAAAATGAAAGGCAAGAGTATTTATTGGCATAATTATATCCCTGATGACATAATAATAGTCAAGTCTCACTGTTTCACACAATGGTATTTCATAATCTAGTGGGTTCCAGGTTAGATTATTTTTAAAATATTTTCAACATGAAAAGAAAATGTGCTAAACAAACTGGAGAAAAAATTCTAAAGAACTTCAGATCTATCAGAAATTAGTCAATATTTATGGAGTACTTATTATATGTCAGGCAATGTGCTAATAAGCTCAGTAAATAAATCATATTTGAACAGTACCACACAACTGACAAATTGTTTTCATGGTCATCATCTCATGAAGCAACTATATAGCAACAAATGATGAGTCAATTACACTATTTTCTGAAGCAGGAACCTAAGTCAATATCTTTAAAACTGCAGTTTGTGACCTTTTGGTGGGCTACAACTAACATTTTTCAGAAAGTAAATAAATGGAATAGAAAACAATAGATTATATTATATAGAGTAAGTGCTCTGTGAAATGTTTGTTAATTTATAGATACATGCACATACGAAGACCATGTTATAAAATCCATTTCTCACTCTGGGTCATAGTCAAAAAAAGTTTAAAAAATACTACCCTAAGAACCTTCACTAATAAAATCTGTTACTTAATTCAAATTTTACATGAATTTAAAAGTAATAAAGCCAGTACAGCAATTATTTCAAAATCTCACGAAAATAACAGAATCATCAACTCATCTTATTTGTAAGTAGTAATGGCCAAATAAAATATTAACAAACAGAATCCAATAAACGCATAATACACCATGAGTTAAGTGAAATTCATAACAAGAAGGCAGGAATAGTTCGATATTAGCAAATCTATTTATCTAACTCATCACAGTCATAAATTGAAGAAGGAAAAACAAATGATCATTGAAAAAGAAAGATAATTCCAATAACATGACCAGCTACCACCTTAACATGATAAATATTAATATAAATCTCAAACCAAAAACCAACATCACAGAATGCACACTATCAGCCCTATTATTTAACAATGTTTTGGCAATACTATTAGCACATGCAATTAAATAAGAGAAAGAAATAAGACACATAAAATTAGAAAAGACAAAATTCTTATTAATATCAAGTACGATTATACACCTCTAGAACAAAAGAATCTGGCAAATGACTAGAAGTAAGAATTCAGCAAGTCGGCAGATTATAAGGTAAATATAACAAAATAAATAACTTTCCCATATACATACAATGAGCTAAAAAAATACAGAAGATACTATTCACAAAAATAACTAAAAAGAATGTACTCGGGAATAAACTTAACAATAAAAGACACATATGAAGAAAATCTGAGAACACTACTGAAAGATATAAAAAAGAGACTTAAATAAGATAGAAAAACATACCCTGTTCTTGGATAGGAAGACTCAATATTGTAAAGGTGCCAATTCTTCCAAAATTAATCTATAAATTTAATACTATCCCAATACAAAAATGCCAACAGGATAATTTTGGTAACCAGACAAGCTGATTCTAAATTTCACATGGAAAAACAAACATGCAAGAATAGCCAGGAAAATTCTGAAAAAGAGGAAAGGTGGGTAAACAGGCCTACCAAGGATTAAAACATTGTACAGCTGTAATAGTTTGGCAATGGCACATGATCAGACAAATGGGTTAATGAAACAGAACAGAATCCAACAACAAACCCAAAGAAATATGAGAATGTAATACAATGATATAGGCTGCATTTCAAACCTATAAGGAAAAGATTGATTTTTTAAATAACCGGTGATGTGATAACCAGGTATTCTTCTGAGAAAAAAATTAAGTTGCATCCCTATTTAACTCCCACTACTAAATAAGATTCAGCTAGATCACAAATTTTTATCATACACACAAAAAGACTGAAACCATAAAAATAATGAAAGAGAACACAGGAAAATAATTTTATAACTTCTTGAATCAGAAAGGTTTTTCTAAGTCATAAAACCATATACACTTTAAAAGAAAACACTGATAAATTTTTATAACAACAAAATACAAAATGGTCAATTGGGAAAAAACATTTTTAGGACATACATCGAAGGATCACCTTAATATAGAAATAACATTTATAAATTAATATGGAAAAAACTAGTAACCTAACAGGGAAAAAAAGGTAAAGGATATGAATAGACAATTCAAGAGGAAAAAAAAAAAAAACCACAAATCACTTTTAATATATACGAGGATGCTCAACCTTACCTATAATTTTAAAATGCAAATTAAAATAACAGCAAAATACCATTTTTCATCTTTCAGATTAGCAAAGATCATAAAGCTTGATAACACACTATGCTGGGACAGATATAGGAGAAAAGAAATTCCCATATGTTTTTAATGGAAATAACAATTGGCAAAAATCACTGAAATCAGTGGTAACTCTCAAAATCAAAAATGTACATATCTTCTGATTCACCTATTTTACTTAAAGCTATTAACCTACAAAAATACTCTCACACACAAAGATGTAAGCACAAAAACAGTTACTGAAAATTGGTAGAAGCAAAAAAAACCTGGAAAAAATCTAAACATCCATTAGTAAGCGTCTAGTTTAATAAATTACGATACATCTACACAATGGAATACTTCAGTCACTGAAAAGAAAGGGTTTGCTTTACATGGGCTTATATGGAATATTTCCAAGACATATTAAGAGAACACAGCAAGCAAGGTGTGTACAGTTTGTTCTCTTAGTGCATAAATGTTGGGTGGAGGTGGCGCTCTAATGTGTTCACACATACAGAACATCTCTTTAAACTTCTGCAAGAAACTGGTAATAGTGGTTACCTCTAAGCAGGAGGACGAACTTTTCACTGTGTAACATTTCATTGTATTAGAATTTACCTTGTTTATGTAGATTTTTAAAAATACAAGTTAATATCCTACTTAAGAATATTAAATAGAGTAGTATTATTAATAAACAGTCTTCTATCATTGAGATTGTCTTTTCCTTCCATTTATCTGTAATGGTGGTGTTTAACTAGATTTTAAAATTATATCCATAAGAACTTAATAAAGCTCTCCACTTCTTAGACAAAGCAAAGACAGCTTAGCTTCCTAGATTAAACCACATGAAACTGCTGATATTCAACCATTTTTGACAGGCAAAATCAGTAATTTCGGATAGTCCAATTTCAATTATATGTACAAGCCCTAAGGTCAGAGACTACTCCATTGACTTGTTTTGCAAATCACCTATCTTCTCTGGATGTCTCCCTATTATCATCTATAAACCGGAGAAGAGGACAGAACCTACCTCAGGAGTGTTGCAAGTGTTAAATGGAGTAACACATGGCAAAGAACTTAGCACAGTGCCTGACACACAGTTAGGCAAAAACCAATGCCAGTTACTATTACAGAATCGTCATCATCACCATTCTCCTCACTACTATCATTATCACCACCATTATTACTCTTTCTGCTACTGTTACAGTCCAAAGTCCTTAGTCAGGCATTCACTCAGGCCTTTACAACCTACTTTTATCTAAATAGATGATGTTTACTTTAGGTAGGAGGACATGGTAAAAATCAAAACTGTTTTTAATCTGGAAGTTGATGTAACACCACAAATACAGTATTATTTTTGAATGCAGTCTTTAACATCTACATAAACAGTATTTTCAGAACTGGGTAGATTTCTGATGAGGGGAAAGAATTTTTAATTCCCTTGAATGTTTGAATACAGCTTGAAAACACAACGTTTACGTTTATTAGAAGCCCAGCACTGAAAGATTTCTATAAGAAAAGCAATCCTTCCCTTTGCAGTAATCGTCAAGCCCACAGATGGGAAAATGAAGAATCGGAATAGCAGAACTTACCTAAGGGATGATCAGCATAATCTGGTCTTTGGATATAACTTGGCACTGGCCTTGTTGGCATCTGAAAACATCAAAGAGGCTAGTTAGAACTGATTTACTAAAATAAATAAACAGGTAAGAAAAATGGAGGAAAAAACACTAAAAAGTTCATTCAGAAGTTTTTGAATGAAAAAAGTTTTAAGTGACAATTTAAATATCCTAACAGGTATCTATTTCACTAAGATGAAGCTCTCTTAGTGTTAACGCCAACTCTTTCTTAGGATACTGAATAAAGGGGAACGTGGTCAAGGCCACTAAGGATTTAAGATCACATGCAGACTACAAGGTGTCCGTGCTGTTCCAGACTGGCACGCTAACAACAACAATAAAACGTCTCAAAGTCAACATACACCAACATATTCCTAGTGATTATCTCTGGAAGGTAGGATTGAGGAGACTTTATGTTTTTCATATTTTTCCAAATTTTTAAAATTCAAAATATATTCCCTTTATTAAAAGAAACTCATCAGTAAAGAGAATTTAAATATTTAAGGATGACAAAGAGATTTCAACTTGTGTGAGTATCTATGTTAAAACTGAGACTCCTATCTGCCGACAACATAGGAAGGGAAAAAACTGCAGAAAAGCCGTATCTAAATTTAGGTAGAAATACATCACAATAAAAAAACTTCAGAGAAGTATAATACAATCAGTCCTCCGTATCTGCAGGCTCCACATCCTGGATTCAACCAACTGTGGATGGAAAATATTTACCTGCGGTTGGCTGAGTCCACTGATGCAGAATCCACGGACGCAAAACCGGTGGATACCCAAGGCTGACTTTAAGGGACTTGAGCATCGGTAGATTTTGGTTTCCGCACAGGGGTGGGGGACTGGGTGGGGGTGTACCGAGAAACAACTGTATATACCACCATCAGGCTGGTCACAAAACAGCTGTTCCACTTTACCCCATACTTTTTAAAAATTAAAAAACTTTTAGTCTTTCATTTAAAATGTTTTCCAATTCTTCCATGATTGCCAGTTATTCCTACAAGCTCCCAAATAATGCACCGTAAGAGCTAAAGAGCTAGAATGCAAGTTCCTTTGCAAACTTAATCCTGATTATATGATTCACTATTGGAATATAAATTACAAGTATCAATTTTAGGGAACTGAAAATTGTAATGTTAAATTCTGATTACCTTATTTACTCACCAGTGGATAATGCGGTCTGAGTTTACCAGTATACCGATACCCTGCCCATGGGTCAGTGTTAATATCACCTTCTACAGTCCAGGAAGACACTTCTCTCTTTGCCTTTTCATCTTCTGAGAGATGGCAGGACAGATGTGAGAGAAAGAGGGAGAGGGAGAGAAAGGAATGTTTCAGTGGTCAAGCTCCTGAGCAGCAGGATACTTTAATTAACTTGTTTTAAATCCAAGCCGAAGACCCCAGGCATAGAAATCCAGGAAACTTCTCCTCTAACATAAATCACCAAAGCTACTGCTTTACCGCTACATTCACGATGTTTGTAACTCCTTTTAGATCTAAGTGTCTTGGAAGAAAAAACCCCATCTAAACATATTCTGTGTTTTTACATAGTATCAAACAGGAACAGCTCATAGACTGCTTTTCTCAAGTAAATGCTAAATGCATTCTTGCTACAATGTCAGCTTATAGGAAGCCCACTTTAAAATATGAAATATAAGCCCCAGCAAAACCTTCCCAACTGAGATCAGCTGTTACAAATGAATTGTATTCTTACTAAAAGAACAGATCCTAAGTAATCCCAAAGGAAATTTAAAGTAAAAAATAATTCTTTTCCACTTAGCTGATGAATGGCTTTCAAGCCATTACTTCAATTATGACCATCATTTGCCTCTTTTCAGAAAGGGGTAATGGGAGGAGGCAGGAAAAATGCAAAGACGAGGGGAGGAAACCATCTGTTGAAAGTTACTGAAAACTCAGTAGAGACATTAAAGATCACACATACACATTCATTTTAGTTATTAATATATAACGGTATTTTATTGAAATGCACCTAAGAATCCTATTCTCACAGAACAGATCCTCTACGGTGTCTGATGTCAGCACACTCAACACACTTCTTACCCACAAAGTACTAACTTTCACTAAAATAAAACTGCTAATTTAAGACTTTAAATACCAGGAATTCAAGTCCTTCCCAGACCAAGTATTGACCTAGACACCTCCCGATGCACACAGATCTTTTCCTGATTACCGTCATGTTATCCTAGGTTTTATTCTCCACCCCCCCAGGAATACTGTTGAGATACAGGTTTTATAAAAGTCAGACTTCAGACTAATTTTGGAAGTGTATGAGGAAAACAAAACTGCCTCCTTGAACAATCTATTTAAGATACAAAATGAGGGAAAGTAGACGCAATCATACGATGCTAAGCTAGAGAGACTCTTAAAGACAATCTAGGCTAACTTCCTTATCTTACAGAAGAGGAAACTGAGGCAGCAGGCAGTGATACAAGAACGCCAGTCCCCAGTCCAGGACTCCCTCCTCAGAGCACGTGGCCAAACTCTGGATGGAAGAGCCCTTGAGGTACAACTGACGAGAATGCAACAAGATAGAAAATCCCTTCACATTACTTTGGAGGAGAACACATTTATACTATTACACATAAAGTGAAGGATAAAAAAGAAGGTATGCTACTTAAGTTTAAGTATCTTTCTCCTCTCTGGAGTTCAAGAAAGCCACTGTGAATTTTAGCATCAATAGGAAAACTGTTTCTCATCACAGGGCAAAAATGGGCTCCATCATTGCCACTAGGGTCAAACATAACAGAAAATAGTTCGAAATGGAGGCCAGCTGAGCCTGCTTCAGCTATGAACTGCATTAAGCGATTCTGTCCAAAACATGAACCTCAAGGATAATTTTCTCCTGAAACCCAGGACAGACTAGCAATCAAGATGCAGGTTTTTCACTTTAACACACTCCTGGGGAGGGAGCAGGAAAGGGTGTAAAGTCTTCCAAGGCTTCCTGTTGATCTGAATTCCCACCTGTCCACAATCTATATTCAAAAGAGAATGGAAAGTAGACAAGTATTATAATATAGCCCAAAAGCTATCTAGGCAAGGTTGAAATATGGCAAGTTCTTTTCTAATCTCTAGATATAATTTACTTGTGGAAATATACACTTAAAAAGTAAGTTAGGGCCGGGCGCGGTGGCTCACGCCTATAATCCTAGCACTCTGGGAGGCTGAGGCCAGTGGATGGCTCAAGGTCAGGAGTTCGAGACCAGCCTGAGCAAGAGCGAGACCCCCGTCTCTACTAAAAAATAGAAAGAAATGATCTGGACAACTAAAA
>NW_012140636.1:1423378-1442120 GCF_000956105.1 Propithecus coquereli | reverse complement strand
AGACTCTTAAAGACAATCTAGGCTAACTTCCTTATCTTACAGAAGAGGAAACTGAGGCAGCAGGCAGTGATACAAGAACGCCAGTCCCCAGTCCAAGACTCCCTCCTCAGAGCACGTGGCCAAACTCTGGATGGAAGAGCCCTTGAGGTACAACTGATGAGAATGCAACAAGATAGAAAATCCCTTCACATTACTTTGGAGGAGAACACATTTATACTATTACACATAAAGTGAAGGATAGAAAAGAAGGTATGCTACTGAAGTTTAAATATCTTTCTCCTCTCTGGAGTTCAAGAAAGCCACTGTGAATTTTAGCATCAATAGGAAAACTGTTTCTCATCACAGGGCAAAAATGGGCTCCATCATTGCCACTAGGGTCAAACATAACAGAAAATAGTTCAAAATGGAGGCCACCTCAGCCTGCTTCAGATATGAACTGCATTAAGTGATTCTGTCCAAAACATGAACCTCAAGGATAATTTTCTCCTGAAACCCAGGACAGACTAGCAATCAAGATGCAGGTTTTTCACTTTAACACACTCCTGGGGAGGGAGCAGGAAAGGGTGTAAAATCTTTCAAGGCTTCCTATTGATCTGAATTCCTACCTGTCCACAATCTGTATTCAAAAGAGAATGGCAAGTAGACAAGTACTATAACATAGCCCAAAAGCTATCTAGGTAAGGTTGAAATATGACAAGTTCTTTTCTAATCTCTAGATATAATTTACTTGTGGAAATACACACTTAAAAAGTAAGTTCGGTTACATTTTAGGATCAATCTGATCTGAGCCTTAAGTGCCATACACGTAAGTCATCTAATCGGAACTGAGCTGAAGCTGGTAGCAAAACTGCATGATAACTGGTCTTTTCTAAAAGGCTGTGAAAGCGCAGGTTAGTGTAAATACACACCCATAAGCTTTCAAACATCACAATGCAACAGGGGCCCAGGTAAGATGCAGGCTGTGTCAATGAGCACCTGATACCTGCGAGTTCTGGCCCCGAGTACACGACACGTCCAGGCTTTACTCTTCAAAAGGTTCTACGCAGCTGCCTCCTCTCGTCAGGTGATGCAAATAACTGCACCTGTCTAAGCTCTGCCTGGGACAGGAGTTTCTAGTCAAAATTCTGACTCAGTTCTTCCAGAGATGGTAATTAAACAGTTGTTGAGCACTTACGATGCACGGTACACACGCTAAGCACTTTACATGGATTTGCTTATTTAATCCTCACAACGAACCTATGATTTCAGCATTTTGGAGGGGAGGCTTAGAGCAGTCCATGGTCACAGAGCTTGGTGGAGCCAGTTCTGAAACATTACATAACATTCTCAAGCACATTCATGTGGAGGGCTAGGGGCGTAGAAGAAAAAGTATTCTTTGGAGTTCTTATATTAAATGGAGATTTTATCGTATTTTTGGTTATTCAAAAGATATCTATCAAATTCTTCCACCTTTTACTTCAGGAAAATGAGACACACAAAAAAACAAACAATATATCAGCGATAAATACAAAAGTGTAGAATAATACAGTCTAGAGATGTGAAGTACTACAACTTATATAGATCAGACTAAAAGTAAATGCCACCTAAGTACACTTTGCACCCAAGAATCAGCATATGTGCTTTTCATTTTAATTAAGGGATTTACAGTCTGATTGGTTTTCTGCCCTTGAGTCATTTATTTAACTCACGCTTGAAAATTCCCTATGGCCTACACAAAAAATTAAGCTTCTTCAATCTAGAAAACTCCAGATCCAGATGTGGCACTGGTGAACTCTACCAAACATTTAAGAAAGAAATAATACCAGTTCCACACAATCTCTTCCAGAAAACAGAAGAGGAAATATTGCTTATTTTATTTCACGAAACCAGAACTGCTCCAATACCATAACCAGTCAATGATACTAAAAGCCAATTATAGACCAATATCCCACAAGAACATATAGATGTCAATCAGGCACTCTTATCAGAGATTAGTACACATTACACTTGAAACAGCCTCAATGTATCATCTTCACGACAAGAACTGCTTGCTAGATGTTATCTCACTATTGTTTCCTGGGATAAAATCCTGACTTCTAAGATGCCCTGGTTCCCTCCTAGCCCAACATTCCTTTTCCCCAGTGCCTTTCCCCATACTCTTTCTTCCTGGCTCTGGAGATCACCCTTCCCCGCACCACCCCCTCCTCTAGGACTGACAACGTGTATGTGGGGTCAATTTATTAGGGTGTGAAAGACACAGTGCTGGCCAGCTGGGGGCTCTCTCTCCAACACAGCCCATAGGGATTAAGAACATGAGGCTCACCCACTGCCGAAAATCACCCCAAAAGATCCAAGGGGGCACCATGTACAAGAAGTACTAGAGGTATAAGTAAAAGCCAAATAGCCTAAGTCCAGTGTTGTGATAATTGTGTTCTTTTTACACAGGAAACACCTGCTATTTAATTCCCTTGCAGGGTAGGTCAAAATGAAAGAGCTCTGCCCTTAGACATCAAGTATGAAATGAACAGGACACTTCAGTGAGTTAGCAAACCTGAGGAAAAGGCCCATTCTAAGCTCTTTCACTAACATACTGTTTAACCTCAACCCTTTGTACTTCCGGACGCTTTACGTTCCTGGGCATAAAATGCTAATAAATGGCTCAAAGAGCTCTGAAAAACGCCTAAGACGTTATAAATACAGGATGTAATGTGTGAGTGAATAAAGTCAAATGGCATCATTTAAACCCATCTCTACACTTTGATTTGAGGCAACAAATCAAAATCAACAAATCCTGTCTTTTACGCTTTGATAAATTTACACTTATTCGTATCACTTTCCCCCCGACCACATTTCCTGCCGCAGTAGCCTAGCACTTCGATTAAATGTAGATATCACTTTACGCAGCCACGAAAATATACCTTTTTAAAATTTTTATTTCCTTTTCCTTCAAATGGTGGTTTGGCTGACCTCAATTAGATTTGTTTTGGTAAAAACGATCTGTAAAACCTCATTAAATCAGCTAACACCTAAAAAAATACACAAGTAGATGAATACAAGATACCAAGATCAAACGTCACACTAAGAGCCCTGTGCTGTCTGCCAAGCCCCCCTCCATCAGGACGGCAATGCTACAAGAACAGAAAGCTCTTGTCAATTTCCAAGCTGACTTAAACAAGGCACACTGATGACATGAATTTACGGGACGAATTAGGTGGAGCAGGAAAGGCTAAGTGAATCGCAGCTACATTAGTGTGACTGACGGCAATACTAAGCAGCAACCAAAAGTTTTACTTTGTCATGTCACACACACAATAACTCCAAAAAAGAAAATTAAAGATTAGATGGTAGGGTAATAACATTAAAACACCAAAAAACAAAGTAATATAATTTGGAGTAGAAAAAGCAATATAAATTGAAGCTAAACGAAAGCAAAAGGGATCTGGCTAAACGAAACCAAGTAACTCACGGGTGCCCAGCCTACGACACCCAACCACTTCTAGCAAAGACAAGAGGGTGCCAAAGGTAAGGGCGCGGCCAGGTATTGCTCAAGCAAGATCCACGTGTTGCAACAGCTACCTACGTGTCCATGTTAAATATGCGACACAAGATTAACAAAGACGTTATTCAGCCACATTTTATTTATATGACTGTAGATCACAATTAAAAATACATCATAATTCTAGCTTTCAGGATTATACTTTCAGAACAGTCACATATACACTTTCAGAACTTGAAGAATTCTTGGTTTCCGGCACAAAAGCCACATCTAAGACAAATGATATAAAAATATGTGATTTCACTTACTTGCTTTCTTATGTAGTAACTTGTGAGTAGCCCAACTTCCCTTAAAACATTCCTAAAAGAACAAAAAAGAAAATGAATGTCAGGCCTTCCTTAATTAGAAACATTTTAAGAAATGCTGTATATAAGAAATAATTATTGGAAATTTTATTTGCAAAAGCCTAAATCTGTTACTGTTCAAATTAAATATTTAGGAAAAGCTTAAGAAATTAGGCCTATTCAAAATTTCACTTCAAAAAGTCATTAATCTAAGTTTCACTTCAAATTAACCAGGAACCCTACATGTTAAATAGTCATAGTTATATTTCAATTTTATGTCACCAAATTATTTAAGTATTTGAAAAGAGCCATTACCCAATTAATCAATCATACACTGGAAAAAAAATCACAAAGAACATTTTTGCAGTAGTTAGATTCCCAATCAGTCACACACACACTAAAATCATATCATCCATCTGAGCAGCTGCTATGTTTACCACATGCCGACAGCCCTAAAGCTGTAAGCTGGCTGAGGGAGGACTACATGAAGTTTACCACATTTGCCCAGAGCCAGAGTGCTTGGCACGTGGTAGGGTTTCAGTAAGTACCTGGTTGATCAGAATGAGTAACTAAAAAGATGACCTTTCATTTTGGAAAATATGGTCACGTAACATATTTCAGACACTGCTAAGAAGTAACAAACTGGGAAAATGAATTGAAGGAATAAACTGAGGTCAAGTAAAGAATTCAAGTAATAAATTAGAAAAATAATTCAACTGAACACAGATCTTACTTATGCTTTGATTTTTATAATCTCTTCTTCGAACAGTTCAAAGTTACTCAAATAAATCCTTAAAAAATATTAAGAAAAATCTACAAATTCCTACAAACGTTTTCTTTCCAGACATAAAACGAGACATGGACAAGAGAAAAGCTAAGAAGGAAAGAGGGAAAAAGATCCCTAGGATTATGCAGCAATCAAACCACAATACAGCAATGACACTACGGCTGTGTTTGTTCCCTAAAGGTTTGCTCAAGGGCCCCTGAGGGTCAGTTTCTCCCTCCTGCACCAGGATCCTCACTACGTTCCCTTTAGTCTCCTTGTATCCTCCACGGCCTGCAACAGTGAAGTCAAGAAAACCCAGGGCATGCCTATTCCTTCCTACAACAATCTACAACCTGAATAAACTCCAGACGTATAAAAAGGTATCCACAATATTAAAGATTTTTCAGTTTTGAAGCTAAAACTGAGCTCAGTCTTCTGTGGAGGATGGGAAGTGCAGCAGGCAGAACAATGGCCTCGCAAAGGTGTCCATGTCCCCAGCCTTAGGAAGAACCTGTGGCATCTGTGAATAGACTCCATGACAGAGGGGGCTTAGGGCTGCTCATCAGCCGACTGTGAGATGCTCACCAAGGTAATCACAAGGGTCCTTAAACAGTGGAGGGAGGCAGAAGCGTGAGTCAGAGAATGATGTCAGGACAGAAACAGGGTCAGAGAGGCGCTGGCCTTAAAGATGGAGGGAGCTGGTCACAAGCCAAGGAACGTGGCAGCCTCTCAAACGTGAAGAGGACAAGGAAATGGATTCTCCCCTCCATCCGGAGAGGAGCCCAAACCTCTCAACATCTGATTTTTGCCGAGACCCTTGTGAGACTTCTGACCTACAGAATTAGAAGATAGTAAATTTGTGCTGTTTTATGCCACCAAGTTTGTGGTGATTTGTTATGGCAACTCTAGAAAATGAATACAGGAGATAAAACAGAGTTTGTACCTGTTGTCAACCTGGCAAAAAGATCAGTTCCTCCCCCGCCCCGTAGTCATAAGAAACTGGCAGAAAAACAGATACTTATCTATGATTCTGCCAGGAGACGAGGATAGTGAGTGACAGTCCCAATAACTAAAATGGGAGTGAGTGAGTTCTTCAGCATCACCACACCCACACAGAACAGGAGAGGAAAGGCAGCGTCGAACCGTAACGATGAAGACAACAATGACAATAACTGTGACAGTTACCATTTACTGAGTATCTGCACCATCTCATTTAACCCTCGCGAAAACTCTCGCAAGAAGGCAGATGGCATTTTTCCCACAGTACAAATGACAAAACTTAAGTACAGACAAGCTAAGAAATCTGTCTACCAGAACAGAACCAAAACCAGGACTCCAACCCAGGATCACCTGACCAAAAGCCATGCTTTCTCACTGCCTCACTGTGTGTGTGTGTGTATGTGTGTGTGTGTGTGTGTGTGTGTGTGTGTGCGTGAGCGCGCGCGTGCGCACACACATTCAAAGCATCAAGTTGGCACCAAATGTGGAGCTAGAAAGCACGGGTCTGATTAAGCTCTACCACAGGTTACCTACACCACTATAACTTCTAAAATTCTCTCTTCAAATCTAGGAAATGATGACAATAACCACTCTCATGAATTCTCGGCTGTCTCACCTACTAAGTGAGATTGATACCACCTATAATGTGATGTTATCTCCTGGAGAACACAGATTAAATGAGACAACATAAATAACATATACAAAAGCAACTAAGAGGATGTCTAGCACATATATGAGAGGCACTGACGCCCCAATACTTGTCACCATGCCTGGCATGGCAGAGGTCCTCAATATATGTTGGAGAATAAATGCAGATTAATGTGATCACATACGCAAAAATTTTTTCTAGTTGCAGATGGAAATGCAAACTGTTTTCATTATTACCTTCTGGAACAGACTGCAAACTGCACGCTCCATGGCCATCCTCCCCGTTCCTTCACACCAACACAGTCCTACTACAATTGGAGTTGGAAGGCACCCAGCTAAAAGCATTCCCGGCCTCCTTGATCATATAGGTGGCCATGTGACCTAGTCTGGACAACAAAAGGTTAAACCCAGTTGTGGGTGGGGCTTCTGGAAAGCTTAGAAAACAGGTAGGTTCATCTGATACCCATTTTCTACTCTTTGCCATTTCCCTGCTTCCTGCTTCAAACCCAGCGGTGCTGTCGGAGATGCAGCAGCAGCGTGACCACAGAGCGACAGGACACCCTAAGAAGCCTGGGTCCCGCATGACTGCCGTGCAGCTGCCGTTCCAGTCCCAAAATGTCCACCTCCAGAGACATCAGGAAAAAGTCCACACTTTGATTTTTGGAAGATGGATTGGTTAGAAATTGTATTGGGTTATGAGAAACGAAAACTCAAACAACAGTAGCATAAACGAATCTGTCACCCGCATTTTTACTATTAGACCAAAAACAGGTGGGGAGGGAAGGCGACAATGTTAACTATGGCAGGCTGAATAACGGCCACCCAAAGATTCTAAACTCTGGAACCTGTACATGTTAACTTATTTGAGGAAAGGGGCTTTGCAGACATTACTAAATTAAGAATTCTGTGATAGGGAGATTATCCTGGATTATACAGGTGGGAGCTAAATGTCATCAGAAGTGTCCTGAGGGAGAGGCCGAGGGAGACTGCACACACAGGAGAGGAGATACCATGCCCAGGGCGGCAGAGACTGGAGTAGCAGGGCCACAACTCAAGGGATACCGGCAGCCACGGGAAGGGGGAGGAGGCAAGGAATAGACTCTGCTAGAATATCCAACAGGCTGGATTTAGGCTCGATGAAACTGATTTCAGATTTCTGGCCTCTGGAACTATGAGAGAATAGATTTCTGTTGTTTTAAACCACCCAGTTTGTGCTAACTTGTTATAGCAGCCACAGGAAACGAATACAGTAACTACCGAGACATCAGCGCATCCCAGAATGAATCCAGTTACTGCACTGGAGCGGGGTGAAGGACTAAACTAGTCTTTCCGAAGCTTTTCCCACTTCCATGTGCTTATTTACAGAGTCAATTCCTAATGACTCACGGTAATTTTTAAGAGGGGAGGACAAAGACATGTGATTTGAAGAAACACAACTTGAGCCAGCAATTTCAGCCTCTTCTCTTCCTTCCCTTCTGAACTACACCTCATCATAGATACGACTGACTAACAGGATGAGACACGTTGGAGTTTCACTTGATTTTCCTTCTTCCAGTCTAGCCTAACGCACAGTTGTTAATGGCACTGAGACTGTCAACAAGGAAAAGAACTGGGACAGGGCAGGAGGAGTGTAAAGTGCAGGGCAAGTCCTGACGCCCCGGTCCAGGTCATTCCAGAAACCCCAGCGGCTGCTGGGGCCAGAGGTGAAATCCCTCCACGGCCTCAGGCCAGGTACACCACTGCTTCTGTATCTGTCAATATAAAGTTAAGGAAATCTCCCCAAAGGTAGAGCAAAATGACAAGGTCAAACTAAAGAGACGCTATCAGAGGACTAAACCAGCAACTCTAACATCTGAATAACAAAAGTTTCAGAAAGAAAATGGAGAGGGGAGATCAAAGAAATAACCTACAGTTTTCCATCACGGAAAGACAGGAGCTTCCAGACTGGAAGAGCCCACAAAGGATAAATATCGATTTACTAAAGGTATGCATCATGGAATTCCATAATACTGGGGAAAAGAGGGGGTACAACAAGCTTCCAGAGAAGAAGGGAGAAAATGACAACACATAAGAGATTACCAATCGCAATGGCATTTGTCAACAACACTGGAAGCTAAAAGAAAGAGGAGCAGTAAGATAAAAATGCTGAGAAAACAATTTCCAAAGTAGGAATCCATACCCAGCCCAACTGACAATCAAGTGTCAGGGTATCACGGGACATTTTTGCACGTACAGAATTGCAAAAATGTACCTCCCACACAATCTTCCTCAGGAAGAGATGACATAAAAACAAGAGACTAAGCCAAGACAGAGGAAGACTGATACAAACAAGACATGAGAGAAGTGAAGAGCATTTCCAGAATGATGCTTGAAGAAAGGTCTATGGATGAATTTCTATGAAGCCAGCCCCAAAGATAAAGAAGTTCTCATTGGAGAAAGTCAGAGAGTTCTGAGACGCTTCCAAGATAAAATTAATTAAATACCAAAAGTACTTAAAAGTATTGTGAGAAGTTCAATACACTTGTGGGAGGATTTGGGGATGAATCAGTAAATGATCAAAGGACATTAACTGTTAAAAGAATGGGAAGTAGGAAAGGAGCGAAGAGATTTGTAAGTTACAAGTATTTCATGAGGTACATGAAATAACCTGGAGTTAAAAAGTTATTAGGTCATTAAATATGAAATGTCCGATTTCGAATCAAAAGTTTAGTTTATTGTACCACACACAAAACGCAGTACAATTAATCAAAGTATGCACCCGAACTATGGACACAGTTTTGCCATCTTAATGGTAGCTGGTTTATGCCAGCAACACAGAAGCCTGAAGGGCAGAGCGGCGATGAAATCACAAAAGGCATTTTCACAGCTTGTGGAGCATTGAATATTTTTCCTTGCAAGAAGTGGTCCAAAGCCTGGAAGTGGTAGTCAGTTGGTGCAAGGTTTGGTGAATATGGTGGATGACAGAGAGTTTCCAAGCCCAGCCTCTGTAGTTTGAGCCTCGTTGTTTTTTGCGACATGTGGTCTCGCAACACAACTGGCCTGTCCTACTGACCAAACTTGGCTGCTTAATCGCAAGCATCCGTTTCATCCAAATGGTTGCAGTAGACATTCACTGCCATCAATTGATCAGGTTTCATAAAGCTGTAGTGGATAATATTAATACCAGTGCTAGACCACGAAACAGACACCATTAGCTTTGTTTTGATGAATATTCAGTTTTGGACTGTGTTTTGGCACTGCATCGTTATCTAACCATTATGCCGAACGCTTGCGATTGTCAAAAAGAATTCATTTTTCATCACACGTAGCAATACGGTGTGGAAATGGTTTGCCTGTATGTCGTGACAGCAAAGAAAGGCAAGCTTCGAGACGATTTCTCTTCTCATGCTCGTTTAATTCACAAGGTCCCCATCTCTCCAGCTTCTTTACCTTGCCCATTTGATTCAAATGGTCTAATATTGTTGGAATAGTAATGTCAAACCTTGGGGCTAATTCGAACGTAGGTTGAGATGGATTCGCTTCCACTATAGCTTTCAGCCCACCATTATTCTCCTTGGTCTCAGGTTGTCCACGTGGCTCATTTTCAAGATTAAAACCACTAGAACGGAACTTCTCAAACCATCGATGTACTGTGCGTTCATTAGCCACATACTTTTCATTGATATTTCTAGCTGTCTGTGCTGATTGGTTCCATGATGGAATTCATATTCAAAAATAACATGAATTTTTGACTTATCCATGGTTGCACAAAAATTGCTCTAAAACAAATAACCTGAAAGATAATCACAAGGCAAAAAGTGCGTATGAAAGAATGAAGATGTACCCTCATGAAAAAAAAAAAAAGTGCCAAAGTGAAATGTCAGAGATAACAACTGTCAAACTTAGTACTTAAGGAAATCGGACATTTCATACTTAATGACCTAATAGCAATATAAAGCCACTAAAAGGTTTTAAACCAAAGAACAACCTACAGAGACTTAAATTCATGACATCCCTGATCTCCATCCCCGAACTCAAAGTTAAAACTCCTTCTAATAACAATATAGAACACACAGAATGATCTTGAAGAACTCCACCCAACCGGTTTTCAACACAGGCAGTCCTTGCTTTTCGGAACCGTAAAAATGACCATCTAAGCTGTGACCCTGCAAAGCAGTCTGTATAATCAATAGAAAAATTACAACTGTTCCGTGACCTTTAAAATTTGCCAAAATATTCAACATCGTGTCAGTTATAAACGCATACGGAAATGAAAAAACAGTAAATCTAGTATTTGTTTAGTACACTATAATTTAAAGCATTAGAAACACTGAGAATTGAAGTGCTTTACTTCTTTATTAAAAACTTAGAGACCAGTATGAACAGGGTTTGTCTTCTCATTGTATAACTTCAGCATGGAGCGAGCATCTTTCTACGGCTGGAGAACTGTAATACTCCTTCCGAGGTTTGAAACCGCTTCCAAATTGTATCGTTTGTACCTCTGAGAGTTCTTTAAACGCGAAGTTTTTGCTGGTATCCTTCCCCTGAGACACCTTCATCCTTTCGTCGCAACCACTTTCCTCATGACTCAGAAGACCTGCCTCGCCACGTCCCTCCAGCTGCACGTCCAGAGCCTCGAACGACGCAGCAATGTCAACACTCCTACGGTCGTTCCCACGCATTTCTTCTACAACTCCGTTTATGCGTGATTTCGATTTCACTGCCGGCATTATCCCTCATTTCTCTGCTGCACTTTCATCTTTGTTGGTCAATTCCTTCCTTTGATTATCTACTTTTGTAAAATGTCATATGGGTTTATCACAGGGAAAGCAACAAAACTACAGACTTTGTTGTCTGCATGTGAGCTGGGTGACAGATGCACAGTGACCAGTCACGGACAGGCTCTGAGAGAAGTGGAGAGACCAGCCATTGATCAAGGTTCACACTGTCATTTAGAGAGTGATCCTCAGACTGAGGAGCTAGCAGTGACATCTGTACCTAATGTAATTACTTCATGTTAATATACTGTGACATTAGCTTATTAAGTATCTAATCTCTGATTTCCTTAAGTACTAAGTCTGACTTGATCTCTCTGACATTTCACTCTTGACACTTACTGTTTTATTTTTATTGTGAAGGTACATCCTCATTCTTTCAAATGCTCAGTATGGCTTGTTATTATCTTTCACATTTTTTTTTTAGAGCAATTTTTGTGAAACCATCGGTAAGTCAAAAACACATGTTATTTTCAAATATGAGTTTCATTGTGGAACCAACCCAGCGCAGACAGCTCGAAATATCAATGAAGTGTTTGGGAAGGATGTGGCTAACGAACGCACAGTATGTGGACGGTTTGAGAAGTTCCATTCTGGTGATTTTAATCTTGAAAATGAGCCCCGTGGGCAACCAGACACCGAGGTGGATAATGTTGAGCTGAAAGCTACAGTAGAAGCGAATCCATCTCAACCTACGCGTGAATTAACAGCAAGGTTTGACATTACTATTCCAACAATATTAGACCATTTGAAACAAATGGGCAATGTAAAGAAGCTGGAGAGATGGCGACCACATGAATTAAATGAGTGTCAGAAGAGAAATCGTCTCGAAGCTTGCCTTTTTTTGCCGTCACAACATAAAGGTGAACCATTTCTACACATTGTTATATGTGATGAAAAATGGATTCTTTTTGACAAACCAAGCACTCAGCACAATGGTTGGATACACATGGGGTGCCCAACACAGTTCAAAACTGAATATTCATCAAAAAAAGGCTAATAGTGTCTGTATGGTTGTCCAGCACTGGTATTATCCACTACAGCTTCATGAAATCTGGTCAATTAATGACAGTGATGTCTACTGCAACCAACTGGATGAAATCATGAGGGTGCTTGTGATTAAGCAGTCTAGACTGCTCAACAGAGACAGGCCAATCCTCTTGCAAGACAATGCTCAACCACATGTTGCACAGACAATGCGCTCAAACTACAGAGGCTGGACTTGGAAACTCTCTGTCATTGCTGTGAGCTATGATGACACCACCACACTATAACCCGGGCAACGCAGCAAGACCCTGTCTATAAATAAATAAACAAACATATACACACACATATATATATCACAATATAATAATCATAGATTAAACACTTACATAATGTCTACTATGTTCCAGGAGTAACTACTTTACATATGTTAACTCTTAACAACCCTATGAGGCAGGTACTATTTATTTTCTCATCTTACAGATGAGAAAACTAGGACGCACAGATGTTAAATGACTAGCGCAAGGACACACAGGTATCAAGCAACAAGTAGACTACATGACCCTATGGTCAAAACCATTTACACAGCCAAAAGAATGCATATGGCGGTGATGGGGTGAGACGGCTAAATCTTCTTCCATTCTGGGAAGTCTAGAGATAATGCCTAAAACCAAATTATCAATATCTAGCAATATAATCGTGTTATTTGGAGATACAGAAATAAATGCTAAAACAATCAGCTTAAAATGCTGAAAGATGTTACCTGACACAGGATGTTAGAATTACACAATATTTGACTCAAAACTATGTACACGTCTTTTTCAAAGTCAAAGCCATTATTTAAAAACATAATTATTAGTATAATCCTCTAAAATGTACAGACAGTGTATATTATAAAGGTAGCCAGTATTTCAAGTTGAATGCCATTCTTCATCTGCATAAAGATTCCATCTAAGAGACAGTTTTTTATTCTGAGTTAGGGTATCCTGTCACTCGACACTGGCATTAAACTAATTAGTAAAGCATTAATGGAAAGTATTTACGCTTTCTTGCTCACAGTGTGACTGGACAAGTTATTCTCTGCCCCGTTATTGAGTATCTTCCCCCGCCCACCTACCAACCAAAATACACAGCTCTCCTCCTCCAGCCCCTTCCCTGGGGGATGCCATCATCTCTGCAAATTACCCTTCTGGAGAGCTAGGCTTCACAGACTGGGGTCAAGAGAAACAATAAGGTGGCTCCTTTCTCTGACGACAATCTCATTCCCCAAGACTCTAAGGCCGTCCTCTTCAGTCCCCATCCCTTAGTGAATAGATACGTCCACAGATTGACCATTACTTGTTGATCTTTCCTAGGTTCTCCTCTCAGAAAGCAATATTATTTACAACATGACAGCATCCAGAATGCTATGCCCAAATCGTCTTACATTTTAATGAACAACCTGGAGTCTATCAGAGTGGGTTCCTAATGTTTTGTTTGTTTACCCCTCTTGATCACAGAACTCGTGTGAAAAGAAATCTAGAGCCAACTTCAGTATTTAGAAAAGATAAAAGAGCCACTCTGAAAGTCAGTTTTGCTAGATTAGGTAATATTAGTATGACACAGGTGCAGGGAGCCGGCGCCCTTACGCTTGTGCCCAATTTTACATGCATCTTTCAAAGCAATTAAGCTGCAATAATCAGATGCTCCCTTCTCCTCCATTCAAACCTCACCTCATTTTCGAGAGTGTAGAAAACAACAATAACTGATTTTAAATACCATCTTCCCTGTAAAATTCTTTCTGTCCCCCAGTGAGAAATGACCTTTCTTCTAAACCCTTTAGAAATTACTGTCTCTACAACTCAGTTAATCTAGTCCATTGTGATCTCGACTGCTGGCTTAATACTCAGATAAACTCTGAACTAAAAGCAATATAATTTTTTTTTTTTTTTCAGACAGAGTCTCACTCTGTTGCCCGGGCTAGAGTGTAGTGGCATCAACCTAGCTCACAGCAACCGCAAACTCCTGGGCTCAAACAATCCTCCTGCCTCAACCTCTCCAGGAGTTGGAACTACAGGCATGCGCCACCACACGCAGCTAATTTTTCTATTTTTTGTAAAGACGAGGTCTGGCTCTTGCTCAGGCTGGTCTCGAACTGCTGGCCTCAAGCAATCCTCCTGCCTCAGCCTCCCAAAGTGCTAGGATTACAGGCATGAGCCACCGCGCCCAGCCTGAAAGCAATATAAATTTTAAGAGGTACCATATTCCAAAACGCTGCACTTCCATCCTCAGTTCAAAATGGGCAGAGTAAAAAATGCAACATAATGTGTAAAGATCAACAATTAGGACATGCCTTAACTATTCATGGAAAATTATTTTCCTTTTCATATCCATTCTGAAAAGTCTTAAGCTATGAAGCGATTATGATGATTTAAAATAATCATCCTTAATTCTATTTTAGCAGAAAACACTTTCAACAAGATTATGAACATACTCCTAGAAAAGCAGAACATGTTTTCCATTTTTCAGACTACTTGGTATTCTGAGGAAGCTTACAACACACTGTATAACTCTGTGCCATACCAATTCTTCTCCTGACTCTATTTTCAGTGTAGCTCTTAGGGTTCAGAAACATATCCCAAAATATGGCATTTTGACACACTGAACTAAAAGAACCCGCCTCAAGGTCTGACACACACGCCATCCTGTGTCACTGTCCCTGTCCCCCACCCCTATCTCTCACTCCTCTGAGTCTCTCAAAGCACAGGATGAAGTTGTTTCCTGAAGTTCCCTTATCTGCCTAAAGTCTGGACCCACTAAAAAAGAAAATTACCCTGGTCCCTCAGTTTTCATTAACTGAATTCATGTTGCAGGAAGAAAACTGATGTCTGTCAACACACCTGGACAGACTGTTGTCACAAACCACTGTCTGTTCTGTGGGCCCAAAAGACTTTGTCCCAGGCCACTGTATGTCCTTCAAGGCCACTGAATTCCCCTAAAAATCATTTACTAGCCCCCTAAAATCACTCATACTTCCCAATCTCCCTTTCTCCTAAGTAGGGTATATAAGCATCTGTAGCCCCTTTAGGGTACTGGGCAATCACTCTGTGATTCTCCCCCACATGCACTAATAAATTTGTATGCCATCTCTCCTATTAATCTGCCTTTTGTTGAGTTTACTGTTTAGCAAACCTTCTGAGGGTGAAAGGGAAGTTTTCCCTTGCCCCCTACAGAGCCGTCATTAACTGACATTTTGAAATTCTGCACACCCATTGACAAGTAGCTACTCAAATAGCCTTATATTTTCCTCAGAGGATTTCAAAATGCTTTATATTTGGTTTACGAAACTTATGTCAAACCCAGCTTTTTAATAAGAGGGCTCACAGGATTATTCCCATTAAATAAGCTGCAGAACTGTCTCAAAAAACAGCTTAATTAGCTAAAGGATTGTATTTCAAGATATATGAGCATTAAGTAGATAAGGCAACCAAAATATGCATCATGAACACCCCTTACTTCTCTGTAAGAACACCCACCTTTCTCTTCCTTGCGGAGGCCAGGAGGTGACCAGGTCATGGTCTTCAAAATCATTGATGAGGTCAAAAACATTCCCACACTCCCTAACAACTCTCTAAGTCTAAACAGCACTCCCTTCCTAAACCACAATTTCATTCTTTCTCTTCCTCCTATTATCACCAAGCGAAAGCCACTCCAAACACCGAGTGACCAATGTACCAAGGACCTAACTAAACCAGACTTAAGAGTTCCCCAGCCTAACACCGCATTTCCCACCCCTCTTCCCTTAGGACAACCCGGTCTACCTGATCCTGCCACTCACCTTTACAGCAGCGGCTCGGGAGCTTTACCCACTGCATCAGGTCTATTTCAAGCGCTGCTTGCCGCAGAGTGTCCATGCCACACCTCATCCCCGAGACTAACAGCTCACACGTACTTCTCCATTTCTCATTTGAGAGCCCTCTGTCTATTTTCCACCTACTTAAGAACACCCAAGCACTGTCTACTATCTATTAAAACAGGTAGATAAAACTTCAGTTTTCACCCCCAAGAAAACACTTTTTCTTTAGCACCAACCAGCTTCTACTAGTTTCAGGAGCTAATATGGGATAGTGTGGCTCTTCGTCTTGGATACTCACCGAAATCATCTGGAAAGTTCTTCTTTCAAAATAAATACTCATGCTATTCCCCACCTCAAATTAAGTCAGAATCTCTGGGGATTTGTTATATAGGTAATTCTTACTTATTTCCAAGACTACAAATCAATGGAGAGTGAAGAGGCACCACCAGAGTTAAGAGCACTGTGTTCTCACTTCACTGCTGGAAGTCATTTCCTACTTTACTCTTCTTATCTATCTAATATCTACAATTCCCACCTTATTTTTAGGCCCCACTGGCTTGCCGAACTACAACACCTTCGCAAAATGTCTCCCTATGCTGAACCTCTCCAATCCGTTCCTATTTCAAACCATCCTACAAGTATTAATACATAAAACGAACTACTATGCAGTTTAAAAAAAGGAAGGAATTCCTGTCACACGCTACAACATAAAGGAAACTTGAGAGCATTATGTTAAGTGAAATGAGCCAGTCACGAAAGTACAAATACTGTACGATTGCACTTGGATACGGTATCTAAAGTAGCCAAATTCATAGACGTAGCAAGCAAAATGCTGGTTACCAGGGATTAAGGGACGGGGACTAAGAGGAGTTGCTGTTTAACAGGTACGGTTTCAGCTCTGCAAGATAAAAGTTCTGGAGATCTGTTTCTCAAGCAATATAAACAAATGTACTTAACGCTACTGAACTGTACACTTAAAAACGGTTAAGATGGTAAAGTTGATATGCTTTTTACAATTTTTTAAAAAGACGTAAAAAAAGACAAATTACAAAACTGCACAGCTGTATACAATGCAGAGCAATGATCCTACTTCTATTGTGAAAGAATAACAACAGCGGCTAAGATTTAAGAGCTTACTATTTACCAAGCACCCCAGGAAGTAGGTACTATTATTACCTACCTATACCTCATTTTATAGGTGAGAAAACTAAGGCATAGTTTAATTAACATGTCTAAAAAACACAGTTTATTAATGGCAATTCCAGGTTTTGAACGCGGGTCCTTTGGAGACAGCATCCATGCTCTTATCCTCCATATCAGTGGTCCCCAACCTTTTTGGCACTAGGGGCCAGTTTCATGGAAGACCATTTTTCCATGGACCCGGGAGGGGTGGGGGGTGGAGCTCAGGCAGGGATGCCAGTGATGGGAAGCAGCTGTAAATACAACGCAAATGAAGCTTAGCCCAATTCCTAAGTTTCATGGAAAACAATTTTGCCTCAGGGTTGGGGGTGGAGGGAGCAGCTTCAGGCAGTGATACACCGCCCAGTTCCTGCCAGGCCCCAGACCAGGAGTTGGGGGCTGCAGCTCTATATAAAACATACACAGAAATCTGGAAAGAAACTAAACTGTTAAGATCCTTTAGCATATTAGGACTGTGATGGTTTTTACTTTATACACTTCTGTTTTAAAAATCCGCGAAGATCATATACTGCTTTTTATAATAAAAAAGGATATATTTACATTTCGAAAAAAATATACTCAACTGAGCAGCAAGGCCTCTATCCCTACTGCAGTTATTTCCTTATACTTCTGCACTTGGATTCTTCACCAAAGTAAAGCTAATCTACTTGCTTCTACGCACATGCCTCAGCTTGCTCCTACTTCCATAAATACATCCTTTCCCTGGAGAGGATGTCCTATCCTTCACCTCAACACACACCTTTTTGTTTGCCTCCTCATTTATTTTATTTATACCTTATATTTATCAGTATCACTTCTTAACTTATCTGTTTCAGGAGGACTTTCAGAGCCTGTCTTCACTGATACCACTTTTCACCTATTTCAGGTGCGGCCTTGAAAACCTGCCTTTGGCTGTTTTACTCCTGTCCTCCACATCAGCAAAAGTCCTTGAAGATGTCACTACCCCTTATAGAGGCAAGGATACTCTAGCAGGAAGAAGCATACCTAGCACCCAGATGTAGATTTCTAAAGACATTCCTACCAGAAGCCAGGCCTGCTTAGAAACAAAACTGATTCCAGATCTGACGTAGGGAAAGTGTAAGGTCAGTATGATTCGTCTTGTGCGCAGAGACTAACGGAGGCAACTCGGAAGGATATGTTAATAAAAACCACTTTAAAGGTCGTACCACCGATCAAATTTGAGACTTGAACAACAAAAAGAAAAAAGTCCAAGGATCCTTATCTGAAAAATGAGAAACCACTGAAGTGACCAGTACACCATCATTGCCTGCCTTCTTAGTAGGAATGCTTTACTATCATTTTTGGTGGAACACAGTTCAATCACCAGTTGATGAGGGAAAACTCTTCCTTACAAGAAAAATAAAATCAGCTATTAAATGACAGTGTTAGGGGGGCAATCGCCATTTGCAACTGCCACCGAAATAATTATTAGGCAAGGATCATCATGAATGCTGGGGCCACTAGGAGAAAAACTGCTGAGGAAATGCGTATTCTCGAAATGCCAGAGTATCGTCCCACTGATTACATGCTAATTGGGAAGTAAAAAAAACGTATAATACATTTACAGTGGTGGTCTGCCGGCAACCTCCTTAATTTTAAATTAAAAGAGACTAAGACATACCAACCAAATGCTGCATGTGAGTTCTGATAGGATCCTGATTCCAGAAACAAAAAGCAAAACAAATAAGCTTTTATAAAAGATACTTGGGGTATAATAGAGAAATTTGAGTAAGACTG
>NW_012140636.1:1416863-1419233 GCF_000956105.1 Propithecus coquereli | reverse complement strand
GAGGCATCCTAGGACAGGGAGCCGAGATTTAAACCCAGCTCTCCTTCCGCTTACACAGGCTCCCTACCTTTTAAGCTGTTGTACCCACAAACATAAACGGTTGCAGATCACTCGGGTGCTTCCCAGCTGATCCTTTAACACAGGACAAGACAACAAATGCCTTATGCTATTCACTAATTTAATCAGAGGCAAAAAAAAATTGGGAAGACTACATTCAACCGTAAGTGAATAAATAAATGACAGCACATCCATAATGTGGTACACTACTCGGCCTTTACAAAGGATAATCCTTTACAAAGGATAATGTAAATGGAGAATTTCTTTGCTTTCCATTGCAGGCCCACTGATCTCTCCTTTCATTTAGTGAAATGAGTGCCTACTGTGCCCAAGGCACTTCAGAAAATATCAAAATGAGTAAAGTGCTGCCTCTGTCCTCAAAAACCTCTTACCCACAACTGAAGATAAGGTATATACAAAATATTAAATAAGAAGGGACACTTCCGCCAAGAAATACGATCAAACACCGGGAACTCCTGGAAAGCTCGATTTTCAAGTAAAATGGGTTTTATTCCTTGAAAGAACCAAAGCTTTTCTTAAAATTAAGCATCGGAGGTAAAAATAGTTCTACTTTCTCAAATATAAAACACAGTATAGCAATAAAAAGAGCTAACATTTACTTAGTTTACTAATGTGCTAGTAAGTGCTTTACATACTTAGCATTTAGTCTTCCTCAAAACCCTAAGGTAGATTCTATCTATCTACCTACCTGTCTATCTACCTACCTATCTCTGTCGCCCAGGCTGGAATGCAGTGATGTCATCATAGCTCACAGCAACCTCAAACTCCTGGGCTCAAGCAATCCTTCTGCCTCAATCTCCGGAGTAGCTGGGATTATAGACACCTGCCACCATATTCAGCTAATTTTTCTGGGGTTTTTTTGTACAGACAAGGGCCTCCCTAATGTTGCTCAGGGTGGTCTTGAACTCCTAGCCTCAAGCGATCCTCCCACCTCAACCTCCCAAAGTGCTAGGATTACAGGCACCACCAAAGTTGGCCAAGGTAGGTACTATTAATGGCCTCATTTTTAAAAAATGCAACTTGGTCAGGTGAGGTGCCTCATGCCTGTAATCCTAGCACTCTGGGAGGCCCAGGCAGGAGGGTCGCTTGAGCTCAAAGTTAGAGACCAGCCCGAGCAAGAGTGAGACCCTGTCTCTACTAAAAATATAAAACTTAGAAGGCCTCATGGTGTGTGCCTGTAGTTCCAGCTACTCAGGAGGCTGAGGCAGGAGGATCACCTGAGCCCAGGAGTTTGAGGTTGCAGTGAGCTATGATCACACCACTGCACTCTACCCCAGGCAACAGAGAGACTTTGTCTCAAAAAAGAAAAAAAAAAGATGTAACTGAAAAACAGAGAAGTTACTTGCCCAAAGTCACACAGCTAGTAAATGATGGACTCATAATTCACATGCAGCAGTCTACCTCTCCATTCTGCCTTTTGATGCATTTATTCATTAATTCAAACATTTACTGACCACCTACTGCATAGGAGGCAGAGTACTAGGAAATGAGAATAGGGCAGGGAACAAGATAAGATAGCTCATTTAGGGAATTCATTTTCTGATTGAAAGATATTCTTATTTGTTTTCTATCAAATCAGCTAATCACAGATTTATAAAATGCTATAAAGGAAATAAACAAGGTGGTGTGACAGTAACTGGGAATGGCTCGCTTCTGTTACAGTGTTACAGAAAGGCATCTTGCAGTTGTGTCCCGTTGTTCCTACAGACACGTGAGCCAGCCAGCCAGCCTGGAGAGCACAGGCATAAGGGGTAGAGAGAAGACAGAACCACTCCTAGTGAAAATGATCAGAGAAGTGGCCAGGAAAACCACAGATGTGGAACCTGGCTTAGGAAAAGTTACAGTGACTTGATCAAGGTCTCAAGGTGGGACTGAAAGAATACCTGTGATTTCATAAGCTAGGTGACATTTTGGGTAAACCTGAATTTGGGGCTAAAATCCTGAAAGCAATGGAACTCTTTTGGGGGGATAAGCATAATGAGACCATAGGAAAAATAACTTACGGTTTTGTTTGGTTGTTTTTTTGTGGGTGTTTATTTGCAAGATAAGGAATTACAGTAGAGAAATGAATTAAGAGACTACTACAACTTCGTGAGAAATTTTAAAAACTAACCGTAGGAGGTGGTAATAGGAATGAAGAAAAAGACACAGCTGTGAGAGCTACTCTGGATATATGTGACTGTAGGTAGAACCGTGGTACCAGAAATACACCTGCAGAATCCAATGTGTAATACCCCCGATCCTACAACACGGAAAAAACCGTGCATGTTTTCACAAATATGTCTAGCATCT
>NW_012140636.1:1415242-1416813 GCF_000956105.1 Propithecus coquereli | reverse complement strand
ACCCCAACCGACAGGGTTTTTAGGACTGCTTTCCAATAGACATGGCACAGCTCTGGTACATCAGGAAGAAGTCCCCACTGAGCCTTGCAGTAAGACAGGTTACTGAAGACAAAAACAGGAAAGAACTTATTTATAACTTACAATGTGGGGGGTAAGTTTCACCCGGTCCCTCTCATGAGTTCAAACTATTGCTGCCAAAGACACTCATTGAGGGAGGCAGGCCTGGCTTATTGAGTGTTTGGGACTGATCTTCACTAAAAGCCTGATGACTGATACTAACCAAAGAAATGAAAATAAAAACACTTAACAATTGTTGAGCTGGGAGCAGTACTTGCCCAAACACAAACAAAAAAATGCTTCATGTTAAAACTGTGAGGTCAGGAGAGGTTCAGGATCAAGCAGAAAAGGTTATAATTATATTTACAATCCACTGCATTAAAACTTTAATACAAAGGGAAGCCCAATGGTTGCTCTATAAAGTGTTCCTGCTTCTATGATATCTATCTAAGAGGGTTTGCTATTATAGTAATAGAGAAGCAGTTAACACGCCACTGCTTTCCCTCCTGACAACTAGCGCTGGGTATGTTCTAAGCTACGCACTTATGTCTGTCACCCCCACAAAATTCACTAAGACACAACTAAATATTTTGCAAATATGCAAAATCCGAAAAAGACTCACCTAAAAAAACTGACTAAAGCTTTTCCAATCCACAAAAAAGGGGAACAGTGTAAGATCACATTTATTTCCTATAGCCCTTCAATTTCCAAAAAGGTAATTCCAAGTTAAGACGTATAACTTTTGATTACCTACCAATCAAATAATGCTTGTTTTTTTTTTTTTTTACAAGTTCTACTGCAATGTAAGTATAATTCATAACAAAACCCTACCAACCCCCAGACAGTCCTCGAACCAACAATGACCCACTAATTACACTGTGAGAACTGCTCTGAACAAGGATATAGAATCAGCTTGGGATGGCTCAATTCTGGATTCATGTACCAGAACTATCATTATTCTATGTTCCTGAGTAAGTCAAAATGATTTAAATTTCCAGGAACATGTACTGAAAAGTAGTTAAAAGAGCGGCTAAAAAATTGAAGAGAAACTAAATTCAACCATAAGTGAATAAATAAATGGCAGTACATCCACAACAGCCTTTACAAAGGAGAATGTAAATGTAGTCATGATATGAGACTCCCAATATACTACATAAAACATAGGGTAGGAAAATTCCCTAAGATTAAATATATTATGGTGCCATATTTGTAAAAACATATACACGTATATGCACATACGTGTATGTAAGAATATGCAAATATGTATGGCTGGGCATGGTGGCTCACACCTGTAATCCCAGCATTTTTGGAGGCCAGGAGTTCAAGATTAGCCTGGACAACACCACGAGAACCCATCTCTGCAAAAAAACTGAATAAAAATATAAAAAACTTAAAAAGAATATGCAAATATGTTCTTAAGAAGATCTAAAAATTTCACAGAAATTATCTCTAGGTAACTAACTGTTTTCACCTCTTATTTCCTATTTTTCTATGATAAACAATTAGTGAAATTA
>NW_012140636.1:1410307-1411546 GCF_000956105.1 Propithecus coquereli | reverse complement strand
GTTAATGTATTTGCTTCCATTCTTATATGTTTCTATATGGCGGTGTTAAATTTTACTGGCATCCTTTAAAAATAAAAAGCTTTACATCTCACGTTCCTTGGATAATTTAGAGAAACCTTGTGAACTACACAAGGAAACCCATCAGCATGCCCTCTGTAACTTGACTAATTCAAGATCACACAGTAATTGGCAAAGGCAGGGCCCTGACCAGGCCGTCTAACTTCATCCACGCCCTCCCCCCGTCGGGACACCACCAACTCAATACTGGAGTGTTTGAATATTCCTGTGCCTCTTCCACAAACCTGGACAGTAAGCAACCAGGAGCCAGGCTCCTGCTGCCCGGCCACCACTGCGAGTGCGGAAACGCAGCAGCAGCAGCGCTCTCTGGCAAACACGAGCACACGCCTCACTCGGACCCCACTCAACGCTCGCTTTGCTCCACCGCACGAAACTTACTGAAACCCACTATGGCCTTAAAGTGCGACCGTCAATGAAGCTGTCCTTTCCACTCGGTGGGAAATTCAGTAACAGGGCCAGATGATTCGTCCCGTTAACTTACAGTTTTCTAAATGAACAATTCTGGACACCAAAGGAAGGCAGAAATCACCCAGATCCTCTGCATCCCCACCCCCAAAGTTGCTTAAGTGTCAAAGCGCAGCAGTGAAACACAAAGAAGCGGGGCTGGAGCTGGCGTTCCGCCTCTCCCCGAGCCTCCGGCGGGTCGCTTCCGCCCCGATCCGGCCGGGACCGGAGTGACCACCCGGCCCGCGGACCCAGGCGCCCGAGACCGGAGCCCCGCCGGGAGCTGCCCCTCTCCTCGGCGTCGCCACCTGCCCGGGGCAGCCGCGCACCTGGCGGCCCCCGCGTGGGCGGAAAAGGCACGACGGGAGCCGGCCGCTGACGCGGAGCCTTCGGGCCGCGGGGCGACCCAGGACAAGTCCGCCTCCGCCCCCGGCCCACACGGCGGCAGCGGACGGCGCCCCGGCCCCGCGTCCCGCGAGCTCCGGGACCCCCGGGGCTGCAGGGGGCGGCGGCGCGGCGGGTCTGGGAGGAGGAAGCGCGGCCGGGGAAGGGGAGGAGCGCGTCCCGACCCGCCGCAGGGGCGGGCGGGGAGGGCGGTGGGGAGGGGTCCGCCGGCGCCTACCTGCGAGCAGAAGTACGAGCCCTGGATGCCCAGCTTGATGCAGGTGGGACACTGCAGCTTGGCCTCGCGGCTGCAGCCGTCCGTTTCGCACACGC
>NW_012140636.1:1406300-1408987 GCF_000956105.1 Propithecus coquereli | reverse complement strand
GTATATGATATATATGTGTACATGTAAATATAAAATATTTTTAAATAAAAACTGGACCATACAATGTATTTAGCTACCTGCTTTCTTCAATTACTATGCTGCGAACTTTCTTTATTGTCATTAAGTATACCTTTACCACATAATTTTAATAGCTGTATAATATTCTATTATATGGATAATTTACTAAATCAAATCCACTCACAATAGACATTTGGGTTATTTTTAATTGTCTTATAAACAAAGTTTCCTTTTAGCTAGAAATTTGCATATATCCTTATTAGGATATATTCTTAAAAGTGGAATTGTTGCATCAAAGAGTTTCCCCTTCTGTTCTTTATACAGTTTGCCGTATTTTTACGTATGTCAGTGTAACTCCCTTCAAAACATTAATTTATTAAGGAAAACTAGTAACTTTACACTGGAGGGACTGGGCAGATACTCTCTTAATCGTTATCAAAATGGAAATCACTAATAATAGTACAAATCGACCTTGTACACCTCTGTATATGAACCATTGAGAATAACACAGTATATCTTTTGTGGTGTTCCTGCCAAAAATGCATGATTGACTCTAATCATGAGGAAACATCAGACAAACCCAAACTGAAGACATTCCACTAAAATATAATTGACTTATACTCTTCAAAATGCCAGTGTTCCAAAAAACAAAGATTTGAGGAACCCTTCAGATCCCAGGAGACTGAAGAGACCTCCCAACTGAAGGCAACACATGGTCATGGGTTGGATTTTGGACCAGAAGAAAAAAAATATTTTTACTGTAAAGAAAATTGGGTCGTAATGTATCCTTATAAATTCCCTGATTTGACAGTTATACTGTAGCCGTCCACACACACACACACACACACACACACACACACACACACACACACTAGGAGACAGAAAATGAATGATAAGACAAATGATAAATGTGATATAATGTCAATAGTTGGGAAGTCTGCATATACCAGAGTTCTTTTTTCAATTCTTGCAATTTCTCCACAGGTTTGAAATTATTTCAAAATAAAAGAAAGTTTTAAAAATCCTTTCTAGAGGCTCATTACCTACAGCATCGAGTCCAAACCACTTTAAGTATATACCACCTGCTTTAACGCACTAGCCTCATCTCTCCCTATTTTTCATGCTTAGGCCTTTGACCCTCTAGCAGTAGCAAACTGCTCATGGTTTCCTGAACACACAGTGCTGTTTCATTCTTCCGTGTTCTTTTTTTTTTAAGACTGGTCAAGTGAAACAGTGGGAGTGGAGAAGGAACAAAGGAATCTATAACTGATTGTGATCAATTACTTGTAAACACCACTGTGCTGGGACCAGCCCTTCCATGTTCGTATATATACTGTTTTAATCATCACAACTACCCAGATGGTACCAGCATTAATCTAGCCCAGGGTCAAATAGCCAGTAGGTAACGGAGCCTGGAATTGAGTTCAGGTCTGTCTGACTACAAATTCATGCTCTGAGCAACTATATTTCATTGCCTTTAATTATTCACCTGTCTCTCCTACTAGACTGGACTTCCTTGTAATAAGAGCTTTAATTTATTTTTCTATCCCCAAACCTTAATCTGACCACAACGCTTGACTCATAATAGGTGCTCAGAAAAAGTATTTCCTTCCTGACTTTTTTGCAAATTGTGAGTCATTTCAAATATTCAAAAAAGATGTGTGTGGAGAGAGAGAATATTCTATCAGTCAGAACCCAGAAAAAAACAGATAGTACTCTCAAACTGGGTAATTTGAAAAGAGCGAAGAGTTTCATGAAAGGATTGTATACCGAGGTATGAACAGGGGCTCGGAAAACCTTTAGAAATGGCCCATAACTGAGTGTTAACAAGGGGACATTTTCATTTCTAGCCCTGAAGGAGTAAGGGGCTGAGCCAAAACCCACGGTGGGCAGGCCACTTGCTCTGTTACCAGGTCTAGAGTGCAGTGGTGTCATCGTAGCACACTGCGACCTCAAACTCCTGGCCTCAAGCCATCCTCCAGCCTCGGCCTCCCAAAGTGCTAGGATTGCAAGTGTGAGCCACCACGTCGGGCCTTAAGGTTTACTGTTTAAGCCACTCAGTCCGAATTGACTAAGCCAGGACTGAAAGAGAATAAAGAGACATGACAAAATTAAAACCTAATTCTGAACTGGATCCTTTGGCTCTGAAGGACATCATTCAAACATTTGGTGAAACTTGAATAGGCTCTGAGGATTAGATGGCATATAATGTAGCAAAGGTAATTTCCTAATTTTTATGGTAGTGTCTGATTAGGTAGGAAAACATTCTGGTTGTAGGAAATACACTGTAAAGTATGAGGGGGTGATGGGCATTAAGTTGGCAATTTACCCTCAAACGGTTTAAGAAAAAAATAATTTTTGTACTATACCTACAACTTTTCTGTAAGTTTGAGATTGTTTCAAGGAATGCAGCCTCGTCCTATGCAAGGTATTTATAAAAAATATTTTATATATACTAGTTAATGCATTTTTCTAGTGCATAGTACAATAAACCTTTTTTTTTTTAATTATGGGCAAAGCCAGTGCCTGACCCACACGCATTGTGAAAATTGCCTGACCTACTTTGAGGAGATAGCTTGACCTTGATCGAAATGCTTTAATCTTAACATGTATGCATTATGATTCCACTAGAAAGTGATTTTTACAATTAATATTAACAAACAGATGTA
>NW_012140636.1:1400395-1404130 GCF_000956105.1 Propithecus coquereli | reverse complement strand
CTCACACCTGTCAGAATGGCTATTATAAAAAAGACAAAGGACAAGTGTTGGTAAGGATGTGGAAAAAAGGGAAATCTTGTACACTGTTGGTGGGAGCATAAATTAGTACAGCCATTACGGAAAACTGTATGGAGGTTCCTTGAAAAACTAAAAATGGAATTACCATATGATCCAATAATGCCACTTCTGGATATTTACTCCCCAAATTTGAAATCAGCATGTTGAAGAGAGGTCTGCATTCTGTTCACAATAGTCAAGTTATGGAATCAGCCTAAGTGACCATTAGTAGATGAACGAATGAAGAAAATGGGGTGCGTACTACACAAGGGAATACTATTCAGCATTAAAAAGGGAGGGAATTCTGTGACTTGCAAAAGCACGGATGGAATTGGAGAACATTATGCTAAGTGAAATAAGCCAGGAACAGAAACACAAAACACTGCATGTTCTCCCTTATATGTGGGACCGAAAACGATTGAACTCCAGAAGCGGAGAGTAGAATGGTGGTTAGAGTCTGGCGGGTGGGGTGAATGGGGAGATGATGGCCAAAGAGTACAAATCTCAGTTAGACAGGAAGAATAAGGGTTTTTATTGAGATCTATTGTACAGCATGGTGAATAAAGTTAATAATAGTGTATGGTACGTTTCAAAATTGCTAAGAGAAAAAATTTCAAATGTCCTCACCACAAAAAAGTAAGTATTGGAGGTGATAAATATATTAATTAGCTTGATTTAATTATTCTACATTGTATTTATGAATCATAACATCACTTTATACATATGAATTGCCATTTTACAATAAAATTTAAAAATTCCAATTACACATATATTTAATTTCTTCTCCATGTCCCATATTGTTCCTATGCTTTTTTCTATATTTTCTATTCTTTCTCTTCTCTAAGTTTCTGAGTATTTCAGACAACAAGCTGATCCTTGTGTTGGGAGCCCAAAACATTATTATTTGGTAATCTTTTCTCTTGTTCTTGTAATTCAAGAAAATAATTGTATTTCATGCCAAAAAGTTATATATCTGACTACCTGTGTTCTGGAAAGGTGGGGAGAGGAGTCCCAGCAAAATGTCTGCATATTTTCAATTTATTCTGGTCAGCTCCTAAAGTCTCGGCTTTCTTTGCTCCAAATCTCATGTTTTCACTCCCATTTCTTTTATCCTATGGATTTGGGCATATATTTTATTCTTTTACTGCCTCTTTAATGAAACTTGGGTAGAAGAGAAAATAAATGCATATAGTCATTCTTCCACATTTAACAGGAAGTCATATATACATATATGATCCTATTCAATGCTGGCAAGAGTGCCACAAAGCAAAGCATTGTCATAGATTTCTGACCATAATCTCTTTTGAAAAAAGGTCTTTAAATTTTATGCCCCTTCTGGGAATAAAAAGCCTAAATAAATAATCTAAGATTCAAAATTAACAATATTTTCCTTGCATAAAGATGCAGTAGTATACTTTATGAAAGTGAAAACTTATGTCTTAATGTCTAATGATCTGGGACTAGATGAATCAATTATGGAGCCCACATTTAATGGAAAATTAGACTATCCTTTACATTTTTTTGCAGAGGTAGGTATTAGCATAAAGAAATGTGATTATATGCTGTTAACTAAAAAGGCAAGAGTTTAAACATTTTATAAAAACAAATACAACCAGAGCTGGGCACAGTGGCTTGGGCCTATACTCCCAGCTACTTCGAAGGCTGAGGCTGGAAGAGGGCGTGAGGCCAGGAATTCAAAGCTGTGGCACACTATGATCACACTTATAAATAGCCACTGCACTCCAGCCTGGACAACATAGCAAGACCCAGTCTCTAAAAAAAATAATAAGATAACATAAAGTAAAATACAAATAAATAAATGAATAAAACACAACTAAAACCAGAAGCATAAAAAAATACAGAGGAATCATATTCAAACATAGATAATGCCTATCTTTGGTGGGACAATGACAATTTTTTCTCTTAATGCTTTTCTGTATTTTCCAGTATCCCTTAATGAATACATGTTTTTTTTTAAATGAAGGGGTTGATTTGATCTTTACACATTGTATACCTGAATCAAAATATGACACTAAACCCCATAAATACGTACAATTATTACATGTTAATTAAAAATAATTTTAAAAGGGAAAAGGTATTTTAAAAAAGAAAATGTTATTTCTTTAACTTACATAATATGCTATATTTATAATATTAAGCCCACATCATTTGTCTACAATGTTCTATTTCTTTTTAATTCATTACAAGTTCTGGATTTCAGTTCAGTTATAAAGATGGGGAATTTCATCTCATACATTTCTAAGTAACAGTGTTAGAAAGAGTTCTGGACTCACAAGCCTAACAAATTCCTGGGACTGTCTTCTCTATTTTCCACAGAAAACACGTTTCATTCTCCAATTCAGCCTTCAAATTAGTTGAGTCAAATTTTGTGCTAATACAACTCTGCTATCTAAAATGCAATGCCTCAGATAAACATCAACCAAGCCCTACAAAGTTTAATTGGAAATGTGTTCCACATCTGGTTTCCCTCAATACCATTTAACAAATTAAAATGGCAAGTGGCTTCATCTGCTACCCTTTTGACATTAGCAAGAGATACTGAAGAGTAGCTTGAATTGATTTCTGCTGACACATTGTACAATGTATTACAAAATTTTTCTAAGATTGATTACATAGACAAGTTGAACTAAAAGGAATTTTCTAAAAAGTGGATTTGGCGATGTGGTATAAAATAAGCACCATTCTGATTTTCTGTCTTGAGTGCTTGTGATAAATTTAAAAGAAGAGGAAACTTTTTAGTAATTAGACAAATATCGCCCATAAATTGTGGGATATTTGACATGTACATTAACACCAAAGCTTCATTGCAGATTCTGAACTTTATTTCTCATTTGAACTGTGAAAATCATGCATTATCTACAGGCTAGCAGGATGTAAAGATGGAGGCTTGATTACCCAGGAACATAACATTCATATGTAAAGAAATAGCCTTTTATATTCTACCTCTGCTCACAGCAAGCCTTTGAGCAAAGAGAGAGGCCCAGGAAAGAAGCCAGGAGAAGTACTTTCATGCCTTCCAGTCTGGGCTCAAATTAGACAGAATGCTCTGTTAAGTCTTCCAAGTAGGTAGCCGGGAAGACAACTACACTACACCAAACCAGTTTGGAAATGAAAGAAGAGCATCCGTTTGACTTATAAACGTATCGGCTTTTTACAAGCCCCTCTGCAGCTGCCATTTCACGTGGCTTGGTGGTACATTCACTCACACGATGTGAATTTACCGATTTCTGTTGCTTCTTTTCTTAGCGAAGTGATCCTTTCATATCAGTGCGTTCTGGTTACTCTATTTGCATATTTATGTCTCTCAAAGGAACACACACCACGTAGCATATAAATTAGGAATTTTATCACATCCATTCATGGACCTGGATTTATAGCAAGACTCCAGCTCGATTCTGGGCATGTCTGGAAGCAGAGTGAGAGGCGAGGTCCACAGGGGCTAGCAGGGAAGCCTCCAGGGAGAGGTCAGACGCGCTGCCAAGGTCGGGATGCCTTTGTTTCGGATGCCACTTCATCCAGCTGTGAGTACAGCTGCTGTTGTGGGAAGGCCCATGGTGACTGGATGATGCTATTTAATCAAATGTCTCTTGGTAATTCAAAAAGTGGCGATGTGCAACCTGAGATTGCTGAAGCCACCTACTTTGCTTTACCCCAGTC
>NW_012140636.1:1390109-1399721 GCF_000956105.1 Propithecus coquereli | reverse complement strand
ATCAACAGCTTAGTGGGGATGTCCCTGACTTAATAAAGAGTTAGATTATCTGTCTCAACTCAGAACATAAAGGAGCAGCTACTAATAATTAGTATAAAGGGATTTCGTAGGATACAAGTAGGGAGCTCTTGCTCATGGAATCAGTACAACAAAAAATGTTTGTGTTCACCATATTTACAAGTCAGCTTAGATATAAAGAGTCCTGTCTACGCTGTGCAAGGGTTTGTCTGTGGTAACAGGAGAGCTGAAGATGCAGAACGTTGATGCTGAGGGACAGAGAGCCTTTTTGGGGTGTATGGGTTCTCTAGGGCTGTTACAACAAAACTACCACAAACCGGGTGGTTTAAACAATAGAAGTTTATTTTCTCACAGTTCCGGAGGCTAGAAGTCCGAGATCAAGGGGTCAGCAGGTCTGATGTCTTTTGAGGCCTCTCTCCTTGGATTGCAGAGAGCCATCTTCTTACTGTATCCTCACGTGGTCATACCTCAGTCTGAGTTGTCTGTGCCTTAATCTCTTGTGATAAGGAAAGCACTCAGATTGGTTTAGGGCCCACTCATATGATCTTGTTTTACCTTAATTGCCTCTTTATAGTCCCTTTCTCCTAGAATAGCCACATTCTGAGGTTGCTGGAGGTTAGGACTTCAACATATGAATTTGGAGGGAGGACAAAATTTAGCCCATAGCGTTGGGAAATATGCTATTCTAGATCTTTCAGAATCTAGCTCCAGGAAATGTGGAAGCAGTTCACAGGATTTCCCAATGGAGACTCTTGATTATTCATATAATTCCCGAAGATTCTGGGAAAGATGCTCCAACATCTTTCTAGCATTGAGCAATATTTCCATATATGGCCACACATGCAGAGTAGAAGAGTCGATGACTGTTATAATGTATTAATCTTTAGTAAAGATGAGTAAAGATGCACAATATTTTTTTCCCAGAGACGTTGTCAAAGTTGTTTAGGACATTTTACTAAGTATAGGCGTCCAAAACATTTATATGCCTAGGGCATCTCAACCACATATTTATCAACAAATTTACAAATATTAGTATTATATAAGAAATGGGGCTTTACAGTGTGTATTTGTCAGGGTAAGCTAACTGCCATAACAAACAGCCCCCAAATTTCAATGCCTTAAATTTTCTTTCTTCCTCATGCAAAATCTAGTAGATGTTCCTGATTAGGCAGCTGTTCTGGGCAATTCTTCTCCAATTGGTCATTCAGGGAAGCAGGCACTTTTCATTTTATGGAACTGCCATCTGAAACAGGTGGATTCCAAGGTTTCCATGGAAGGGGAAGAGAGCATGAGGAAGGCACAACGGACCCTTACTTTCCTTGACCTGGACGTGAAGCACATCAATTCTTTTCACGTTGGCTAGGACCAGATTTCTAGTCCCTTAGATTTTAAGGGACTGGAAAACTTATGGTCCTTGGCTTGGTAGCTGCTTCCCAGTCGCAACTCTATACTGCGAGCACAGAATTGGAATCTCTGGTGGTCAGCTAGCCGCCAAACCCTGCTACACACAGCAACTCCAATAAAAGTTTCTTTAAATTAAGTTGAACTGGACAGGCAGTGGTTAAAAGCCAGAATGTCTGGCTAGAGTCCTGGCTCCGCTGCTTACTTGCTGTGGGACCCTGGAAATTCTGGTTAATTCTAACCACCTTGGTTTCCTCATCTGTAAAGTGGGAATATTATTTGAAAGGCTGAACAGCATAACTGTAAAGCATTTGGAACAATACCTGGCCCCTGGTTAGCACTCTCTAATTCTTAGCTATTCTTCTTTTCGTAGAGTCTGCCACAATTACAACTCCTCGTGAAGTAGACTCAGAAAGGCTTGAGAACCAGTAGCCCCCAGCTGCAGCTTGGACAAGTCTAAGCAGATGATTCGGATTGGATGAATGGATCAATATTCTCTCTTGCAAAGCTGAATGTGTAACACTCACACAGTAAGTCAGCAGATTATTGTGGGAGTAGAATTCAAAAAATGAAAAGAATAAAGCCAACCAACACCCAGAGAAAGGGCAACGATCAGAGGCCATGGGACAATAAAAGCCAAGAGTAGTCAGAAACCATGAATGGCACGAGCTAAGGAAGACAATGGAGAGAAGTCAGTTCATCGCTCGGTAGCAGGGACAGCAGCTTCAGAGAGTGGCTGAGTCACCAGAATGGTATAGGACCGCAGTCGGGATGCACACAGCACAATGGCAGGAACTGGTAACATCCCACGTGATCTTCCAGATTCATTCCAGTGGGGAAGGGGAGACCGGCTGTAAGTCAGACCTTTGTCTTCTTCACTTTAAAGCCCCATTACTTATGACTCGCTAGCATGTCATTTTGGCACGGGATCTGAAAGAGCCTGTCATTGCAGTCACTGTGATTCATTGGAAACTCAGAAGTGAGTCTCGTTCTTTTTTCTGATAATGCAAGTACAGTGGATGGAAATCACTGTTCTCAGATACAGATGTATAAAAAAACCTTCTACATCAAGATACTTCCTGATTCTGGGCACCTCTGTCCCCCGATTCTACCACGCATATGGAAATTCAACTTCATTCATTCTTTAAGCTTGATCCCAATCTTTCCAGGGTTGTTGATGGCTCTGCAATCTTATACAGGGCCAGGGCATCAGGGAAGTCACAGAAAGGGCCACTGGTCATTGGTCCTCTCTTCGTAGCCCTGGCCATGCTCTGTCTGCGTCGTCCCTTTGGGTCCAGCAGCGCCTCCCACCAGGTCTGCGGCACAGACGTTTTTTGCCAAGGTTGAGAGTGCCATGCTCAGGGTCCCATGCGCCCTGCAGCCATTCCTTTCTGGGGTCTTCCTCGCTCCCTCCCTGGCAATACCACCCAAAAGCACGATCTGGGTCCCCAGTCCAAAACCCAGCTTCCTCTGGCCCTCACTGAGCCTGCACAGTATTTTTTTCTAAACTGCGCGGTTGTTTCACTTCAACTTTTACAAGTCGTTTTATCTCTACCTATAATCTCTCCTCTACTGAGGCTTAGCCTTTTAAAATAAAAGCCAGACAGTTTTCCAAGCAACTTCAATGGCCCTCCTTACTACAGCCTATACCTTGCGGGAAGAAAGCACAGACCCTACTACCTACTTATATGAGAAGAAAGGAAAGGGAAAAATAGAGGAATATAAAATTTAAATATTTTTAAATATCTTTCATTCTCATTTGTTTTCTTTTTGTCTTAGACGCTTCAAAGCTCAGATTCAAATTTCATGCTTGGTACCCACAGAGTTAGAATATTTACTAGTTTATGTTTCTTAAATTTTGAATTGTGATTCAGTCTCATTTTACTAACTTTATTACTAATGCCTTGTAAACAAGTGTTCTCCTACTTATTAAAACTGATATTGATTCTTTTAAAGATGATATAATTCATTGCAGCAATTGATATTGATTGATTGATATCAGTCAAACTGATATTGATTTTTTAGAAACTGATACAATTCATCTAGAGTTTGGTAGGTTATAGGAGTGGAGACCTACTCAAGCTATGAGGACTCAAGGAGACAGACATGACTTGTGAATTGGACGTTCCTCCATGGTGTCCTACAGGTCTAGTAACTGCGTCAGCTTCCAATGACTCCACAGTGTGCCCCACCACAATGGAGACTCAACTATTCTGTGTCTGATTGTCTTGCTCTGGATACCACCACTAAGCTGACCCTCTGTTTTGCTCAGCATCATGGTATGTATTTTAGTTTCTTTCTTCTTGTCTTTCTCTGCTTGTCGGCTTCTACCAATTACCTTTCCTCAATCTTTGTCTTTCAGTTTTCGCCTTCACTACTAGTTGAACACCTTCGAAATAAAGAGGATATTCATCAGTCTAATTAGCCACAATTATCCCCACTGGACAGAGATTTCATGATAAGTCAACTCATAGGTTATTGACTGAATGATGAGTTGGCTCTTCTTGGATCAGATAACTGCCCTTGTTCATGTTAATCGTGGCTGAGGTGACAGGGGCATTTTACACAAGAAGAGAACTGCAGGCAGAAGTAATGCTCTAGAAGAGGACTACAGGGAAGAACCTCCTAGAAGGGGCTGTGAGCAGACAGCTATGTTAAGGCTTAGCTTGCTCAGTATTGCCGTTAAAAGTCCAGTAAATAGGGCAACTATTGCTCTTGGAGTAGTATAAATATATCCTTTCCCTTTGGGGATAAAATCCTACTCCAACTCACACAGACGTGGTTTGGCCCTATGACTCCCATGACCAAGTCCAAACTGGTACATCTTCCAAAGTCTGGGTTATTTAGTCTTAAGTAAGAACTTATACAACACTGTAACCTGTGACCACCAAATGAGATTACACTTTCTATTTGTATCTAAATTATTATGATGCAAGTTCCCAAGTGGCCCCCTAAATACAGTTTCTAATGACGACTTCTGATCTCTGTATTATTTTACATACCCATTTGCCCAGCTTGTGCTAGATTGTGGATGCAAATAAGGTCACGCTAAGTGCAATAACTAGTCCTGGCTCATGGCATCACCTGCATAAGGCAGGACTTCAGTCCCCTTCCGAAGTCTCAGTTTCTGGAGGCATTTTAGGCATTGTCAGTGAGTGTCTTATACATGTTCACAAAAACACTCTGAGTCAGCAACCACCCACCAGGCACCACGTTAGCTCACTGGAGCTGTAGTTCTTCCAGCAGCGCTATGTTTCCCTGGAGGATCTGGTCCTGCTCTGTTGGCCTGGTAATTTATGCGGGGTTCTGCTGATGTTCAGGGAGGCCTCTCGAAAGTTCCCTACAGACGTCGCCAGGACTGATCCCAGCTTCTGTCTCTGCTCTGCCAGGTGTGGCAGTTCCTACTGTCTCAGCCACTGCTCTGCCTGCCAGTTTCTCTTCAATTCCATCTCTCACCAAGCACCACAACAAAGACCCTGAAGGAGGGATGCTTCTCTTCCTCTTGAATTCAATTCTGCAAGGAGGAATCCAAAGCCATGGGGTCAGTGGTTTACAGCTTTGAGTCAAACAGCACTTTCGATGTTTACTTATAGCCCACACTCTCCGTAGGTCCCAGATAGATGCCCACTCGGGGGACTCTAAATGAGAAAGAGCTGAATGACAGCCACCAGGGTGACCGCAGAGTGCCATTCTCCTCCTAGGAAGGCTCTCTTACAAACTAACTTCACTGTTTCCAATTTGGTCTTCTGTAAGGTGATTTCTGCCAGGAGGGAATTTTGTCCTCATGCAAATGGCTCCTACTGGGCCCACACTACCGGTTTGCCAGACATCCCTGCTTGCTAACTTCAAATTGGGATTCTCTGCTCTGCTGAGATATTGTTTTCTATGTTGTTCTTTCCCATGTCTACCTGGCAGATTTGAAGATCTTCAGTAAAGCTGCACAAATACATACGCTGTTTACATCACCAAAGGAGAACCGAGGTGCCCCTGCAGACATTAGCAAGTGATAACACAGTGACAAAAAATATTGCAGTGATGAGCAAAACAAATGCCCCTTCTATGTGTTGGAGCCAACTGCTTAGTCTAATATGCGTAATTCATTATACACTTGCCAGTTTCCAGAAACTGTGCGGAAATTATTTCACAAATAATAAGTCATTGAAATTCAGAAGAATAATTTAGAAAGCTGTCAGTATTTCCCAGGAACAAAGAAAATAAAGAATGAATCTGTCAGGATCACCTGTGGAAAGTGACTAAATTAGATTTGCTTAGAGCAAATTATTTATCCAAATTAAATGGGAAAAGGGAAGTTTTGAACATGTTTTGTTGAGAAATATCAAAAGTATTTATTGGGAATTCAAGAACAATTTATTATGAAATAAGGGAAAGTTAACTTCAAATCTGATTATATCACTAATATAATTGATTAAACTGTTTTATTTTGTACTGAATTTACATATTCCTTCAGTTTCTGGAATACCTGTTTGTTATTTGCTTTTTAATGTCTATGCCATTCTCAGAAGAGCATTTTTCTCATAGAATGTATTCCAAATGATACGATAAGACAAGGAGCAAATGAATGATTGACATGTATAAAAGAAAGAACGTGTCTCTTAAATATTAACATTTAAGCTGGTGTTCTAGAAGCAGCATGGGGAAAGTGGCTAGGAGCACAGCCCAGAAGCAGACACGTTGGTTCGTGCTCTGACTCTGTGTGTTAGCAGTGTGAACCTGTACATTACACTTAACATCTCTGCCTCAGTTTCCTCCTCTGAAAGTGGGGATAATAACAGCGCCTTATCTCATAGGATTGTGGTGGCGATTAGGTGAGATTCACATGTATATCTTTACAATATTGCCTGACATGTAGTAAGGCGTAAGCGATTATTATTATGATGCCTTTAACTTCTATAGGAATACTTTTCATTGTAAGTAAAAAAACAGTTAAAGGATTTTGAACTTTCAACATTATCTATCATTAACTTGTTTTACATAAGCCAAAGACTAAAGTTTAAGAAATTTTCAAGATAGAAAATGTTATGCATGCCGAAGAGAAAAATGTGCCCAGGAGATGTGAACACGAAGTAAGAGAATTCTGACGTTTGGGGGACATCCTCGTGGCAGGAGACAGTGCTGACGGGCAAGGCAAAAAGCAGAGGTGAGAGATGCCAAACCACAAAGGGGCTAGAGAAAACCAAAAACCAAACCAAAAAAGACAAAAAATATTACCAGCAGACATATCACAGGTCTGCTCATCACATGAACACGATCTTAATAGAAGATTTCGACTCAGTCTTTTGGAGACTCTTTTTCTTACAGAATGATTCATTCCACTGCATAAGTGGACAGTGTAAACAGACATTCCCTGGTGCCCCATGTCGTGTCCCGTGGGCCTGTCCCTGGTCTCTACTACAGATCTGGGACACAGGTACCTGCAAGGCAGGACTTGGACTGAGAGTCTCACCTGCAGCTCATCTTGTGCGTGCTTTTCTGCTCCTGCTTCTGCGTCTTGCCTGCAGGTACAGGCGCTTGCTCTGGCTGCCAGCGCTCAGCTGTCGCCACTCTGAGGAGCTTCCCACGGGCTTGCTGCTGTCCGTCGCCACTTAGCGTCATCCCTGTGCTGTTGTGTTCCTTGTGGAAACGTTCAGAAGAAAATAAAACCTTTCTGGCTGGGCGCAGTGGCTCACACGTGTAATCCTACTACTCTGAGAGGCCGAGGAGGTGGGAGGATCGCTTGAGCTGAGGAGTTCGAGACCGGCCTGAGCAAGAGTGAGACCCTCGTCTCTACTAAAAATAGAAAAAATTAGCAAGGTGTGGTGGCACGTGCCTGTAGTCCGAGCTACTCGGGAGGCTGAGGAAGGAGGATTGCTTGAGCCCAGGAGTCTGAGGTTGCTGTGAGCTAGGCTAATGCCACTGCACTCTAGCCTGGGCAACAGAGCAAGACTCTGTCTCAAAAAAAAACACGTCTTACAAGCTTTAACTTATGTAATCCTAACAATAGTCTCATTTTACAAATAAGGAAACTGAGCTCAGAAAAGTTAAAAACCCAAAGGCCACACAGCTAGCAAGCAACTGACAGAACTAAGCATTCTGGTTGCAGAAGCTAGATTCATACATATTGCATGTCACAGTGTGGTATAGTTATTATGAATAAGAGAATGTACCTATCTCTAACATGGGACAGTTTACAGTTCCCAGGTAAAGAAAGAGTGGGCAGTCAAGGAGAATTCACCGACAATATTTTTTGGGTAAAAACCAGATTTTGATATAACTGCTCAGAGACGAACTATGGGAAAAAGTCTACAGTAATAAATAAATATACAAACTAAGAGAAAGATAAGATCATGGTACAATTGGATAATAGTTCAGAAAAAAATAAAGTTAGATTCTTATCTAACACATTATACCAAAAACAAAAATTCTAAATAATCCAAAGATTTAAGCTCAAAATATAAAAACATAAAACCACATGAAGAAGAGATTTCTTTAAAACAACACACTGTTAGAGTAGGATAAAGCTTCCTAGTATAAAATGAACCTGGAATTCATTAAAAAATCGGACTGATAAAATGAATCACAGAAAAAAATCTTAATTTTTTAAAATTGTATTTCTTGTTATTTTGGTTTTTAAAAAATTTTTTGTGTCTGGGCTGATTCATCTACCAAAAATTTAAAAATTCTTCAACAGGAAAGCTGGCTGGGCGTGGTGGCTCACGCTTGTAACCCTAGCACTCTGGGAGGCTGAGGCGGGAGGATCACTTGAGCTGAGGAGTTTGAGACCAGCCTGAGCAAGAGTGAGACTCCATCTCTACCAAAAATAGAAAAAATTAGCTGAGCATGGTGATGTGCACCTGTAGTCCCAGCTACTTGGGAGGTTGAGGCAGGAGGATCACTTGAGCCCAGGAGTTTGGGGTTGCAGTTAGCTATGATGATGCCACTGCACTCCAGCCAGGGCAACAGAATAAGACTCTGTCCCCCTCGCCCAGAAAAAAAACCTTTCTCTGAAAGCTAATCAATCATCCTGTAGTTAGGTTTGATTTTCTCTCAGTGCCAGGGTGGACCTGTCCTGGATTGTTGGTCTGGTCTCATGTCAGAGGGAGTAATTGTTGACAAGAAGTCAGAGTCAGTGTCAAAATCCTTTAGTCACAATTGAGCAACAAGGAAGGTTTGGAAGGAGTGACTTCCAGGCTATTGTTAAGTTCAATTTTGTCTGTTCTGGAGCTGTTATCTGTCATCTCAAAGAGCTGGGCCAGTATTATTCTGTTAGGAGTTGTATTTACGTAGAAATTTGACACGCAACAGTTACAAAGTTTAAAAAGGAAAATACAAAGTAAAATTTATAGTAATTTGATAATCCAAGTTTGCATATTTTTTTAAAGCCATGAAGGTAGGCGTAAAGGCAACCAATTGAATAAATCAAATGACCATGGGAAAATGGGTAAAGCCTGTTGTAAACATGTGGTCTGTTTTCTTATTTTGTGTTTTTGGGTCTCAACTTCCCCAGAGGAATTTATCCAGATACAGTATGTAGTATTGAGTGATGTCACATACATCTCTCTGTTTAGCTAGTAGGTAGTATCCTATGATTTAGCATTCCATGTCTGGGTTGAATTAAAGCAGAGAGAGCTAACTGCATAAAAACAAAGAGCATTGGTACAATTTAAACAAAAAATTATGTTGAGGATATTGCCAAAGTTACTCATTAGGTGGACTAAAGGATTTCTTAGGTCAGGTTCTGTCAAATTATATGCAGTAGCTACTAATTGTGAAATTTCAATTACACCATTATCCTGTCAAAGAAAAAATGTAGGCATATGAAAAGAAAAAATTAAGAGAGGTAAGAGTCTCATTATGGTGGGGAGTTCTGTTCCATAGTCTTGGGGAAAACCATCTACAATATGAAACTGTCAACTTCTCTTCCTGGTCTGCAGTCTGAACGTCTCTGTCATGGCATTGGGTGGTCCAGTGAACTTTTGTTATGGCCTTTACATTAGGCGAGACATCTTCTTCTTCTTGAGATCTTCTTCTTGCCTAAATTTAGAACTTTGATACTGGGGAAGCCTATCAGAGATTCCAAAAGGTTTAAAACACTTGATCATGCCTTAAAATTTATTCAGTTTCAGATTATAGGGCCTCAGGAACAGGGCAGTTCTTGTTCTTAGTTGGAGAGCTGTAGCCAGATACTGGAAGGAA
>NW_012140636.1:1385081-1387524 GCF_000956105.1 Propithecus coquereli | reverse complement strand
GTTTTTTTGAGACAGAGTCTCACTCTGTTGCCCAGGCTAGAGTGCTCAAACTCCTGGCTAATTTTGTCTATTTTTAATAGAGACAGAGTCTAACTCTAGCTCAGGCTGGTCTCGAACTCCTGACCCCAAGGGATCCTCCTGCCTCGGCCTCCCAGAGTGCTAGGATTACAGGCATGAGCCACCATCCCCCGGTCTAGAATCCAGTTATATTGGAGGAAAACATTGCTCTCCCAGGCCTTCAAGACAAATATTTTCAGCATCAGGTCCTAACAGTAGAGTGAGAATTAGAGGAAAAAATTATAGGAGCTGACAAGAAAGTTGCAGGAGAGAGTCATCATCACAGCCAAACAACAAAGAGGTACCTTCTCAAAAAGAAAAGGAGGAAGAAAAGGTCAGGCAATGACGCATGACCTGCGAATCACATGCAGTGAGATGCCGCAGAAGTTGAACTTCGACATATGGATCTGAAAAGCTTCGAAAGAAAAATTCTATTTTGAGAAATTAAATTACCATTCTAAATGAAGAAGATAGCATTTTAACCTGGAATTATGGAAGTTAAATGGAGACTGTAAAATTGAAAAGAGCTGTAGTTCAGAAAATGGTTGAAAATTTTAAAAAACAGATCTCACAATTAAAAATCTAAATCAAAACTTCTTATAAATTTTACTAAGAGTAGATCAATGCTTCCAGAAAACTTTGTTGTGCTAACATAGGGGACCAAAATTTTAGTGTCCATATATACATATATTTATATATAAACACACATACTTACATGTATATACACATATATGTATGTATACATATATGTACATATATATACATATATGTATCTCAATCTTAAGAAAGCCTTTTTTGTTTTTTTTTGAGGCAAGGTCTTGCTCTGTCACCCAAGCTGGAGTGCAGTGGCCTGATCATAGCTCACTGCAACCTCAACCTCTTGAACTCAAATGATCCTCCTGCCTCAGCCTCCCAAAGTGCTGGGGTTACAAGTGTGAGCCACCCTGCCAGCCACAGAAAGACTTATAAATAATTCCCTTCTAAGTTTAGTCAACTTGACTGCACACAAAATTTCTTTCATAGGATTCATCTTTCACAAACCTTTTACAACCTCCTCAGAACTTCTGCAACCCACTCAGAGCTTCGGTTTTGTCCTATACATAGTTCCTCTTTCTTAAACAACCAGTCGTTTAACTTTAGGACAAAAATTTGCTTTCCTTTTTCTTTCCTTGTCATTTTGACAACACAAGATTCTCCCTCATACAAAAAAAAAAAAAAATTCTCTTCTATTTTTAACCTTCCTAACCCAAAATACATCTTTATACTCACAACTTTCTTTGCAAATCTCTCTTCTGCCTGCTGGTTTTGTTCTGTCTTGTTTCTATCTCATTTCTCTTTTTTGAAATAACCTTAAATAACCTCTGACTTTAGATAAAATTATTCGTTTTTTAAAAAAATCCTTCATGTCTTCTTTACAATTTTTCTGATCAAAAACACATCTTAATTTCTTGTACATCTTGCATACAGAATTACATACATTAATTAGATTTTTAAATTCTTAGCAACCTTAATTTCTAGTGAAAAGCCAGGAAGCAAGCAAACTCCGAATTATCAGTCATGCATCGACACACTCTGTGAATATATATTTCATAATCTTTGGAACATGTGTTTTCTCATAGGACAATTTTCCAGTGTGGAACAGGACATATTTAATAACAGACCCAAATATCTTTTATCTTTCTATAAAATTTAGGTGATTCTGAATCTATGTTCAGAATTAATGTTCCCGTATTTGAGCTTATTTGGAAATAACCCAGACATTTAATGAGCACCTATTACTTGACCATAACTTTAAAATCTCAAATTACGTGAGAAGTTCATTTGTAAATGTTTATTCCATTTATATTTGCCTAATTTATTTCTTTTAAACAATTATTTCTAGATTACTTATGAAAACTGAGATACTATACAGAGTTAGTCATTATTTCAAGTCACCTTTCTGTTAACCATTTAAATAGCATGTGCCTGTTAGGTGTTCACCTTTAGAAAGAGACTTAAATATATTCATATTTTGTCAATTCCTCTGAATATACAGCTGTTTTCATTAAATCAACAACATAAACTAGTGTTATTCACCAAAGAGTTACACGAAAGTCATTTTGCTTTTGAGACTGGATTTATAGCTTGATGACCTTTGTGTTAAACCCTGACACCTTAAAACCGCTAGCAGAGACAAATACACAACTGAGCAATAAACCTAGCTAAGCAAAAATGTATGCCTAAAATGCTGAAGACATTTCTATCTTTATTTTAGCAACAAATTTAAAACCAGCTTATTCCCAGCCCAAGCAAGAGCGAGACCCCATCTCTACTAAAAATAGAAAGAAATTAATTGGACAACTAAAAATATATAGAAAAAATTAGCCAGGCATGGTGATGCATGCCT
>NW_012140636.1:1383868-1385031 GCF_000956105.1 Propithecus coquereli | reverse complement strand
TTTTTAAATTATCAGAAAACCACATTTGAGAGTACTTGTTATACGTGTCTGCTGCGGTGGGGTAAAAAGAATAAAGAAAAGAAAAAAAAAGGAATAAATACAAAAAAGAGTACTTGTTACAGTTTTTTCAATGAATCTGACTGTAGATGCCTTTAGAGAAAAATCAAAATTGTGGATGAGAGAGGCTTAGAATATCCATGGTTAAAAATCTGATGAAAGTTCAGCAATGACAAAGAAATTCAGTTATTTCTATTTCACATATAATTCTAAGATAACAACCAGAATCATAACTGACAGTGTCGCATCAGGACCATCAAACTTTCATAAATTTTACATAATCTTTGTAATAGTCATATCAACAACATAGTAACATAAATGTAACTTTAAAGATTTAGCATCACTTATTTGACAATGTTTCCCATACAATTTGATACTTCAAACAAGCTCAATTATTAACATCTCCACAAGATGAGAGATACACTCTTTGAGGCTCTCCAGGGGCTCCAAGTGGAAAATCTCAAAGTTAATTCTAGGTCAAAAAGACTGAATTTAGAACTTCGATACTGGGGAAGCCTGCCAAAGATGTCAAAATGTTTAAAACACTTGATCAAAATAGGATCCCACATCATTGTGAAATAACATTCATCCACTTAACCAAAGCGACAATCAAAAGATTTCAAAAAAAGAAGCCAGGCATGGTGGTGCACCCCAATCCCAGCTACTCAGGAGGCTGAGGCAGAGCATCACTTGAGCCCAGGAGTTTGTGACCAACCTGGGCAACATAGTGAGATTCTCTCTCTTAAAAAAAAAAAAAGTTTCAAATACAGAAAGTTGAAGAAGAAGAAAAGAAAAAAGAAAAAAAAATACCCTAAATCTTTTAAAGCTCAGTTTTCCTAGGTAATCAAAAACCTCATAAAGACAACATGAAGCACAGGAAGTTATCTTGATAAAACACAAAATCTTTGTTTCCTAGGCCAATTACCAAAGGGTTAAAAAAAAAAAACTTCCGCAGTGTGAAAGCTTCTCCTTATGGGAAGCCCATTTAGATAACGTAGAAGTTGAACTTGATATAAAGGTACTTGAAGCTGGGTGCAGTGGCTCACACCTGTAATCCTAGCACTTTGGGAGGCTGAAGTGGGAGGATTGTTTGAGGTCAGGAGTTC
>NW_012140636.1:1377790-1380198 GCF_000956105.1 Propithecus coquereli | reverse complement strand
TACATTTCCAAAAGATTACTTTTAGGTATCTAGGTTGTTGGTTGCCATGAAACTGTCGTAACTTGTAAAGCCACTAATTTGAGAACCTTTTAAGACTTTTTTTCCCCACTATCTTGGCTGGAATTCCAGAAGCAGTGAGTGTATCTTAATGCCAGCAGAAAAGCCCCCAGATTCAAAGTAGGCAGAAAAAAGACAACTTAGAAGTCTCTACATGTTAACCCTTTAGTTACAGTTTTCTAACAATCTTGGGGAGTTTGCATGTTCCCTGTGATGGTAACTGATTTAAATATATACAAGAGGAAAAGTCACGTAGCCGGCTGGAGTTCTAGAGCGTTTGGAATGCCTTAGAATTTTGAGGATCTCATTCCTTATCTTATTACTCTCTAGAGAGCAAAAGAAAATTCTATAAGCCCTGCCAAGAAACTTCAAGGGTCTCAGCAAAGTGTTTCGCTTTCACAAGTGTACCTGGCACAAGATTCTTCTTATACTTGGCAGATAGCCTGTGCTCTAATTGTTTGACCTGTGACCAGGGTTTCCATAGTTGCACAGAAATTTTCATGAGACTGGCAGGCACCCTAGTGGTAATCTTGCCTATGCATGACCAATTTATCTTAACACGGGAGACTTTTTTCCAGAAACATTCCTATAAGATTCCCTCATAGATGGTGGCAACTGCCTTAGTGGCTTTTCATTGGCCATCCCATGCCGGCCACTGAATGTTTATTTTTGCTCTCAGAAGATGTTCAGAGACAAGCAGGGGAAAAAAATAAAAGAGCCAATTATTTACAGATGTGTGTAACTAAACCAAAAGGAAACCGAAATAAGAACCCTCACAAAAATTTTAACCTAAGCATCAGATCCAACAAAATATCAAACTAGGCATGCAGGAAAAAAAAAAAAGTGAATTCACCAGAAAAGACATGAAGTTTTCACAGACAGAAGGTAAATTTTGTAGAAATCCCAAGAGTATACTCACCAGAAAGGTGAAATGTCTTTGTACCAGAAAGAACTTGCCAGAAAAGACAAAAAGAAATAAAATAAAATAAACGAAGTCTTACATAGTCTCAAAAAAGATGCAGGGTCCTTTATTAATGTGGCCATTATTATCCAAAACAGATCCCAAAGAAAGTCGAAAGAACTCACCGAAAGGAAGAAGTCCAAGAATCTGAAAGGAGATTTGCCAGAGAAGAAACGGTGAGCTGTGGAGAGGTCAAAGGCGCTCCGTGGGGGTCTCTGGTTCCAGGAGTCACTGATACATCCAAGGTTAGCTCACTTAGGTCCTGCTTCTTGACACCAGATCATGTCAACCTAAGTAACAGACAGAGGCCTGGCGGGTGGCTCACATCTGTAACCTGGGCACTTTGGGAGGCTGAGGCAGGAGGATTGTTTGAGCCCGGGAGTTGGAGGCTGCAGTGAGCTCTGATCAGGCCACTGTATCCCAGCCTGGGTGACAGAGTGAGACTCTGTCTCAAAAATAAATAAATAACTGAGAGAGAGACTCTCTAAAAGAAAACGGTATTTTTTGGGATTGAGCCTTGCAATGGGAATACATATACAATGGGTACATTCTGGGAGGTAAAAGAAGACAAGCGTTTTTTAAAGGAAAAATGAGGATTACATTATTATTTTGAAACAATTATCCTTGCTACAGAATCAATCACAAGGGCAGTATTGTTCCAAGGCTGGACAGGCAATTGCTGGGCAGATGTCCATGCAGAAGTATTTTTATTTTTTGCAGAAGTATTTTTTGTTTAAGGTTAGGATGGTCTCTATGCAAGGTTGTGGTTTTTGCAGGGTCTTTCGCGATAGTTCTAGTTATCAGCCACACAGGCATGAGAACTCTCCCTTCGTGGCCTTCCATTTGTCAGGGTTTGACACAATTGATTGCATTTTGATTCTGACCCCTTTTGCAATACAAACTAAAATGACATTACATATCATATTTCATAAAACTGCTAAAGCACAAAAAATTTGATAACTCACCATATTCATCAGAGGATAGGGCAGGCAGTAGGTACTGCCATATGTCACTCACCAGTGTTAATTAGTTCAACCTCTGCCCAAGATGTTTTACAATATCTTTGCAAATCATATATAAATCACGTGTACTTTTACCTAATAATTTCCCTTTTGAAGTTTATTCCATAGACATACTCACATGTGACATGATTTAGGTATAATGGAAATTTATTGAACCATTCTTTGCTTTAGGAAAATGTTTTCATAAAAAACACACAAACGACTCCAGGATACTGGTTAAATAAAGTATTCTTCACCTATAAAATGGAATTATTTGTAGTCAATGAAAAGAATCAGGCAGCTCTCTATCTACTGGTGTGGAGGCATCTCCTACAAATAGGTACAGCCAAAGTATATGTCGTATAATCTCATTTGGGACTACAGGTGCA
>NW_012140636.1:1374509-1375951 GCF_000956105.1 Propithecus coquereli | reverse complement strand
CTTCTCCCTTGTTTAAGCTGACTATTTCTAATTTCAGGTGCTGATATGATAAAGTATGGACACCTGTTTCCTAGGTTTCCATTTCGGAGCTTTGAATGCTGTTGGTCAATTCGTACTAAAGGCATCCATAGAAAGGACAAAAGTACTCCCTCCACAGCAAGTTTTTAATACAGATTTCTCGTTTTTTTCAACTTATGTAAGTGGTATTGTTTTGTATGGTTAAAATAAGGAGACGATCAAAGTCATCTACCTACAAATCATCAAGGAGCTGATATTATAGTTGTAGAGACGATCAGCACTTAATCAAATAATGCTTCCTATGATAGCAAGTTTAGAGATAGGGTTATGAAGTGATCTGAACACAACTAAAACAGAGTAGGGGGATAAAGAGGAATGGGAATGCTAATTTAGATAGGGTGGTCAAAGAAGCCTTCCCTCAGGAGATGACATTGGACCAGAGACCTGAATGAAATAAGGGAAGGAAGTATGCGACTGTCTCATTCATTATGTGACCAAGAGCTGGTTATGGCGCTTGTTAACTGCATCCTTTTGGTTCTTAGTCACGCTTCTTTATATGGGTACTGAACTATTTATATTTCTATGACTTACTTAGTATGCCAACCAGATTTTACAGTCTGGGAAGGAAGTGCCTCTGCTTCCTGTGTCCTTTAAATATCCTCCACTGGTGACACAGTCCCTATTACTAACTTCGTACTTCTTGGATGGTTGCTGGTCAGTTCTGTAAATGAACTTGGATCTAGAAGTCCTTTGAAGAGAAACGGGCATTTAAAGACCCTATCGGAGGAAAGCTGCTATGGTGTGGAGGAAATAGTCTTGGAACCAAGAAAATTGGGTTTCAGTTTCAGCTCACCGCTGTGTGAACTTGAACTTGTCACCTAACTTTGCTGAGTGTCTTTATCTATAAAATGGGGATGATAATGTTTAATTCACATAATTGTTGTAAAAGTCAAATGAAGTAATATAAAAAATGCTTGGTATGTTACAGGAAACCAATAAATGTTAGTTGTCTTTGAGTATTTGCAACCTTGAAATATCCTCAAAGATAACAGGCTAGGGTTGGTTCTTAGAATAAAACAATTCTTAAACCTGTTACACTCTACTAAAACATAGACATAAGAAATTTATGTTAATATCATATTTCATCATGTTAATTATTGGTAACACTGAGTGCTTGCCGTGTTCTAAGAACTATTCTAAGCATGCTACATGAATTAGCTCATTTATTCCTCACCTAACTATACAAGACAAATAATATTATTTTGCTTATCTAACTCATGAGGAAAATGAGCCACGAAGAGACTAAATCACCTGCTTATGGTCACATGACAAATGGTAGAGTTGGGATTATGAACCAAGATAGTTCCAGAACTCACATGCTTAAATACCAAAGTATACAACTGCAATTTAAAAGACTATCCTAT
>NW_012140636.1:1364359-1373869 GCF_000956105.1 Propithecus coquereli | reverse complement strand
TTATTTACAGATTATAAATGATATCTAATCATCCCAGGCTTGTAAATAAATTACCATGATGCTATGGTGGGCCATAAGTAGTTCTGTATAAACTAGATACTCAATCAAGTAAATAGTATTTCAATGCTACATCCCATTTCATAAATCCAATTTTTAATTAAACTTTCTTTTCCTTAAGTATAAGCACAAATGTGGTAGTAAGGTAATATATGTAATTTTTTGTGAATTAATAGAGAAATAAAACAAAATTTCTGCTGTGTATATTTAAGACGGGGCAAAAACAAAACAAAACAATCACTTACAGAAAATCATAATCACCAAATCTTTTACATGCTAGAATCTCAATTAGGCAGACACATGAATTGCCATAAAACACATGCACCAAAACATATACAAAAGTGGAGAGTAATTAAACTATAAAGAATAGAGCATACATCAGTATTGTGAAAGTATGAGTCTTGATTGGCAAGAGTAGGGGGGTTTTTGGTCAAGAGAAAAGTTAATAAAAATGGGAGCTATGGTTGAAAAAAAGTTTCAAGAACATCACTGGCTTTCCTGTCCGTATGGGTATTTCCTTGCCAATCTCACTGATTATTTGCTCTGTTAACGGCTTCATGAAATTAAAACATCTATGCTGTCTCTTCAAAGAAGGTGACTGGATACCACTTTTAACCAGAAAAAATATTAACATTGACTGTAATTACTTTGGATAATTTCAGTAACAGTAGATGGTCTCTGTAAGTAGAAATCCATTTATGTTCATTTATTAGAATTCTATCCACTTTAAAAGCTACTGGAGCTAAGCTGACTAGACAAAAGCTTTCATTAATCATCTCTGACATCCAAGTAAACCGAAACATGTGAACAGGCAATGGCTTTGAGTTTTTATACAGCCTCAATTATGTGTTAGTCAACCCAAGCATCCATTATGTACTCAATAATAGGTATGACACAGCTCTGCACATCAGCAACACCATAAGCAGCCAGGCACAGGCAGCCTGCCTATACTGCTTTTCCTGGTGTCGACATTCTTAAGAAGCATGGGAAACAGAATAGTAATGAGACGGTGTGTTCCTTATTAGAAGCTCATAGTCGCACTCTACTAGATAGATCTCTTCATCTCTATGTGTCGTATTAACAGCCAGACTGCAGAATAACACTGTTTTGAGAAATGACAACATTTTAGAGGGAAAGGAAATGTATGATGTCAGCGTGGGGACAAATTTCTAATCGCCAGTGACTGTTGTGAACATAATTTCCTGAACATAAAAACCTCTATTGAGGGCAGCTACAGTTGTAAAGAAACCATGGCCTTGAAACTTTAAAACTGCACTGGTGTACATCGTAACGCAACAAAGTAAACATGAGAAGAACTTAGGACATTGTTTAAAAAAACAGCCGAGGAAGCAACTGATCTTTTGGAAGGCACGCGGTTGCTTATTAGGAAGCATTTCTAGAGTCCCGTGCATTTTCAAAGCCGGTTACAGTCATTAGCACAGCACACCCTTGTGAGGTAAGTGTATCACCACCTTAGGTTCATAAATGAAAAAGCTGAAGCACTGAACGATTAAGTCACTCGCCTAAGGAGAGTGAGTCAACGTCAAGAGTCACAGTCGACCCGGCCTAACGACTCCTGACCGTCAGTCCAGGGCTTAGTCAGCGGGGCCCACAGTGGCATCCCTGGCTGGCACCTGGACTAAAGCTATTTCCGTTCACCTTAAAGCAGAATATTGGAACCGACTGGACAGAACTTCCAAATAATTTTGACTTCCACGCAAGATTTAGCCCTGAGGTCTCATTCTCAGGATTTGGCACAGGGAAAGCTGTCGGGCCCACTCCGCCCGCCTCCAGCCCGTGGCAAGTGGGTGCTGTGGGCGGCCCCGCCCACCCCTTTTCTCAGTGATGGCAACGAGCGACCACCAGCGTTAGCGGAGCCGGGGGACGGGGGAGGGTTCATTGCTTAAACGACTCTCCATCGCCGCCTTTTTTTGAAACGAAGAGAAAATGGTAGGAGCGCAAAAGAAAACTAAATAAACACGCAAGCAACTCGTTCTAGGACCTCAACTAAGCAAATGAAGCCTTACTGTGCGTGCTGAGCCTGCAGTTCCCAACCTTCCGCGGAAGATGGGAGGACAGGGCGACAAAGGGCACAGCAGGCATGCCTGGCAGTAAGTGCGACCGCAGCTCTACAGGCGGAATAGCAAAGGACTAAAAACCACCCTCCAGCACGCGAGTGTCCGCGACGCTGAGAGCCGCGCACCCTACCCATCCACCACGTGACCAGTTTTTAAAAAACTTCTTTGCCTTAAAAAAAAAAAAAAAAAAGGAGAGACTCCACTTCCCAGAAGCCTCTCGTCCCCCACGCAGCCGCAGTCTTGCGCAGGCGCCGCCAGGGCCAAACGGACACGTCCGTCACGTGGACAGTAGCCGGCCAATCCGGTTTGAATCTCATTTTTTTCCTCTCACCCCCCCCTTCAGGAGCGGTTGTGCGATCAGATCGATCTAAGATGGCGACTGTGGAACCGGTGAGTATTGCCTTTGGCCCCCACCCCCACCGGTCCCCGCGCTCCGTCTCCCTTCGGACCCGGGGACCCCGCGGGACGGCGTTCCCAGCGCGCACTCTACCCGTGGCCGCCCCCTCCCCCTCGTCTTGGACCTGACCTCCCGCGGGCAACTGGGGGCGTCCCGGAGTCTGGCCGAGGCGGCGTGTAGCTCACACGTTCTGGTGGGGGCCCGAGGGCCGGGGGAGCGGTGTGGGGGAGGGGCGGCGTGGCGCCTCCTGCGGAGCGGCGAGGTGTCTGCAGGGTGGGAGGGGATCCGGCTGTGGGCTCGGGGCGTGGGGATCGCGTCTTCTTGCCGGGAGGGCGCGGGGCCGGCCTGAGCGGGCGCCGGGATCCGCAGGGCGGGTGGGCGGCGAGCCGGCCTGGAATGAGATGGAGGAGGGAGCCTCGGGGCAGCCTTTCCCTCCCTCCCTTCCTGCGGAGGTCCGGCCCGGGGACGCGGCTGCGGGGCGCGCGCGGGTCTTCATTGGACCGGTGGGCTGGGGAGCCGGTGGGCGCGTGTTGCCGGAGGTGGCGGGGCGGGAGTGGTGCTGCGGCACGCGCGGAAAAGCTCCGACCTCGCCGCGGGGAGCTGCGAGGGGCCGGCGCGTGTTACTCCGGCGCCCGCAGAGTTGCCGGGCTTGGCTGCAGGGGAGGCGAGGACGGTTTGGGGTGGGGAGGAGAACTGCGCGTTGCGCGGCGAAAGCTCTCGGAGCAGGATGCGGGGTGGTGGTGGCGGTGAGAAGGGGGATCACATTGTCCTCGCCCCGGCGTGCTTGGGACTGGCTGTCATGGAGGAGGGAAGGGGGAGGAGCGAGGCCTACCGATCGCGGCTGCCGGCCTGGTGCCGGCCGGACCTGCTGCGTGTCTCGCGCGCCCGTCTCCCATTCATTCATCCTTCCGCGCAGCGCGCACCTCGGAGAACGCGAGCAGGCCCAGAGCCGACTGTTCTTCCGAGTCTTTTATTTTCTGCGAGATTCCCAAGACGAAGTTTACTGGAAATAGAAAGTTTACTTTTAAAATTGTTTCCATTTGATTTTTTTCCTCTTTATCCGTGCTACAGGCTCTCCTCTCAATGTAGGTAGGCACCATTTTAAACTTAAGGGAAGCAAGCTGATCCCGGGGCAAAAAGGTGGTAGTTACACCTAAAGCAGAGGCTGTCTTCGTCATGATTTGGATTTGCTGGCACCGGCTCACTGAAATATCTGGGCCTTTGCTGCCTTTTTAGGACTGACACACCTAAGTGGCAGTGTCTTGGGTGCATAATGGAGTTTATTAGCAAGAAGAAAACCTTTGACACTCTGGAACCAGTTCTAGACCTTGGTTGTCGGATATTTTTGTGTATCTTTTCACGGTAACTTGTGGTTTTGCTAGTGGTTTACCAATTTGCCTTGACTATTAAAGACTTTTGTAACTATCCCAAAAACTCTCTCATAGACTACAAAAAGGCTTATTTTTCATTACATTGATGTAAACTATTCTTACTTTGTTGCCAGAATTTAAGGCAGTTTTTCTGCTTGATTACTTGTTCTTTTATTGGCAACCAGTTTTCATTTGTGTTCCTGAGAATTAGACTGACTGCAGAACTGTCTCTTAAGTTGCTGATACAATTAACTGACTTAAGAACATTAATGTAACATAACATTAAAGATAAATACTTAAATGTAACACCGTTTTGACAGGTTCACTTTTGACTGGATTTGCTCCTACCCACCGTACCAGTGTCAGTAAAAAGCATTATGGCTGTTAACAGGAGCACAGCTAAAAATCTCTAAACAATAAAACAATAGTGAATTCCATGAAGTTTCAGTAACATTTAGGTCCCTTGGATTTTACAGAGCTATGCAGTTTTATTTTGACAGCACAGAACAGAGCTACAAAGTTGTGAAGGACTATTTTGAGTCAGTAAATATTTATAGCCCCTGATATGTTTAGGACGTTGAACCAAGTGTTCTTTGGGGTACAAAGTTAAACAAGATGTTGATTCTATACCTTGTTGAAATGTAAACTCTTAAGGAGCTTAATTCACAGTGATGTGGTCAGCGATACAGTGTTTATTCTAGCGCTAACTTGGGGAGATTTGGGTAGTGCATTTAAATTTGGGGAGTAGGGGAACCTAAAAACCTAAAGTGTATGAAGATGGGAACCTGGATAGAAACTATAATAGTTTGGGGATGTATGTAAAATAGTATTGGAGTATTCATTTTTAGTGAGAAATGCACATTTTTGGTACTTTTAATGTACTCTTGTGTCTACAGACTAGTTATGTAGGATTCTTTTTGACAGTTTTAAATAGTTGGATTTTTTTTTTTTTAAGCAACTGATTAAGATTGGATTGCAGTGAAGTACAAGAAGCTTCAAAGGGAAAATTAAGGGAAGCATTTTATCTCTTTACAGGTAATATGGCAAAATTTTGAACACTGGGACAGAATACTCTGCTGTGTGAATTGTGGCTAGGTCAAAATTAGACTTACCGTTAGGTCAGTGAAAATGGCAAGGCAGCTTTCCCAGCCATCTTACCTCCAGTGGGTCATGTTTCTTTGCAGCTTTCTCTTCCTTCTGCATTCTTCACTGTTAGACCTTTTTTTAAAAACTAATTTGTTCTTTTCAACGTAGGAGATTAATTTTGGTTACTTCAGTTAAACTGAAGGTATGTAATTTTACTTGTTTTTACATTGTATTTCTTAAATTTTTTAAACTACATTAATTTCATAAGTGAATCAACTTGGACAATCAGCCGACCTAATGTTTCCTTTTTTATACTTTAGAAAGATGCTTGGTAGTGCATAGGGTTTATTAAGAGTAAATAAGGCTTAGCTGGGTGCAGTGGGGTGTGCCTATAGACCCAGCTACTTGGGAGGCTGAGGCGGGAAAGTCACTTGAGTCTAGGAGTTTGAGGCCAGCCAGGCAACATGGCAAGACCTGTCTCTTTAAAAAAGAAAAAGAGCAAATAAGGGTTAAATAAATACTGATAAATATATGTTGTGTTACATAATTCATCGTATTTGTTAATGAAGAACTGTTGAATGACAGGTCAACTTTGCAGATGATCATAAGTTTTTTTGCTTTAATGAAAGAACCCAATATATCAAAGTTCATTACTAAATCAAATATATTTGGCTTTGGTGTTTATATTCAAAATTTCACTTCATTTTATAATCTGAATTCAGTGTAGACACAGACACAGTTTACACACAAGTTGCAAAGAATAATTTGTAAAATGGATTATGTAATCTTAATCCAATTTGCTTAGATTTTTTTTTGTGGGCAAAAAAGCTTTCATAAAATATTGTTTGATTTATATAAGGTTAAGAATATAATAGAAGGACCAGCATCCTTTAACAAGGGGCCTTTGAAATAGTTGTTCTAGCAATGGTAATTTCTACTTTTCTTCTGCTACCACTGGAAATTTCATTAATCTGTTGGTACCAGGGAGTTGCACCATCTTGGTCAGAGACTTTTGAGAAGTGGAAATGATCGTGGGTTGTAGTCGCATTTTAATATCTGTGGGACCTGTAAGACTGAAATTTCCAATGCTAGCTGAAAATGGGAATAAGAAGATCTTACAGTGATTTTGATTTTCAAATGCGGTATTCAAAGATGACAGTTTGTCAGTTATGAAGAACTGAAGTGATTAACTCCATTGACAGTGTTGCATGCAGGTATATCCATACATGTACCCACCTTTTTCTCTCTTTGCTAGGAAATTCAGTAGCTGCCTTTTGCTTATCAATCCTTGTTCATCAACAAGAGATGCATAGCCTTTGTATGACCCACTGCTCTCAGATCCTTTTCCCATTCCTATCCCTACCGTAAAAATCACTGTTTCTTCAAAAGTCCTTAGTCATGTGTGGAGAAAAAGGATTATTTTTGTCTCTAAAATACTGGTAGTCATTTTTAGACATTTCCAGAACCTGAGAATATAGTCAGAAATCTAAAATTTTTTTCTCAGTTGGAATTTTTGATACATTATTCCATAGAAGCAGTGGGAAGCTGAAGTTTAGTCACACTATGTTCAGTAAGTTTCTGTGGAATCATGACAAATCTAACCAGTATTGGATTTCTAGGAGTATGGATTTATAGTTTTAAGCAACTGACTAAAAAAAAAAAAAAAAAATGACCTCATAAACACAACCTGTTAGAAACAGCTATTTTAATGTAGGCAGATCTTTATTTCTTAATAATTGCTACACATGGCATTTACTGTATGTCAGGCACTGCACTAAGTGCTTTACATATATTAATTCATTTAATCCTTACAGCGGCCCTATGAGGTAGGAGGTATTATTTCACAGATGAGGAAACCAAGGCACAGAGATGGAGTAACTTTGTGTGACTAACTTGCCCCAAATCACACAGCTAATAAGTGGTGGGGTGGAGTTAAAATTAAAGCAGCCAAATTGCAGAGTGTATGTTTTTAACCATGACACTGTCTTTCCAGTAGGCAAGCAGTGTGCTTTGCTTGGGTGACTTCAGAAGGGGAGATTAATTTTCATAAACTTAACTAGGTATTTTGCTACAACTATAAAATAAAATGTGTGGACATTTGTTTTTAGGCCCTGTTGGATAACAAAAGTATAGAATCATAAGAAAATAGTGCCTTGGTGTCTGAAGCTGAGGACTAAAGAAGCAATTGTATTGATCATATTTTAATAACTGGTCTAGAACTTTGTGGGTAGATTTCTAAAGAAGGTGAATGACCACTTCCCTTCTCTTTTCTCATTTGATTTCTGTCATTTGCCAGTTGGAATGATTTGCCAGTTAAAATATTTTGCAAATAAAAAAAGTTTTAGTAAATTTTTTTTTTTTTTTTTTTTTTCAGAGTCTCTCTCTCTCTCTCTCTCTCTCTCCCTCTCTCTCTCTCTCTCTCTCTCTCTCTCTATATATATATATATATATATATATACTTTTAGTTGCCCAGCTAATTTTTTTACTATTTTTAGTGGAGACAGAGTCTCACTCTTGCTCAGGCTGGTCTCGAACTCCTGAACTCAGGTGATCCTACTGCCTCAGCCTCCCAGAGTCCTAGGTTTACAGGCATGCCACTGCACCCAGCTGTAAAATTTTAAAATTTTGTGAATTTGGAATTTAATCTAAACTTAACTACCTTAGTACTTTTAGTAATTTTGGTGAAAGGTCTGCTAAAGAGTAAAACAGTTTTTTTGAAAAAGTTTTGGCTAAAATACACATTTACATGTTTTTGTTGTATATTTTAAGCTTGTTGCTACAAAATGCTGTATAGAAATTAGTTATATTTTTTCTGTGTTCTACTTATTATGGTGACAATAACAGTTTAATTATGTCAACATGCTAGTATTGCTGTAAAAATTCTTATGGGGCATTAGCCATAGCCACAAAGTCTGATAACTTCAAGTATTAACTAAGGCAAGAAAATTTGATGTTTTAATGGAAAGATGAAATGTACATATGTCTCTTGTAGTTTTTTTAATGAATACATGAATATTTTATGTGTGAGGAAGTCATATTTCAAGGGATGTTTAAATTTCTACCAAGGTCACATAGTTCCTAAGTAAGAGAGTTGAACTCAAATCCAGGTCTCAAGCTTTATCCTGTAAAAATCAAAACTAAACTAAACTAAAATTCAATGAAAACTGAAGTCTAGCTCTTTACCTTTGGCAAAACTTGTCCGTTAGGGATAACATTGATGGTCAGCATTATACACAAATAAGTTAAATATAAAATCATATCTCTTAGAGGATATACCAGATGGTTTGTGGATGGTGGGATTAGGAGTGATATGTAATTTTCATTTAAACTGGTACACTTTGTTTATTTTGGATTGTAAAATTTCTTTTGGGTATTGGTTTATAGATAATGGTATTTAGCTTTTTTTTTAATGTGTTTTCTTGAATTTGTAATACATACTCATGTTCTAAAATTGGATCAAGTGGATCCCTTTAGCAATCTAGTGAAGCCTATTGCCCTGATTTTAGAGTGTTTTAAAGTGTGTTAAATAAAATGCATAGGATTATAAAGGAAACCAATTATGACAAAGTACAAGGATTGAATTAACATGAAAAATACGAAGGACACTGGGACAGGCTCAGTTCTGTCTAATGTGGAAAACCTGTCTCCTACCTACCTTCCCCAGCCACCTTATCCTGTTTCCAGAGTACCCACCGTTACCAGTTTTTTGAGAATCTTTCTAGAAAAGGGCTGTCCAAGAGTAGTTTCTGTGATAATGGACATGTTCTGTTGTGCTGACCCAATACATTAGCCACTAGCCACACTTGGTGATTGAGCATTTGCTAATGTGGCTAGTGCAACCGAGGAAATGAATTTTAGACATCTCTTAATCTTCATAACTTTAAATTAATTAGTCACACGTAGCTAGTGGCTCCCAAATTGCACAGTATGGCTTTAGAATCTGGACATGTTCTGGTGTACATAAACACTTGTGTACATACTGTATTTAGCTTAACTTTGTAAGATACATCTGGATATGTCCCTTTTGGTTGAATTAATTACTGTGTAGTTTTATCCTAGAAAAGCTTCTCTTCTGTCTGTATTTTAAACTTTCAAAGATAATTATTTGTCTTGTATGGAAACAAAATTGTCATGGGTTAATATTTTTTGCCATTTTTTTTTTAATGTGTGTGTAAATAGGCAGTATTTACATTGTTCAAATTCAAGTTTTATGTGAAAGAATACACAGTGAAGTCTCCTTCTCAAGCAGATGTCCATCCAGGCAGATCACCTCTAGAGGCAGCCAGCATGGTCAGTTTATCTTTCCATAGAGATTTGTGTATGTACAAGCAAATTTGATATATATTTTAGAAAAATAGATGGTAGCCAGATATATGCACATTATTCTGTGCATATTCTGCACGTTATGTTTTTCACTATGTCTTTCAGAGCATTATGTCATCTCGAATGTGTGTATCTTTCAGGTATGTGTTGTTTAGTTTTGAAAAATCTAAAAACCTAGAACGATGTGTAAGGAAAGGAC
>NW_012140636.1:1360055-1361834 GCF_000956105.1 Propithecus coquereli | reverse complement strand
CAGATGATTGAAACATGCTGAGCAATCCAGAAGTAGACTCAGATATGGGGCTTTAGTATGATTTTATTATAATAAATTTGGAACATTAGGATCAGTGTAAAGAAAATAAAAATAAAAATCTGTAATCCCAACAAATAGGCGTTCTCTGGTAATATTTTCGTTCACTTGTTTGTGAACTTTTTTTCCTACCATGTCCCTCTTTGTGCCTTTTTCTTTTTTTCCCTTTAAATACTTTGTTTTCTTAGAACAGTTGAAGGCTCCCAACAAAACTGAGTGGAAAGTACAGAGTTCCTGTATATGCTCTTTACCCCTACACATGTGTAGCTTCCCCACCACCCACATCCTGCACCAGATTGGCACATTTGTTGCAGTTGATGAACATACATTGACTTGTCATTGTCACTCAGAGTCCATACTTTCCATTAGGGTTTGCTTTTATTTTAAAGCCAGTCAAATTTAGCAGTGGGGGGTTGTATACCAACTTTAGTGTTATAAATTAACAATGTTAATAAGTTCTGATAACCCACTACCATCAGACCAGCTTACATTAGAGTTTTAAAATAATTTTTCCAGGCATCACATTTAGTGTCTGCATCATGACCATCCTGATCTATCTGTTACCTTTTGGTTGTATCTATTGAGATACATATATCTCAAGACTATCTCTTTACTAATGTAAAATATATAGAACTATCATTATCTGACAGTTTCTTTGAAGAAACCTCATAGAATTCTGATTACTGGGTTAAAGAGTGTAGATCTTTTTTTTATGTTTGGAAGCTTGAAAGTTCATTCATTAACTTAAGCTCAGTAAGTAGGTTATAATCCACTCAATAATCCTGGAGACATGAAACTGACTATACTACTACACTTGGTTTTAATATTGAACTTTTAAAAAACTAACACATAGAATTTAAAGAGTTTAACTGCTCATTTGTTGAAACTGACATATAAAGATTGAGTTTTCTTAAAAACTAAAATTTAATGAGTGTCATTAAATTTTAGTTGTGGTTTTCAAAATTTTAAAAGGTATAAACTTAAGCAGCAATTAAATTCTTCTTTAGAAGTTGTGCCTTTCAAATATTTACTGTAAAGCTTTAAAGAATTGAAATGGAAATTACCATGCTACTGCAACTGACATAGTTTTGTGTAATGTAAATGCTTGTCCTAATGTCATTTTAGTGTTACTGATGTACTTTGAATCATTTTTTACTTTTCTGTAGTGTTCAACTTATGTAAGTTTTTATTCATTTATTTAATTCTTTTTAGTGATGGGGTCTTACTCCGTTGCCTAGGCTGGAGTGCAGTGGTGTGGTGATAGCTCACTGTAACCTGGAACTCCTGGGCAAGCGTTCCTCTTGCGTCTGCCTCCTGAGTAGCTAGGACTACAGGCACCCACCACCATGCTCGGGTAATTTTTCTTATTTTTTGTAGAGGTGAGGTCTTGCTGTGTTGCCCAGACTGGTCTTGAGTTCCTGGTCCCAAGTGATCGATCATCCTGCCTCAGCATCCCAAAGTGCTGGGATTACAGGCATGAGCCCCCACACCTGGCCAGGAGAATGTTTATTTTAAAATGCAGCAAGGTGCCCACAAGTCTTGTCTTTCTAGTATTATAATTAAGAATACATCTAAGTTTTAAAATTGTATATTAGAAGATCAAAAATTCAAGCGTGAGCTGTAGGGATTTTTTTTTTTTTTTTTTTTGAGATGGAGTCTCCCTCTGTCGCCCCAGCTAGAGTGGTGTCATCATAACTCACTGCAACCTCAAACTCCTGACCT
>NW_012140636.1:1356938-1358970 GCF_000956105.1 Propithecus coquereli | reverse complement strand
TGCGCCCAACCAAATCATATATTTTTGAGAGCTAAAAACCAAAACAATTCATTTAATTATCTGTAGCAATTTCTCGGTGTTTTTACCAAATGTGTGCAGTCTGTTTACATATTAGTATTAAATTTTCCATTTATTTATAACCATAAAAATGTTATCTCTATATTTGAGATACTTGACCAATAGGCATTTAGTATGCTGTATTGCGTACTAATGTAAACTCACTATAATTAATTGTTGGCGTTTACTTGCTTCTTTCCTAGTACTGGGATTTTGTGTGTGCTGAGTGGGGAGGGGGAGGTATACCGTTCACATGGCTTTTACTAGTTTATTGGCAGCGGCTTGCACTGGCAAGATGAGGGAAGGTGTTGAGCCTGAGGCATATGTTATGAGCAGAACATAACATATATTGCAGGTTTACGTTGCCTGGAAAGAGTACCTTGGTAACCATGTAATTTATTACCTAATTCTGGGCACCTCATTGAGAGTGAATGAGGGTTCTAGTAACAATTATGCTGAAACAACAAACTGGTAAAACTAAGATATGTGGTATCCCTAGCCATAAACCCTGATAGTCTTGTATTTAAATGTAGACTACAGCTAGGACATTTTAACTTTTCAGGGCTTAAGTTTTATCTCAAGAGTGGAGAGAATGATATTAGTTTCACAGTATTGTGAAGATTGAACATGTTGAGATAATATATATGAAATATGTAGCACATTGCCTGATAGTAACTACTTAGTAAATTTTTTTTTTTTTTTTGAGACAGAGTCTCACTGTGTTGCCCAGGCTAGAGTGCAGTGGCATCATCACAGCTCACAGCAACCTCAAACTCCTGGGCTCAGGCCATCCTCCTGCCTCAGCCTCCTGAGTAGCTGGTACTACAGGCCCGCGCCACCATGCCCGGCTAATCTTCTCTATTATATTTTTAGTAGAGGCAGGGTCTCGCTCTTCCTCAGGCTGGTCTCAAACTTGATATTACCATTTTTAAAATCATAAAGTGCTGCTATTTTCTGTTCATACTTTGCCTACCCTTCTGCTCATGATTTCATACCTTTTTTTTTTTTTTTTAAGAGATAGGGTCTCACTGTGTCTCCCCAGCTTGGTGTGATCAAAGTTCATTGTAACCTCAAATTCCTGGGCTCAAGCCTCAGCCTCCTGAGTAGTGGGACTACAGGTGTGTGCCATTACACCCAGCTAATTTTTAAAAATTTTTTGTAGAGACGAAGTCTCACTGTGTTGCCCAGGCTGGTTTTAAAGTCCTGGCCTTAAGCGAGCCTCCTGCTTCAGCCTCCCAAAGGCTGGAATTACAGGTGTGAGCCACCATGCCCAGCCTATTTCTTATCTTTATTTGAGGTAGTGGCTTCAACTGGAATGTTGATTTAGTGACATATAGAGATAATTGCGGCTGTCTTTGCCCTCTGTAGCATTTACATTTCTAATATGGCCACAGATGGTCTTTCTAGTTTAACTAAAGAAATAGACAAGGAAGGTGGATATAAGGCAGTGCTACTGGGGATGGATTACCAATCATGTTGTTATCCATTATTTTGTGCTAAAGGACTAGCCAAACCTTTGCAAAGTTTGGAAATCCAGCTCTGTGTGTCTCATTTACTAATCCTTGTCTTCTCTAAACTCTCAGATTAATATGTCTGAGTACTAATTGCTAATGGTGGCTGGGGGTTATTGATCACTTAAGTGCCAGACTCTGGGATTGTCACTGAAAATCCTACAGCACTTTTTACAGATGAAGAAACTGATGTTTGATGGATTTTAGGGACTTGCCCTACATCACTTAAACTCCTATTCTTTAAAAATTTCCCCCTATTATACTTATCTTAAAATTTAAAGGACTGATCAAATTAGGGGCTAGAGATGGATCCAGGCTGTGTTTTTGAGCTTGGGCATTTAGCAGCTTTGCAGTATTGCTTCATCGTAGATCAGGGATTGGTAAATCTGGGATTGCTTTTGCTGTTTGTCAGAAGAAAACTGTAGTAGTGAAGTCAGAGCCCGGTATTCATAGACTATCAGTTG
>NW_012140636.1:1355613-1356888 GCF_000956105.1 Propithecus coquereli | reverse complement strand
CACTAGAGCATTTGGTATTTTTTAGAAAAGGTAGAGTAGTAGGCATCTTGGTCATAACAGCCATCAAATCACATTGCTCCAGTCACATTCACCTGAATCACATCGCTCCCATCTGTCCTGTTGCTTTTTATATCTGGTAAACATCTGCCTTTCTTGGATCTCCTTTAACTTTGTTCTTGATTCTCTCTCATCTGTCTTCTGGGTTCCGCTGCTGTTTGCTGTGCCCTGTATTCCTCTTACTTGGTTTCTTATCTCACTTTGGTGGGTCACATCTCCAGTAGTTTTTTGAGAAAAAGTACATAGGTGTTAAAAGATTTTTGAAACCTCGACTATTAAGCACTGTCATATCTGTAGTTTGGCTGGGGCATAGAATTCTTTTCTTCAGAATTTCCAAGTCATTGTTCCATAGTCAACTCTGTTGTAGCTGTTAATAAGTCTCAGATTATTCTGATGGCTCTGTGTGTGTGTGGGGGGGGGGCATGTTCCTGTCTCACCCCCACTCCATAGAAATTTAGGGACTCTTTCTCTGCCCCCATTTCACAATGACATACCTTATGTATGTCTGTTTTCATCCATCAGGCTAGGTACTCCTTGGGCCTTTTTAATATGGCATTCATATCCATCACTTGTGACAGATTTATTGGTGATTTTCCTCTGTTTTCTCTTCTCTGTGAAACAGCTATTCAGATATTGGATCTCTTGGACTAGTTCTCTGGGAAATTTCATTTATTTTCCAACCTTTTCTGTCTCATGTTTAGTTTCAGGTGTTCTCTGTCTCCCTCTTTTCTCCCCTCTCTTCCTTGTACCCTCCCTCTCTTTTGTCTTCTGAATATTCACTTTTATAGATTTCTGTAGTTGCTGGGAAATTTCATTTATTTTCCAACCTTTTCTGTCTCATGTTAAGTTTCCAGGTGTTCTCTGTCTCCCCCTTTCTCCCCTCTCTTCCTCTACTCTCCCTCTCTTTTGTCTTCTGAATGTTCACTTTTATAGATTTCTGTAGTTGTTATATACATGCAAAATCTTAACTTATCCCTTTGAACACACACACACACACACACACACACACACACACACACACACACACACACACACACACACACACACACCCACCCCTCTGTATTTTTAAGCACATTTCTTTTCCCTGTCTGTTGTCCTCCAAGTTGCTTATTTTTATTTTTGAACTCATGGCAGCAAGCCTGTGACTTGGACTAGCAGAGGGGGTTAAGGGATCTGGCTGCTTCCTAAACAGCTTTCATGGAATTCTCTTTAATTTAC
>NW_012140636.1:1344145-1346053 GCF_000956105.1 Propithecus coquereli | reverse complement strand
TACCCAACTTCATAAATCCACATATGCCAAACGTTTGGTAGGACCATCATTATTTTAAACCCTACAACACACCATTATTATTGTTCCTTCAAGTTGTTAATACTATTTTTTTATATATTTACCAACATATTTACCTTTTCTAGTGTTTGTCATTCTTTTTTGCACCTCCATGCTCCCATCTGGGATCTTTTTCCTCCAGCCTGAAGCCTTGACTTTGGTGTTCCTCTTTGGATCCACTGGTGTGTGTGCATGGTGGAGGGGGTGGGGGTAGGCATGTCTGTCTGAGACTGTCTTTCTCTTTTATTTTTGAAGAATATTTTTCCTTGGCATCAAATTCTAAGCTGAAAAGTTTTTCTTATAGGACTAAGATGTTACTGTGCTGTCTTAATGGTTTCTATAGTTTCCATTAAATTAGCTGTTGTTATTGTTTCCATGAAAATCTCTTGTGCGTACGTTTTCTGTTTTTAATATCGCCTCTTTATCTTTGGTTTTCATTGGTCTGATTCTGACGTGCCCAGTTGTTTTGTTTATGTTTATACTGCTTGGAGTTTCCTGAGCTCCTTGAATCTGTGGCTTGAGGTTTTGATCAGATTTGATAAACTTTTGGTCTCTTTTTTTCTGTATTGCTTCTGTCCCATTCTCTCTCGTGTTGTCCTTGAAACTTTTAACCGTGTTGTACGTGTTTTTTCCCTTCTCTGTGCTTCAGTTTGAATATTTTCTTTTGACCTCTCTTTGAGTTCACTAATCCTGCATTCTGCTGAGTTTGTGTGTTGTTACTCATTCAGCGAGCTCTCATTTTCAGATATTGTAGTTGGCAGTTCCAGAGTGTCTATTTGATTCTGTTTAAAAATAGATTCCAGTTCCCTTTTCAAATATTCTCAATATTGTCTTCCTTTTCCTCCATCTTTCCTTCTATTTTACCATAGTAGGTACAGTTTTTAAGTGTTTGTCTGCCAGCTAACTCTATTGTCTGGGTCATCTCTGGTGTCCTTCCACGGACAATTTAATCTCTTGATTGTTACCCACTTTACAAAAAGTTGTTTGCGTGCTGAGTAATGTTTGTTTGCTATATATTGTAAATAATATCTATAGAGGCTTAGGATTACATTATCTTCCTCTGAAGAGTGTAGACTTTGGTTCTTTGCCTCTTGGAGGCATTAATTTATAGGTAGGTTATAGACGGGTGTATTTCAGTTTTGCTTTACTCATAAGGCTTAAACATTTCTGCTAAGAGCATGGTCCTTATTCCTAGGTTATGGCCTTTCTGTCATTTTATTTGAAAGCTGAGGGTTTTCACCCACCTACTCTGGCTGGGTCTGAACTCAGTTTCTCTAATGCTATGTAGCTTCCGAAGTTTTGGCCCAGCTCTTCTCTGCTAGGCCACCCAGAGTTGCACTCTGAAAATGCCAGTTTAGGAGTTAGCCAAGGACCTGTGAGGGATTTTTACATAGATTTTGGGGGCTCAGTTCTCTTCTGTAGTTCATTTTTCTCTGATACCCTGTCCCCCAAAGCCTACTTGTCTTGTCAGTCCCTGACTCAGTTTCCACTGAGACTCCCACTGTCTGTCTTGGGACCATCATTCATTTTAAGCTAGTGAGTTAGGAAATGGTGTTTGGTAATTATCATCTGTTTGAAGACTTAAGTTGATGAGAAAATGGTGGTAAAAATGTTTGATGATTTTTTTTTTTTAAAGCCATTGACTACTGTATGTAAATTTTTGAGACTTTATTCTATGTAAACATTTAAATTTATTCAGTTCTCAAGGCAGTAAGTTCCTAACTGGGTTAAGCACTGTGATCATTGGCAATACAATTGTGACCAAAACCAAGACATAGCCCCTGCTGTGAGTGACTTACAGGCTAATGGAAGGAAGTTCCTGTCAGATGTGTTTTTTGTTTGTTTTTTTGA
>NW_012140636.1:1341712-1344095 GCF_000956105.1 Propithecus coquereli | reverse complement strand
CACAGTGTCTGGCCATACAGTATGCCTTGAATAACTATTTGTAGAATGGGAAGCCAAGCAACCATACGGGTACAATTTTTAGCTATTCTTATAAAGGTAATATATATTTTGTGTTTCCCTTATACCAGACAATTTAAATGCTTTTTTATTTTTTAACTCATTTTAACTCATTTAACTCATTTAAGCCCCACAATAATGCTGTGAGATAAGCACTACAATGCCCACTTTAAGATGAGGAAATTTGAGGCTCACTCCAGGAGCTTGAGTTACTTGCTCAGAATTACACAGCTGTGAATGGCAGAGCTGGGATTCCAACCTGCTCAACATGGCTCTGGAGTGTTCGATCTGAACCAGTGCATCTCACATTTTCCTGAAAACCCTTTTTGTTTTTAAAACAATTTCCAATCTAACACTTTTGTGAAATGATTAAAGATAAGATTTTAGAAAGTATACAAAATGCAAGTCTGAAGTTGATTTGTTTCAGCAGGCATAAAATTGTCAAATTGCTGTGTGTTTTCTAAATGTTTGCTTTCTGTTTCTTTGCTTACCTTTGCTGTCGACTATAACCAGTTTGTAGACCAGCGGTAGTCTGTGGGCTACACTCTGAGTTACTGTTCAAAGCATTAGTAGTGCCAGGAGAACTACTGATTTTTACATACTTCAAATTAAGGGTTAGGTGATATCTCTGAATCTGGGGAAAAAATCCTGGAAGTTCTTTCGTGTAAACATTTGTTGAATGAAGGTGTAATGGAGGTCACAAATTGAGTGTCCTGAGGCGGAAGACTCATTATTATTTCTATAGAAGATAGTTTATATGTGTGTTTGGGTTGAGAGTTGGTGAGAAATCTTGAATGTTCTCAATGTAGATTTGAACATGATGAGAAGAATCTAAGCTTTAGTTAAATTTATTAGAGAAAACACAGAATGATGCTAGATCTAGGAAATATCTACCTTTATAATATTAGGATTGTCACACAAGGTTAATATTATGCCTGATAACGTGCTAATTTTTGTAGAATGTAGTAAAAAGCTACCTGAGATTCTTTGCAGCTAACTGTTAGATTTTTCCTGCCCTGGCTTAACTTTTTTCTTCCCCTTTAACTTTTTTCTGTTGCTATGGCAGCCTACTCAGCCCTGGGACCACTAACTTGTAATACTGAACATTTTTATTTGAAACTGATAAACCTCAGTAAATCTCAAACCAGGTTTAATACTTGGCACTCAGATTGGTTGTCTTTTTCTATTCCCTTACTTGCCATCTGATTTCAATCTCTTTGACCTGCCAATTAATAGCTTCCATTGCCCATAATATGAAAGGTATCCTTTTAGCCTGACCTTTGAGGCATTTCACAATCTCACTCCAACCTGCTATTTGAGCTGTATCTTTGGTTTCGTGACCCCTCTCTTTCAGCCACTCTGGTTACCCTCTCTGGATGAGCGCAGCACCAGCCCCCGGCTTTGTTCTCACTCACCTGAAATGTGTTGTACGAGGTTTTTCAAGGGCAGTTGTCTTTTAGGTTAAATATGTGTTTGGTTACTTTGAGAGTAGCTGTAATCTGTTCAATTAGCCTTTACTTTTTTGTTCAGGTAATTTTTAAACCTAGAAATATTGGTAAAACATGGTCATTTAAGATGTCGGTTCCAATGAAATTTGCTCATTGGGAGAACACCAATCTGAGAGAGTAGCGAGAGGGATATGGTGGGACTTTGTAGTATAGTTTTTTTTTTTTTTAAATGGAATGTAAATTTAAAATTATTTTACTGTCTTGCTTTATAGGAAGCTTAAAAATAAGCTTGTATCTCTCCTAGTTTTTAGTTCCTATACAGATCAATATGTTAATCATATGAAAAGATAATTGTCTGTGTGGCCAATAAACATTTTTATGGCGCTTCAGAGCATTTGTTTTAACATCTAATATGTTTATATAATATTAAAAGTGAAGACCATAAGATTTTAAGTTAGTATATTTATACATTTGCATACATTTTTTAAAAAATGAGTAGCTATTTTCATTTTAATTATAGGAAAAGTACAAAATTATGTGTTCTTAATATAAAGAGTACAATCAATTACTTAAAGTAGCATTCTTAGTTCAGAAGAATGCTTTTTAAAAAATTCTAGGAATTGGACATGTTTTTTTCCTGACTTGATTACCCTGCTTTTAGTTCCTATGTGTCCAAAGACTTGACACCATCTTAGTCTGCTATCATTCTCCTAATGGTGAAAAGAATAGAATAATAGAAAAGAAGAGAAAGTTCTAAATAAGTTAAAGGGTGACATTTTGGAGTCCATGAAATTTGTAATTACTGCATTGTTTTTTATGTGCTGTTGAGGTAAAAGGTTTAAATAAGTGTTGTGAGAGTATGGTTTATAATGATTTTG
>NW_012140636.1:1336301-1337362 GCF_000956105.1 Propithecus coquereli | reverse complement strand
TTATATATTTAAATTTGAGAAACTCTTTGCTCTTAATGAAGAGATACTAGAATGGAAAGACTTGTGCTTTTCTTAGGGGTGGGTCTGTGGTCTATTCTATGGATTGATCTGCTCTAATTCCGTCTCTTTTAAAAGATATTGTCAGCAATATTGGTTCAAGTTTATTTAGAATATTGGTATCTTAAGTATGTTAAGAAATTTAAAATGTTTTATATTATTTTCCACTAGGAAACCACCCCTACTCCTAATCCCCCGCCTACAGAAGAGGAGAAAACAGAATCTAATCAGGAGGTTGCTAACCCAGAACACTATATTAAACATCCTCTACAGAACAGGTAAGCTTTCTGACACCTAGGTTTTCTAACTTAGGCAACAAGGTAAATGGTGAGCAGGGCAGGTTTTAAAGGGAACTTTAGATGAGACTAGTTTTAGATAGGCTAGGGTTGAGGGTTCCATTTGCACTTGGATGACTCATTATTAGCAAGCAGTTTTAAGTGTGAGTCTTGAGCTGAGAAAAAACTAGGTGAGAAGTTTGTTTGAAACTCAACAAGAATATTGGTGGTAATTGAAACCACAGCAGTAAATTAGTTTCTCTTGAGACGTGAACTTGGCTCAGGACAAACACCTGGGATAGCTTATCGTAGGGGAGTTTTGTTGAGGGAGAATGCCTACGAAGGATATAGATGGATAAACTAAGAGTGATGGTTATGGAAAGCAAGAAAGTGGATTCTTCTAAGGATAAGGGTGGTCAACGGGATATGTACTAAAAGTTCAAATAAAGCAAAGTCTCAAAATAAGCATTGGATTGAACAATTTTAAAAGTCCATGCTGATTTAGGAGAAAGTGTTTTAGTAGCATATAGATGATGGGAAAAAAGATTAGGGCAGTTTGAAGAGTGAATAGGATGAATACAGACTCACAGAGCAAGAACAGGTAACTTGAAGTTGGACTTGGAGAAAGGAGAGCAAGGAGTATGGAGTTTGGAGCTTGGTTGGTTGGTTTGTTTTCGAGATACAGACGAGTTAGAGGAAAAGGGAGAGACTAAGATGAGTTAAGTTTTC
>NW_012140636.1:1333857-1334541 GCF_000956105.1 Propithecus coquereli | reverse complement strand
TATATCCTTTTTTATACAAATGATCACATTACTGACTTTGTGATGATTTTACCTTGTTTTAAACTACTGCCTTGTCGTATACTATATCAGGCTTACAATTAATGAGTGCATAGATTTTTTTTCTATTTATATATAGTACTGCAGTTTATGTCTTTATGTATTTGTGTACTTGTGCAAATTTATTTATAGCGCAGAATTTCAGATTTCCTAGGACAAAGACTACCCCTTTAACAACCTTTGCGGATATTGCCAAATTATTCTCCTTTACCAACTTAGACTTAATAGTTTGAGAGTTCCTGGTTTTTATTCCTGAGCAACTGGTATCATCCATCAGTCTTTTAAATTGTTGCCATACTGGTCCTAGTCTTATTTATGAAAATAATGTCTTGCTATTTTTAATATGCCTTTTTGAAATTGAAGTTTCAGAACATTTTCGTATTATATTGATCACTTGTGGTTTTCTGTGGCCACTCTGTTCAATTCTTTTATCCCTTTTTTTCTTTTAGATTATCTTTTCCAGTTTATTCTTAGATTATCTTTTTAAATTTATTCCCAAGCATCGAGATATATTATATCTTAGGTATATTAGAGATGCTAACCTACCCAAGGCAGGGCAGGTAAGGAAGTGTTAGGTTGAAATAGGTTATCTAAATCATTTGACTTTTAACATTGTCTGTGGAATTG
>NW_012140636.1:1332822-1333807 GCF_000956105.1 Propithecus coquereli | reverse complement strand
TTAGGGCAGAATTTTTACTCTGTTTACTTTAAAGAGCCCACAGGCATGTTTATAATTTAGTTTAATTGATCAAAAAATATATTTTTGTTTTATGACTTTAGTGTTTTTTATCTTTCCTTTGTTATGGTAGGCCTAGTGAAATAATAGTCCAAACATGCTTTGTGCAGATTTCTCACAGGGGACCCTGGGGTTCAGCATATCTTCCAGTGAGGAACAAATCAGTTTTTTAGACAGTGGAGGCTGCCAGCTAGTGGGGCATCAAGGGTCAAATAGTCCATAAGAGTAAAATCCTTCCTCGGGAAAGCATTGTACTGCATGTATTATTAAGTTGAACAGCTCATTAGTGGCGGTTGCATATAGTTCAACCTAATAGTAGCAACAAAACTCTTATTTTTTTCGTCTTTTCGGTAGTATCTTATAACAAAGCTAACTCTATGTGTCTTCTCCCTGTCTGTGGACCCAGTTCTTAGTGTTGCTGTCATGGTGGGGAGATGTAATCAAGGCATATATCCCTCAGAGCTTGAATGAAGTCTGAGAAGAGGTTCCCGAAAAGTGTCCTCATCATTAAACAAGTTGATTAAATCCTAAAGTGAAATCTCCAGGGGCTTCAGTTTCTCTATAAATTCTACTTCTTGATCGGGTGCAGTGACTCCTGCCTGTAATCCCAGCACTTTGGGAGGTTAAGGCAGGGGGGGTCATTTGAGGACAGGAGTTTGAGACCAGCCTGGGCAACATAATGAGACCCCATCTTGTCCACATTAAATAAATAAGTAATATAATCTACCTTTTGTATAAAATAACAAATATCATTTGGAAAAATATTACACGATGCTTTATGGTTTCAATTTTGGTAGTTTACCCATTATTTCCTTTTTGTTAGTATTGCAGAATTTAGTATGCTTTCTTTAAAAAGAACCCATAATAATTATAAGAAAGATTAAATGAACAGGATACAAGTATATGCACAAAAATTTTTCTGCTTTCA
>NW_012140636.1:1326698-1330675 GCF_000956105.1 Propithecus coquereli | reverse complement strand
TTTTTCTTCTGAAAGCTCACATTTTAAGCACCAGACTTATTCTGTTCATTTTTCCAGAAATAAAACCAAGGTTTATCAGTTATTTTTTCCAGTAAAAATGATGTTCCATGAAAAAAGTGGCTAGTTCACCTCCTAATCCAAAAAATTGCCTAGCCGTTGTATTTTATTACGCAGTGGAAGTGTTTTTTGTGCAGAATACGAAAGAGACATGTACACAGATTGAAATTTAATGAAACTGGTGATGCTTATTCCTTCATCAAGGGCATTCTTCAGTGAAACTGACATCGTCACTGTGAGAGCGATGATAATAAAGGAGACAGCGACTGCTGGTACAGTTTGGTGTCTCTGTCTCGATTCTCACTAAGGCACCAGCAGATTTAGCCACCGTTGGTTTTGCACCGTCAGTGCAGACATCAGCACAGTGGAAAATAAAAGAACATCTTAGCATTGTTTTGAGAAAAGGATCTTGGAACCCCCTAGGGGTCTGCAAAACACACTTCGAGGACTGCTGATAATATATATTCAATTTGGAAAGCTCTTCAGACAACATTTTTATTGATGAGAAAATGGAGTTTCCCTTTGGCTTGCCTTTAGTATTGTAATCTAGAGAATATTGAATTTAATTCTTCTAAGAAAGGTGAATCATCTTGGGCTAGAGAATATTGAATTTAATTCTTCTAAGACAGGTGAATCATCTTGGGATGATAACATTTAAGTGTAACTTTAATGTTACATGAATTTTTCTTCAAGGCGCTAGAGAATACAGGCATACTTCATTTTATTGAGCTTCACAAATAATGCCTTTTCTACAAATTGAAGCTTTGTGGCAGCCCTGTGTTGAGCAAGTCTGTCAGTGAATGGCATGTGCTCATTTCATGTCTCTTTCACATTTTGGTAATTCCTGTCATATTTCAAACTTTTTCATTATTATATCTGTTAACGGTGATCTGTGATCAGTGATCTTTGATGTTATTGTTGTGATGTTTTGGGGCACCACAAACTGTGCCTTTTTGTAAGACAACACACCTGATGGGTAAATGTGTGTGCTCTGACTGCTCCACCAGCCACTGCTCCTTCATCTCTTTGCCTCTCCATGGGCATCCCTGTTGCCTGAAACAACAACACTGAAACTCGGCCGGTTAATAACCTTACAGTGGCCTCCAAGTGTTCGAGTGAAAGAAAGAGTTGTATGACTCTCACTTTAAATCAAAAGCTAGAGGTTAAGCTTAGTAAGGAAGGCATGACAAAAGCCAAGATAGGCCAAAAGCTAGGCCTCTTGCACCGCAAGTTTCCCAAGTTGTGAATGGAAAGGAATAATTCCTGAAGGAAATGAGAAGTGCTACTCCAGTAAACACACACATGATAAAGTGAAATAGCCTCATTGCTGATGCAAAGAAGGCTTTAGTGGTTTGGGTAGAAGATCAGACCAGCCACAACATTCCCTTAAGATTAAGATTAATCCAGAACAAGGCTCTAACTCTCTTCTATTCTGTGAAGGCTAAGAGAGGTGAGGAAGTTGCATAAGCAAAGGTAGCAGAGGTTGGTTGATGTGGTTTAAAGAAAGAAGCCGTCTCCGTAACATAAAAGTACAAGGTGGAACAGCAAGTGCTGATGGTGAAGCTGTATCGGGTTATCCAGAAGATCTAGCCAAAATCACTGACGAAGGTGGCTATACTACAGATTTGCAGTGTAGACAGAATAGCTTGCTATTGGAAGAAGATGCCATTTAGGACTTTCATAGCTAGAAAGGAGAAATGAATGCCTGGCTCCAGAGCTTCAAAGGACAGGCTGACTCTCTTGTTTGGGGGCTAATGCTGCTAGTGACTTTAAGGTGAAGCCAGTGCTCATGTACCTTTCCAAAAATCCTAGGGCCCTTGAGAATGATGCTGAATCTATTCTGCCTGTATTCTAGAAGTGGAACAACGAAGCCTGGATGACAGCACATATGTTTGTTTATAGCATGGTTAACTGAATATTTTAAGCCAACCGTTGAGACCCTACTGCTCAGGAAAAAAAAAGACTTCTTTCAAAATATTACTGCTCATTGACAATGCACCTGGTCATCCAAGAGCTCTGATGGAGATGTACACAACATCCATTCTGGAACCCATGGATCAAAGAGGAATTTCACCTTTTAATTTTTATTATTTCAGAAATACATTTTATAAGGCTATAGCTGCTGTAGATAGTGATTCCTCTGATTGATCTGGGCAAGGTAAATTGAAAACCTTTGAAACGATTCACCATTCTACATGCCATGAAGAACATTCATGATTCATGGGAGAAGGCCGTAATATCAACATGAGCCCTGCACAGTGGATGCACCTGCAATCCAGGCTAGGGGAGGAAGATCGCTTGAGCTCAGGAGTTTGAGACCAGTCTGTGCAACATAGTGAGACCTCATCTCCAAAACCAAAAATATCAACATGGACAGGAGTTTGGAATAAGTTGATTCCATCCATCATGTTTGACTTTGAGGGGTTCAAGACGTTAGTGGAGGAAATAACTGCAGATGTGGTGGAAATAGCAAGAGAACTAGATTTAGAAGTGGAGCTTGAAGATACGACTGCATTGCTACAATGATAGAACTTTGAAGGCTGGGCATGGTGGCTCATGCCTGTAATCCTAACACTCTAGGAGGTCGAGGTGGGAGGATTGCTTGCGCTCAGGAGTTCGAGACCAGCCTGAGCAAGAGTGAGACCCCGTCTCTCCCAAAAATAGAAAAATCAGTTGGGCACCGTGATATGCGCCTGTAGTCCCAGCTATTTGGGGGGCTGAGGCAGGAGGATCGCTTGAGCCCAGGAGCTTGAGGTTGCAGTGAGCTAGGCTGACGCCATCAGGGCAACAGTAAGACTCTGTCAAATAAATAAATAAATACGTAAGTAAGTAAAAACTTTGAATAGATGAGAAGTTGCTTCTTACGAATGAGAAAAGAAAGTGGTTTCTTGAGATAGAATGTACTCCTGGTGAAGATGCTGTGAATACTATTGAAATGACAAAAAGAATGTTACACAAACTGAGCTGGTAACGCAGCGGCAGGGTTTGAGAAGATTGACTCCAATATTGAAGGAAATTCTGTGGGTAAAATGATAACATGTAGCGTCACATGCTACAGAGAAATCTTTTGTGAAAGGCACAATCGATGCAGCAGGCATCACTGTTGTCGTATTTTAAGAAATTGCCACAGCCCCCTCAGCTTTCAGCAGCCATCCCCCTGCTCAGTCAGCACCACAGCAGCAAGGCGGGACCCCCGACCCGCAAAAAGATTATGACTCCCTAAAGGCTCAGGTGGTCCTTAGCATTTTTTTTTTTTTTAGCAATAAAGTATTTTTTAATTCAGGTATGTACATTGTTTTTTTTAGATATAGTGGTATTGCTCAGTTAATAGACCAGTGTAAACAACATTTATATGCACCGGGAAACCAGAAAATCTGTTTGGCTCTCTTTATTGCAATATCCCTTTTATTGTGATATTCACTTTATTACAGGGTTCTAGAACTGAACCTGCAATATCTCCAAGATACACTTGTATATACAATGTGTATTAGGTATATATATATAAGCTATGATATATTTTGTAGGAATAAAATGATAGTTTTGTGGGAATAAAGCTATTTTAACAGAAGTGTATACAGGTATATGGAAACTGGTACACATTTTTCAGAACATACATGTGTAACATTACTCAGTCTCTTTATTTTTCCTAGTTGTGTGTTTGAGTAAATATAGAATCACATTTAATAGTTCTCCTCCTTCCTAGCACTCCCATTTCTGGCTCTACATTAATACCTTTTTGTTCCTCTGACAGTTCAGTCTTCTGTTCCTCACCTTCCTTGATGGTTAAGCGCTTCTTGAATAACTGTCCTTGCTTATCTGTCAGTACTTTGCACGCTAGAACTGTCTGTCTGCTGCATTTCTGTGAATTGCCCTCAGTAATGAGCCTCGGTGGGTCTCTCGGTATAGCAGAGTATCTGTTA
>NW_012140636.1:1323776-1326158 GCF_000956105.1 Propithecus coquereli | reverse complement strand
ACAACTACCATTTTTTGATACTGACCTTTTATTTTTAGATGGGCGCTCTGGTTTTTTAAAAATGATAAAAGCAAAACTTGGCAAGCAAACCTTCGGCTGATTTCTAAGTTTGATACTGTTGAAGACTTTTGGGCGTAAGTACCATTTATTTTAGGATATTTGTTTTTTAGTTTTTCATTTTAAGTCAGATTCACAAAATGAAAGGTGAGGTGAACAGTTAACGAATATTTGTCTATAGAACTGCCTTTTTTGTTTGTCCATCTCTTTGAGAATGTTTGAATAGGTGATTATGCCCCATCAATTTGACAGAGTTTCAGTTTTGTCATTCTTTAGCTCTGAATATTCTCTATTCCTTGTCTGAGATATCCTTCACTTGAGAATCCTTTATCGTCCCCAGAACTTTTGACAACGAGTTGGAGCTTGGTTCCTTTCTTGGTTGCCTAGATGTATTTTCCCATCACTGAGTGTTCCAGAGCATCATTAGGTCCCCATTTCTGCAAACTCTTTTCAGTGTGACATCTGGAATTTCCTCTGCCAGGGATTTCGAGATCAAAGTCTGAAGTGTTCAAAATTCACAGTTTGTCAGGGGAACAACAGTATCTGTGATGATAGTTTATTAATTTCATTATGTTTTGATCAACTTCAGGAAGAAGAGTTGAAATATTTTATAGAGTTTGTTTCTGATTTATCAGAAAGTTATGATTTGGGATCATCTACTTTTGCATGACTTCAAAATAAAATTTTAAATTGTAAAGTCTCTTTCAAGAAGTTTTGATATTGATTCTCTCTCTAAAAACAGTTAATTTAGTTTGTCTTATTTACTTGGAGAATGTGTAGAGATTATTTACTTGTAAGGAGAATGTGTAGAGTGATACTATTTGAGAATGTGAAAGGCAAAATTTATTAAAAATATTTTTAAGAACTTCACGATTATCTAAATATTCTAACTTGTACATCTTTATTTTAGGATTAATATTTACATGCTGAATTAGTGGTGCCACTCTTACATTTTAATGTAACCCTGAGTGTGTTCTGCTCACACAAGGAAATGGATTGTGGTCATGTAATTCATACATGCATACTTCCTCAAGGGGAGAAAAGATACTCGTCTGTATATTTTCCAGTGCTTGACCTGTAAAAGACATTTAGTATGCATTTCCATCACTGAAAAAGGCAAAGCATAGAATACTTAAAGAAAACTATAAATTGGGAACTCCTTTGTGAATAATCATTTTTTATTAAAAGCATTGACTTAAAGTCAATTAGTCTTTAAAAGTCTTTAAAAAAAAAGAAGAGAAGTATATTTAAGCCCTACTACTTGGTAGGTCTAGTTGTCTAGTTAAACTAGGGTTATTTTTTGCCCTTCATCAAGACATCAAGTGGTTTTTCTCCTGGACTCTTGAATAATGCTAGTCCCGTTCTCCAAAAAAATCCCTTTAGTCTCCTGCAGAGGAAAAGGAAGATTCTTGAGCCACCCTCTCACATCAGATTTGTATTTACCTAGTTTGGTTTTCACCAGTTTCCTTATTTGTATTTCTAACTTATCCTCTAATTAGAACATCGTTCCACACTTTAATTATGTGTGAGCAATGTCATTGCAGAGTGTATTTTTATACTGTAATTTAGAGATATGAAGGAATCCTTCAGCTTCCTATAAATATTCAAGTCACTTCCTAATTTCTCACTTTTTTTCTAACAAACTGAGTGTAAACAACCATTGCGTCCTTTTGTATTTATCCAGTCTGTGTAATCTTAGGATTCTCTTTAAATGTGCCATTGTAAATTCTCGTTATAACTTACTTAAGAGACCCAGAACATTACGAAGGAGAAAGGAGGCAGCAAAAAGAAACATTAGTCTTTCTACCTTAAATGCCACCAAAGGCCACTTCCTCAACATCCATTCATGTTATGAAATTGATGGTACTAATTCTATAGTCACGGTTAGTATTGTGCTGCCTAGTGGAGGCTGTCATTGATGATGTGGTTTGGAAAGAGTCACCATTAGGTAGTGACTTAGCAAACCTTGTGTGGTCTTACGCTGTCTCACCCAAACTGGATTTGTGGGTTAAACTATGGAATATGATCCAAAGGATGCCAAACGCTTACTCTGTTACCAGTTTTATAACAATTTTGCTGTGAGAGGCTGCAGGAGATCAAATGACCTAGTTTCCCAGCTTCACACAAGTGAATATCTAAGTCATCTCAAAAGTTATTCTGTTATTTTGATATTTGGGAAATGGTTTAGAAACACAGATTCCAGGGTTCTTCCCCATATTTAAGTGATTATAATCCCAAGGTGTAGGGCTCGGAACAGTGTGTGTTTTAAAAAAGTTTCCCAAATGATTATTGTGCTAACAGTTTGTGGTGTTTGGGAATCATTGG
>NW_012140636.1:1321762-1322961 GCF_000956105.1 Propithecus coquereli | reverse complement strand
GTGGTCGGCAGATGGGGCATTCATTAACTCTGAAAATGTGTAATTTTTGCATGTATATTCTAGGTTTGGAACTGTCCATAGCTTCTAAAAGAAGCTTCTTAAACTCAAGAAGTTTAAGAACCTACAAATTAAGTGAATCCTGAGGTTTGATAGCTAATAAGTGACAAAGTCATTACTTAATTCTGCAGTCTTATGCCTCTGGCTTTAAATCCCATGTGCTTTTTAAAAACTACATCAATGATAGTTTTATGGGGAGTAAAGTAAAAAGTTGACAGTGTTCCTTGCTGTTTCTAATGCATTTCTCTCAAAGTCAAGGTGACTGTTAGCTAATATTGTTGTCTTCTAACCCTGTAGGATGGTATCGAGCCCATGTGGGAAGATGAGAAAAACAAACGGGGAGGACGATGGCTAATTACATTGAACAAACAGCAGAGACGAAGTGACCTCGATCGCTTTTGGCTAGAGACAGTAAGGTTTTAAGATTATAAGGCAGCTTTAAAGGCACTTTTGGAATACCGGAACTTAAGTTACACTACATTTTACATCAGTTACTTAATTTAAGAGGTGATAAGGATGCCCACAGCAGAAAATCTAAGTCAGCAGTTATTTTTGTTGTATCATGTAATCTTGTATACTTTACATACTAGTGCAATAAAACATCCTACCACATTACGAGTCGGATATAAATTGATTGGCAATTGATTTTCACTGGTCATTTCATTAAGACTAAAATTACAGAACCTTACATTTTGTATTAAGTTTTTGAAACCCATAGATCAATGGAAGAAACATGGAATTGTTGCTTAATAGCATTCAGCTTACATGTTATGATGTAACCTGGAACTTTCGGCTTTAATAAGACATATTAAAGATGAGACAGTAGGCATTTTCTGTAGCCCTCCGACCCCAAGTTCCCAACCCCAAGCTTTTATTCATAGTCTCCTTTGTATCCCTAGCACTTGACACAGTGGTTCATAGTTAGCACTTACTAAGTTAATCACTTAAAAAATGCTTGAATGATTTTTTAAAGAGACAATATTTTTGTGCGGGTGGAGATCAGTAAATAACACTTCAGGATTCCACATTAAAAAGTCAGAACAGACCAGGCGTCGTTAGCACTCTGGGAGGCCAAGGCGGGAGGATTGCTTGAGTTCAGTAGTTTGAGACCAATTTAGACATTAAAAAAGTCAACTTCTGGC
>NW_012140636.1:1317033-1319370 GCF_000956105.1 Propithecus coquereli | reverse complement strand
GGTTCTCAAATATTTGTTAAGTGATTAACCAAGATTGTTGTGAAAATGAGTAAATTGTGCTGAAAGGAAAGGGTGCACAATTTCCTAATTTACTTTCAAGTCTAGGGTTTTTTTTATATGAAGACTAATAATACTGAATTTTTTAATTATTTAGTTTTTGGTGAATAAAAATTAATGGTCACTCTTCTTTTTCTTTTTCTTCTAGGAGGGTATACAAGGAAAGGTTAGGACTTCCTCCAAAGATAGTGATTGGTTATCAGTCCCATGCAGACACAGCTACTAAGAGCGGCTCCACCACTAAAAATAGGTTTGTTGTTTAAGAAGACACCTTCTGAGTATTCTCGTAGGAGACTGCGTCAAGCAATCGAGATTTGGGAGCTGAACCAAAGCCTCTTCAAAAGCAGAGTGGACTGCATTTAAATTTGATTTCCATCTAAATGTTGCTAAGATATAAGAGAAGTCTCATTCGCCTTTGTCTTGTACTTCTGTGTTCATATTTTTTTTTTTTTTTAATTTTGGCTAGAGTGTCCACTGTCCCAATCAAAGAATTACAGTACACATCGTCCCCAGAATCCATAAATGTGTTCCTGGCCCACTCTGTAATAGTTCAGTAGAATTACCATTGCAAACACATTTTACCCATCCACAATATTCAAAAAACAATTTGCATTTCTATACCTGACAGGAAGGAAGTTCTATTTATGTTCCATTGTATGCAGGAGCATATTTTGCTGGTTTGAAAGAGTATGACGCATACAGTTTTCTAGCAATTTTCTTTGTTTCTTTTTACAGCAGTGTCTTTGCTGTACTCTTGCTGATGGCTGCTAGATTTTAATTTATTTGTTTCCCTACTTGATAACATTAGTGATTCTGATTTCAGTTTTTCATTTGTTTTGCTTTTGTTTTTTTTCCTCATGTAACATTGGTGAAGGATCCAGGAATATGACACAAAGGTGGAATAAACATTAATTTTGTGCATTCTTTGGTAATTTTTTTCTTTTTTGTAACTACCAAGCTTTGCTACAAATTTATGCATTTCATTCAAATCAGTGATCTATGTTTGTGTGATTTCCTAAACATAATTGTGGATTATAAAAAAATGTAACATCATAATTACATTCCTAACTAGAATTAGTATGTCTGTTTTTGTATCTTTATGCTGTATTTTAACACTTTGTATTACTTAGGTTATTTTGCTTTGGTTAAAAATGGCTCAAGTAGAAAAGCGGTCCCATTCATTTTAAGACAGTGTACAAAACTGTAAATAAAATGTGTACAGTGAATTGTCTTTTAGACAACTAGATTTGTCCTTTTATTTCTCCATCTCTATAGAAGGAATTTGTACTTGCAGGGCAGTCTCTATTGTGTCTTCTTTTGTAGTGTCTTCTACATGAACAGCATAAGTTTGGAGCCCTAGTTTGATGATGTCTATTACAATTTTTAATAAATTGAATAGGTAGTGTGTATATGGAATTAAATTGATGTGGCTATCTTTGTTTTTCATAAAGTAAGGTATAGCCCTTCAGTCTTAGGTAAATAATATACTCTCTCCATATGTTAAAACTCATGAGAATTGGGATCGTGCTGCATCCCTATTTGATTGATAGGAGCAGTATTGTAAAACTCGGTTGCCGAATTGAGATGTTCTTGTAAGTGTCAAAATGTTAGCTTAGGGAACGTACAGGTGGTGGGGGCATATGCATTACAAATTTTGTTAGTGTTGCTATTAATAGAGTGGAATAAACAGGTATTAAGACATTTATAGTGGTAAATTGTTATCATATGGTTTTCTGTAAACTTGAAAACTTGATCTACTCTTTGTAGGTATCCTTCGAAAGCAAACTTGAAAATATTTTGTATATAATATATAATTGTGTAGTTCAGGTCCTGTGAAATGACGTCTGGCTGTCCTAGACCAAAGGATAAGCTGAACTGTAGGTAGCAAAATGGAAATCTTTAGTTGAGAGGACAGTTTGTCTTTAAATGGTGATTATGAATTGATCATTTAAAATCTGATAAGTTTGACAACGATCCTGTATGAAATAAACATGAAATTAATAGCATTGATTTTATTGTAGAATTTTAAAATAGTTCAATGGGTACCACAGGTTATCGTCTGAGTACTCTCAATGTCGCAGACACCTCGTTCAGTATTCTAGAACTGCTGAATCTTTTTGTGTCTATAATGTCAGCATACTGTACCGAATATTTAAGCCCGGGTGACGGGTTCAGCTGATTTATTGTCTGTGTCGATGTGTACGGTTGTGAGCACTTCAAGAGCTTGCTTAAAAGGGATGGCGGTGTGTTGGCAATGGTAGGTTTGGAGTAGTATGTCAT
>NW_012140636.1:1310367-1315883 GCF_000956105.1 Propithecus coquereli | reverse complement strand
CTTCTAAGAAAAATGGCAAGATAAAGCAAAATGTTCAAATTGATAGGAGTTGAAATTCTTAAATGCTAAAGTTGCATTCAAAAGGATAATTCAGTAAGACATTGTGACAAAATGTTTTACATTTTAAAATTAAAACAAGTTAATGACAAGTCTATGCAACCTTTTAAGTATTTCTTATAGATTATCTTCATTATTGAGTAGTTTTAAAAAAAAAGAGAGACCCTCTTTACACAAATGCAAGATTTTAGGCCAGATTGACATTGAAAAACAAAACTTAAGCATGTCTCTGGGCTCCTGTGTAGACATTGAGTGTCTAGAAACTTCTACAGCAATTTTATATTACTGTGGCATTAAAAATATGTGATCATTTTTTTAGTAATTTTTTAGAAATATGCTTTACAGAAGTATCTCTAACAGAGTACAATTCGGGGGTTAAAACTAGTTCTTCACATGAGGTTTGAGAAGCACTACTTCCAGGTTCCCAGGCGCCCAGGGCTGCTCATTTGGCCATCATTCCCGAAAACAGCGAGGTCTATTATTAATACGTCCACACTCCTCATCCTCCTTACAACTAATGGAAATGGATTTGGTGTCAACATTTTGGTCTTGTTCTGTAGCATCTTAAAATAATACTATTTTATCTTCCTTACTGTAAATTCCAACGTTTAGACTTCAGTATGGTGACTCACTCTTCCACTGGTAGAAGCAAAAGGTGAGATTGTAGACATGTAAGCACATTGTGGGTGACACTGTCTTCTAATTCCAAAGAACCAGTTTTCACATTTTAATCTTGCCCGTTTTTTCTGTGTTTCATACTTCGTGATCTTTCATAGTTTTGCACAGAAGTCACCTTTATACTTGGTCAAACATTAAAGAAAAAACTCACAGATAACTTATTTGTGAAGGTGGCTGGAGAAGGGACTGCTACCTCTAAAACTGCACCGACGCAGACACAATTACATTTACAATACAATATACTTAAAAATGTTAAATGAAAAATGCCTTTTTTTCTATAGAAAACGTGTGTGTGTGTGTATTGCGCACCTCTATTTATTTACTATGCTCTAGGTGCTGGGCATAGAGAGTGAGTAAAATCACAGCCCTCTGCTCTAAAGAAGTTTTAAAAGCAGACAGAGATTCAAAATAAATGAGTCTGTCCACAAGGTTCTACAAATAACTTTTGTTATTGAAATAGAACTAGGATTTATGTTACTGGGGATTATGTAGTCTAGAGGCAAATATAAAATGTGGTGCTTCTGACAGCTCTTGTAGCTCTAAAACACTGATTCTAAACAGATCACACTCCAGGAGGACTCCAGCAAGAGCACATGCAAATTATAGCTTTCACAAGACCTAGTTTCTACGTTTATATCACTGAACTCTACGATTTCCCAAGTTAACTTTTATGGCTTTTTTAATTGCGATTGTACTTTTTAAAAATTTTCATTCATTTAACATTTTTAAGTCTATTGTAAATGTAATTGTGTCTGCGTTGGTGCCATTTTAGAGGTAGCAGTCCTTTCTCCAGCAACCTTCACAAATAAGTTACCTGTGAGTTTTTTCTTTCATGTTTGACCAAGTGTAACAAATGCTTCTTTTTTCTTCCTTGTGGAAGGGTAAAAGTGAAAATTTTCTGTCTCCTTCAATCCCACTCTTCTTTTCCAAGTACTACTCAGGTTTCTTGTACAGGTCTAGAAGTTTTCTCTGCATACACGAGATGTACAATGTGTGTGTACATGTGTGTCCGCTTTTTTCTTTGGACACAAAAATCATTTTTGCTGTCATTGTTTTCTCATTTAATAATTTTGGACATTTTTACTTGTCATAGCACGTACAGTGCATTATTTTTATTGTCTCGTGTTCATTATATGAATGTATCCCATGCTGATGGACTGACAAGCTTCCTTCCTTCCTTTCGGGATTTTTGCCTTCACAGTCCCATAGTGTTGAGTTGTAGTCATATCTTTGTACACTAAATATACAGAAGACAGTTCGCTTTTCCTTAGCAGTACAAAGTGGCGCTTGCTTTCTACCCCCTCAACACCCAAACCGTTCTAATCCGCATAACAGGGACCAACATCTGTTTTGCCATTGTGTTCTACAATGCTGCTTTGCAAGTTTTGCTGTTTTGGTCCTCATGCTATTTTCCTGATTGGTTTTTAATTTATTTCCTTCTAATAAGCCAACATTGTCATAAATACAAGTAGAACAGTTTATTTGCTAGATTGTACTTTTTCCCAAAGACGGGCAGTGTGCTGGTATCTACTTCCATTTTACGTGTTTACCTGTGAACATTGATGGAGCTTGAATCAAATGCAGTGATACTGGACTTAGTTTTATTTTTAAGCCTTATAATAAATTTAACATCGCAATTTTCAAAATGAGAGCATTTCCCAAACACATCTTTTATTGTCATAAACAGTTTCCCTTGGCATTTGATTTGTTTTTAAGGGTGTTATTTTGCTGCTTTGTTTTTTCGACTTCAACCTTTGACTCAATTTTGGGTGAATGGTTTGTGCATGATGCCTGACATTAAGTTTTAAGTGTGTAGGATGCTCCACAGGACACGTGAGGCATGTGATTTGCCCCACCGTGACCCAATTTGCGTTGTTTCTTTATGTCAAAGTGTTAGTGGCTCTTTCTCTGTTTTTGTATTGCCTTGTAGATGGTAACTTTTAGATTATAACCATGGTTAAATATTGCAGTGTCATATGCTTCTCCATGCATGAGAATTTTGTAATTGAGCCTGAATGATAGTGTAGGGACTCATAAATAATTATTATTGACCTCTTCTTTATGCTGTTTTAAAAGTACTGCTTTTCATAAAGGTTCTATCTCGGGTTATCCATCCTGTTACTTCATTTGTGCCAGTAATTTCCGAATCTCTGTCTTTAATCATGATCTTCCTCCTATTCAGGTCTGTTTCTCCTTGCCTGCTGGATCTCCGTGTCAGGGGTCAGCAAACATCTGTTTTATCGAAATGTGGCCTCACCCACTTGTTTACGTACGTCCATGGCTGTTTTTGTGCCACAAATGGCAGCATTGGTTAGTTGTGCCAGAGACTACAAAAACTAACGTAATTGCTGTCTAGTTCTTTATAGAAACAGTTTGAGGACCGTTAGTCTATAAATGTTTCATAGTGATGGTATTGTTGGCAAAAAACAAATACCTTACTCTCTCTCCGCTTCTCTTTTACTTCCACTAAATCCCTGACTCCATTCCCAGCTAATAATGGCTTCGTCGTCAATCCAGTCACCTAAGCTTGGTTTGCCTCCTTTGCTGTTTCCTTTCCCCTTCCACTTAGGCAGTGTCCCCACGTCCACTGCGGTTTCTCACGTGTCTCCTGATTATCCCTGAGTTCTTATCCTACGTGACATCCCAACCGACCTCCCTGCCTTTTGCCTGTGCCCTCAAACGTGCTCATTTTTATCTGCCTGTTTGGTGTTCTTTTTCTACGCTTTAGAAATCAGCCAAGGTAACCAGGGTTCTCTCAAAGTGGAAAATAGTGGAGCTTGTGTACTTACCATAGTGGTAATTGGCACTTTTAATTATAAGAATGATTGCAAGTGGCTTCTGAATTGTCCAATAAAGCTGTATTCACACTGTAGGACTGTCTTACTCATATTTTTCCTGTATTCCCTAAAGCAGCATGTGGTGTGTGTTTATTCCTTGCCTTATTGCAGGAAGGAAAAAAATGAAGGGGAAAATGTGAAAAAAAGATTAAACCAAAAGTAAGGTTAGCACGCAAAATGCATTCCATGAAGCCCGTTTTAAGTGACGAGATGAGAGGAAGAGGCAGTTCACCCAAAGATGCTAATGTCATGCTTGGGAAACTGCCATTTGTGGGACATAATTTTTGTCCTAAGTAATCTAGCAGGCTTCCAGTCTGTCCCCGAATCAAAAGAAAAAAAAGTAATCTAGCAGGCTTCCAGTCTATTCCTGAATCAAAAGAAAAGAAAGAAAGAAAAAGTAATCTAGCAGGCTATTCCAAAGGAAGAGAGGATCCAATAGATATTTCATAGTAAGATTAAAGAAACAGCAGCCACTTGCTCGTACACGTGCTTTGGAGGTGGACAGCCCAAGCTCAAACGCTAGTGCTGTCAACTGTACAAACTTAGACAAGTTAGTTGACTCTCTAAGCCAGTTTCCTCATCTGTGAAACAAGGAGTGATAGCTATCAGGATGGTTGTGAGACTTAAATGAGCTCCTGTGTCTACGGAGTATGGCGTAGTGACTGGTACGTAGCAAATATTTAATGGGTGTTAGCCTTCCACGAGTCTGCCTAAAAGAACACCTATAGTGTAAATAATGCACTGACTAACATCCTATGTACTAACTTTCATGGGATTGGTTTTTTAAAAGTTCGTCAATGTAGACTGACGACGTGATACAAATTGCAATTCCGTAAATGTAACTTGACTGCGGAATCAACCATATTTTGTTTTTGAGGACCAAGTTTATAATCTAGCCCAATTTATACAGTCTCGGTGTAATATATGGTTCTTAATCTAACAGTTTTTGATGGGATAAAGTGATGTGTTACCCTCCCAGAGTGGCTACACCCTGACTGATGGTTCATGATGATTTGGTGTGTATAAAATAAATTGCACCATTTAGGAATTCTGTAGATCTGAAGGCACTCCATGGATTCTTCAAGCTGAGAGTCCTTGTACAGTATTCCCAAATTAAGTGTCCCTACTCTAGAGGGCTGGGAATGGGTGCATTAATCTTTAAATCAGTGGTTCTTAGATCTATCAGACTCAGCACCCCATGTGTAAAAATAAGTGTATCGTAGCACATAATATTATCCTGAAGTGAAATTCATGGGTAATATAACTTGCTTACCTACTTTTTTAAAGAAAATGCCATTGTCATTTTTAGCATCAGATAACTTCATACTGAATTGTGTAAGGCAAAAACTCTTAGGAACGAATGCAAGGGGGAAATGATCATCTCAACAAATCCATTAGAACAAAAGCTTTAAGCCCAGCACAGTGGTGAGTGCCTGTAGTCCCTGTAGGACTTTGACTGACCTCACCAGACCCTGCCAGGCTTGGGTGGCCTGGGGACAGAAAACTTTCTGCCCAGCTCTGGCAGACGTGTGAGAGGGCTATCTTTCTTTTACTTCCTTTTGCTCAAACCAGTGGCTACATGTATATCTTACTTCCTCTTCTTTCCTACGCAAAGGGTGACATGCCGCAGGGCGTCCTTTGCTCTTCGCTTATTTCACTTGACAGTGTATCCTGGAAATTGCCCCACGGCAGTTCATGGAGCCCACACTCACTCTCACCTGCAGAAACAGCACTCCACTGCGTGCTTGCATCACGGTTATTCAACTGCTCTCCTGCACAGGACCATACACTTTCCAGTATATGCAATGATGCTGCAATGAATAATCTTGTGCGGGCGTATTTTCGTGTATCTTCAGAGTTGCACTTCAGAGTTTGGACTAGAAGGTAAGTGTGTACGTAGTGTTGTTAGTTTACTTCCCTTAAGGTTTGTGTCAATGTGCACTC
>NW_012140636.1:1307699-1308692 GCF_000956105.1 Propithecus coquereli | reverse complement strand
CGATCCTCCCGCCTCGGCCTCCCAGATTGCTGGGATTACAGACATAAGCCACCGCGCTCGGCCTAGGTGCTTTCATAGTACTTACCTATGTTTTGGGGTCTGTATTACACTTTTCTGTGTTTCACTGAGAAAGATCACAGAGTCTCTCTCCCCCTCACCCATATTCTTGCCTTTATGTCCAATTTCCAGAAGGAGGAAGGGAAAGACGCTGATTTGTGCAGCTACTTCACATCGGAAGCCCTTATTTCTCTTCATTATTATTTCATTATGATTTGGGGAAGGAAGACAGGTAAATTTATCCTCAGTCTATCATTTTCAACTGGGAGCCAGAGTTTGGTCATTTTTAACCCTTTCTGAGGTCATCTGTCTTTATTACAGAAGATTAATTTACCTTTATTGTTATAATTTATCTTTGATTATAGTCATCTTTTAAATGCTTGATTGCTACTACTTTTTTCAGTATTTTGCTTTAAACTTTGCATCTGTATTTCTAAGGTACATATTTTGTTTTTTATTTCTATAGTGGGTATTTCAAGACATCAAAAGCATTGGTTAACCTGTGTTCTTTAATTTTCAGTGTCAACCATGACATAAAACGTAACATTTTTATATAGCCCTCTTATTTAAGGAAATGCCTCAACTTTTATACTTCTCAGTCTTTTTTAAGTGCCAGGCTATTTTTAATACTTTTTTTTTCGTTGGGTAGTAACTTTTGACAATTTGCACTGTGTTTTATAATCACATTTACAGCATTTAAATTTATCTCTATTTTGTCTTTACTGCCTGACCCTGAGGTCATCATTTTTTTTAAATAATGAAATCAGTTTTATTATTTTGATGACTACATAAATTATATTTGCTCATTAAGGATCCAAACAATTTATAAAAGTACGAGAATTAAATAAAAGTTATCTGGAATTTCGTCCCACCTCCTGAATCCAAGATAGGTACCGTTAATATTGTGGTGGTCAAATTTTCATGCATTTCATAAAA
>NW_012140636.1:1305915-1307325 GCF_000956105.1 Propithecus coquereli | reverse complement strand
TATATATATATTTTGTTTGTTTGTTTTTGAGACAGTATTTTGCTCTATTGCCCAGGCTGGAGTACAGTGGCCAAATCACCGCACACTGCAAACTCCAACTCCTGGGCTCAAGTGATCCTCCTGGCGCAGTCTCTTGAGCAGCTAGGACTTACAGGTATGCGCCACTACGCCCAGCTAGTTTTTAAAATTTTTCTGGAGAGACAGGGTCTCACTATATTGGCCAGGCTAGGCTTGAACTCCTGGCCTCAAGTGATCCTCCCGCCTCAGCCTGCCAAAGTGCTGGCGTTACAGGTGTGAGCCACCGTGCCCGGCCGTGTTGAATATATTTTAAGGGTCATGTGGTATGTGTGTGTGTTAAAGATTGTTCATGTCTTTACTCATTTTACTATCCAGTTTTTCCATTCTGAGATTTCTGACAACTCCTCGGGTAATCAGGTAATAAAATGTGCAGCCAGGATTGAAAACTGATGCTGTAGAAGGAGCTTCTCTGTTTTTCTAAAACCTCTTTGACCACATTTATAGTCCTCTCCCAAGATGTGTGTGTGCGCGTGTGCGTGTGCGTGTGCGTGCGTGCGTGTGCGTGTGTGCGCGCCTGCGTGTGCCGGAATCAATAAGGAGGGCGTGAGAACTGGGGTTTTCAGGTCCCTGCTTCCAATTTTTCCTGAAACTCGTATATTTCCTTACTCTTCCTGCTTTTGTTCAATATTTTCTTCATTCTGTGACCAGAGAATTCCCTACCACCTCCTTTCTCTTGGGTTTTTTGTTTTTTGCTTAAGTTAGTTGGATTGCAGTTGCTTGCCAACAGCCTAGCCTGATGAAAATGACCATTTTATTCTTTTGACTGTACATTTTGCATACTCTCTAGGGGAATATCCTCCGTCTGTTGGTAAGTGTTGCTGCTTTTTCATTTTATTTCTAATAGTACCTTTGATTTTTAGGTTTTTTCGGGGGGGACTTGGTGGGGGGTGTTTTGTTTTGGGTTTTTTTTTTTGAGACAGCTTGGGCCAGAGTGCAGTGGCATCATCCCAGCGATCCCCCTGCCTCGGCCTCCCAAAGTGCTGGGATTACAGGCCTGAGCCACTACACCCAGCCTCTCATAGTGTCTTTGATGTGCCCGTTTTTAAAAAGTTATTTAGCGAATTGCAATTTAAGTGCACTTTTCTGGCGTTTCTCGAATTTTCTGTTGTCAGGCCTTGATATTCTCTCAGCTTTGCACGCCCCCCGCCTGAGTCAGTCCTGCTCACTTCCTTTCTTGCACTGTTTGTTGCAAAGGACATTTTGGGATGCTGGCCTGCACCACTGCGCTGTCTCCATTCATCCTTCTGGGTAATCTAGGTGCTTTCTTTTTTTTTTTCCTTTTTTTTTTTTGAGACAGAGTCTCACTGTGTTGCCCGGGCTAGAGTGCCGTGG
>NW_012140636.1:1289296-1304299 GCF_000956105.1 Propithecus coquereli | reverse complement strand
TCCCATTGCTCAGGTTTACACGGTCAAGCCTCAACTGCAAGGGAGTCTGGGAACCAGTGCTTCTGGCCTTTTATGCTTCTAACATGAGCAGTAGACTTTGATATTAAGAGCAAGGGACAGTGATCAGGCGGGGCTGTTGGAAAGACAACCTGCAGTCTCCATCACGTGTGCATGATTGCACGTAATGGCGGCTGTATCATTTGTATTAAGTTTGGGGTGGGCATTTTTCAGAAGAGAATTTTTTTTTTATCATGCCCAAACCCAGTGTGACTATTATTAGCAATCTGGTATCTCACTTCTCACTAGGCTTATCGATACACATGGATAGAGTGGAGGTTTAGTCATTGTTTTATAAAATGGGCTCACATTATAAACACTTACCTGAATCTTGCTTTTCTTGCTAAATATATAGTACAGATCCTTCTAGGCCAATAGGCGTAGATCTAATTTCAGCTCATTTAAAGCCTGCATAATCTGTGCTATGTATGCACCACAATTTTATTTAATCACATCCTTATTAAAGAGCATTCATTCATGTTTCTAGTTCTTTCGCAGTGTAAGTAGTGCCGTTGTAGACATCCTTCTTTTGCATATGTGCTTATGCTTTAGAACTTTATTTAGATTATGGAGATGGTGACCCATTGCCGAGTCAAGGGGAATATTGTCATACACATGTATAATTGTACACAAATTCACAAGTGCTATTATGAATCCAAATATCCCCTACAAGTGTAGACGATTCCATTTTATTAGGATCTTCACCAGTGGGTGGTGTTTGCTCATTGTATGTCTGTTCATTCTGGCAACAAACGTTTATTGAGAATCTGCCATGCACCTGGCACTGTTCTAGGTGCCAGAGTGGAAAAGTCCGGGCCCCTCATGGAGTTGAGAGTCTACTGAGGGAGACAGGCAATAAGCAGATACAATAAATGTCATACAAATACAATACCCAAACCAGTTATGGAAGGCAACTGATAAGCGTTGTGAAGGCAAACAAAGTCAGCACGTGGAACACTATGGGAGGGCCATTATGTATTAGATTTTTGGGTGATCTGAGCAGTTAACTTTGGGCAAAGTCCCGAATTAAGGAGCAAGCTAGAAAAGAGTGTCTCAAGCAGAGGGAACAGTGCTTCGTGTGAAGATCACTAGCTGGAGAGTGCAGCTGGGTGGAGTTATAGGGGAAGAGTAGGGAGAAATGAGGTCAGGAGGGTCTTCTGGGGCTAGATGACATGAGGCCTTGTCTGCCTTAGTAACAGCTTTGGTGAGGTGTTAGTGAATGCTCTTAATTCTTGACAATCTGATGGACGTAAAGAGATACATCATTGTTCCTTTATGGTTCCAGTATAGTCGTGTTTTAAACATCTACTTACTAGATGACTTATTTTCCGTCTGTATATATTTGGATTTATTCTTCTGCATAGTTATATCCTTAGTCCATTTTTCTGCCAGGTTGCTTTTTAACTATTGTTTCCCAAGAGCTATTTAACTTATTTGTTTTGCATTATAAATGCTTTTGCAAGTATAGTTTATTGACTTACGATATTTTTTTCTCATCCACAAATTGTGAATGTTTTTGAAATCAAATATATCTGTATACAGGTCTGTGACCATTGTATCCATGAGAATTGCTACTTTTTACTTGTATGAGGTCTCTATTCTGCTTATGGCTTTTAATATTAGGTGCACATTGACCGACAGTAGCAAAGACCAAAGGTCTTGCCACTTACTAGCTTGTGACTTTGGGCAAATTTCTTAACCTCTGCACTTCCATTCCTCATCTATAAAATGGGGATTATAACAGCACCTACTTCATAAAATTGTTGTGAAGATCAAGAAAGTTACTATTTCTAAGTGCTTAGAACACTGCCTGGTACATCGTCAGTATTATACAAACGTCTGTTACCCAGCCAAAAACATCCTTCCCTTGCCGAGTAAAAATATATGTATTTCCAGATATGGAAACATTCTGAGACTATACCAGCCTCCTACACCATCTTAGAAAAATGCTCAAGAAAGGGCTCAAACTGGATTAATAAAGAAGCTAAAGGGATTTTACCTTGTAGTGTTAGAGATTAAAAAAAAAAACCCAATACTGGTCTTTTTTTGGAGGGGTAGAGAGATGATTCTTTTTCTCTCTCACACACTTTTTTTCTTTCAATCTAGACACTTTTATGATTTTATTCTTGGAATACAGTTTTATGAAGCAATGTCTAGGTGTGTATATTTTTTCTAACGATCCTAATTGTGAGTCAGCGGACCCCTTCAATCTGTAAACTTAAGTTTTCTTTTATTAATAGTTGGTTTAATTATTGCCTTTCCTTCATGTATAATCTTTCTTTCTTTCTTTTTTTTTCAGTAAAGCAAAGAGTATTGATATATTTCTTTAACTTCTCTAGGCACTGTGTGATTTTTTATGAGATACTCTTGGCTCTGTCCTAGCAGTTTTCATCTTGTCTGCCCTCGTCCCATTCTTTCGCACGTCTGCTGAATGTTTCAGGTAGGCCTCAACTTGGCCTTTAAATCTAACTAATTGAAATCTAAATAGTCACTTGTCTATGCTTCAATTTATCTACTTAATTTTTAAGTTTAAAACCCATTGGCCAGGTGCGGTGGCTCACACCTGTAATCCTAGCCCTTTGGGAGGCCAAGGTGGGAGGGTCGCTTGAGGCCTTAATGGGACATATTCTAAGAGTAAAAAAAAAAAAAAAAAACTGCAAAGTCATCTTAAATGTTGGCAGGCAGCGTTATTGCTGTCAGTAATATCAGTATTGGAATACGAACCAAGATTTTCACTGTCAGAAAAGAGATACAAATACCACATCAAAATTTAGAAAGATCCCTGTAATATTAAATATGGATTATAAATATCAGTATGAACTCATTTAAAAATATTTAAATATATTTCCTAGTTTTGCCCATTGAAGGAGTCCAGAGCTGATGGTGCCCCAACTGGTAAAAATAAAATTCCCAGGTATCTATGCTCTCACGTGCAAAATTCGCATCTATCCTATAGCAAAAGGGCCAAGCTGGTTAAATCCGATGCTCGTCCTCTCAGAGAAGGGCCTGCCCCTGTGCAGGGCAATAATCGGAGAGAAACCCCCCCACTAGGTTCACCCCCTGAACCCTAAGTGGGCCCCAAGGCTGCCCCAAGGAGGCAGCGTCCAGCCCTGCTCCCCAGACTGCTTCTCCCCTGCCGGGAAGATCTGCTTCCCAATTCTCTGAGAAAATGGAAGCAACTAGAAGAAAACTTCCCAGGTTCCCATCACCACGCCCACCCACCCACACAAATACTCACCCGCATCCGGGCTTTTCGTCTGCTCCCAGGGAACCTCCTCGCCCCCACTGAGCAGAACATCCTGTCCCCCCGACCCTGCTTACAGACATGACTCCGCCATCTTCTCTTTCCATCATCATCAACTGTCCCTCACTGCTTAACTATTCCTGTCAGCAAGTGAATATGCTGTTTCCTCGTCCTGTAGGACACGTCCCCTACCCCCTTTCCTCTGCCAGCCACTGCCTTGGTTCTCTGCTTTACAGCAAAACTCTGCAAAAGAGCGATCTGTACTTTCTGGAAGATCCACGAAACCACCATCCGTAGACATCTATGAAACATTTCTACCTCTTGCGAAGGAGTCCTCATGTCAATATACCATCCTCAAAAGGTGATCACTGTTCTGACTCCCATCATTACTCATTAGTTTTGCCTGATTTTAAACTTCAGATAAATGCAGCAGATGAACTTAAACTTCGTATACATGCATCTGGACTGTCGTGACCTCTGTCCTTAACACAGTGTCTACGGTAATCTATTTGGGCGCAAGTATCAATAGGCTTTTGTTCTTTTAAATTATTCTGTAGTATCCCGTGGTAAGACTGCGCCATAACTGGTTCAGCCCATTGATGGGTATTTAGGTGTCTTATAGTTCTTCACTATCATGAATTATGCTGCTGTGAACGCTCTTAAACATGTTTTGGTGACATGCGCTTTCATTTCTCTTGGGTCTGTCCCTGGGAGCAGAACTGCTGGGTCATAAGGCAGTTGTGTGTTTTGTTTTAGCAAATAACGCGTCCATTTTCCTGTTGCCAAACAGTTTGCCAGAGTGGCTGGACCTACTCACCTTCCAAGCAGCAATATACGAAATTTAATTGTTGATTCACATTCTCGTTAATGTCTGATATTGACAATCTTTTTCCTTTTAACCATTTTGGTAGGTGAGATATCTCATTTTAGTTTTATTTCTGTGACAAATAATTTATATTGAGCACCTTGTCATATTCTTTTTGGCCTTGCAAATAGCCTCTTTTGTGACTGAGTTGTTGGGATCTTTCACTCATTTTTAAAAAATTGAATGATTTGTCATTTTCTTACTGATTTAGATATGAGCCTTTGTTGGTATGTACATCATGAAAATCTCTCCGTCTGTGCTTTGTTGTTCGACTTGCTTAATTGTGTCTTTTGGTGAATTTAGTTGTTCATTTTAATGAAGTTGGTCTTTCATGATTAGTATTCTGTTAAAGATTGTATTGAAGAAGTTCTCTTGTTTTATTCTAAAAGCTTTATTGTTTGACTTTACACAGTTAGAACTGTGATACATGTCAAATTAATTTTTGTGTATCATGTTTGGCGGGGGTCAAATTTTGTTTTGTTCTGTAAATCTGGTTGTTGCAATACTAATTATTGAAAAACCATTCTTTCCCTTACAAACTCGCATTGACGTGTGTCATAAACTGGTCTTTTTCTGATTATTCTCTTCCATTGGTCTGTTTGTGTATTCCTGTGTTGACCCCACCGTGTCTTAGCTCCTGTATCTCCACACTACGTCTTGAATTCTGGTAGTGTGAATTCTTCCAGTTTGTTCTTTTTCAAGCTGGAGTGAGTTCTTCTGGTGCTGTTTTTCCGATACCTCCCAGAGTTATGCATATTTATGGATCCAGTGAAGATAAGACCAATTTTGGGTTATCAGCAATCAGCCGATAGGAAAAACCTCTCTCCTGTGAGGCTTGAGGCAAATATTTTGAAGAGCCTCTGATGGCAAGAACTCAGCAATGGTGTTTTAAATTTCCGTAGTCCACCTGTTCTCATTCCTGCATTCCCCCCAAATCAGTCATGTGCAGAAAGGTACCAGTTTTCAAATGAGGGCCCATAATATTCACTTTGAGAACAGTGGTAAGAAATGGAGAGGCAACAATGATATCTATTACACATAAATAAAGCAGAGAATAAAGATATAGCTAATAAATCCCCAGGTGTTTTTCCATGGATATTGACACCACCAGAACCTATTGATAATATATTGAGAATTTTACATCCAGATTAGTGGTGCTCAACCGGGAGCGATTTTTTGAGCCGAGGGGACATTTGGTGATGTCTGGAGATACTTTTCTGTCACCACTGGGATCGTGGGGAGGGGGGAGGAAGGTGCTGCCAACGTCTGGTGGGAGAGGCCAGGAAAGCTGCTGATGTCCTGCAGTGTCACAGATAGTGTCCCGCACAGCAAAGCGCTGTCACAGTGCCCAGGTGAAGAACCTCTTGATCTAGAGGATCACGCCTTTCTCTGCCAGAATGATCCACTGGCAAATAACCCACCACAATTCTGCTACGGTGTTTGCAAAATAAAGTGAAAGAGAACAGACAGCATCTGCCGTGATGAGGGAATATGGAACAGGGCCTGGGGTGGTGGGATTTAAATGTTAAGATAAGCCACCTCTAGTTTACCAGGAAAGAAAATCGCTACCAGAAGGAAGACACAGCAGTAACGTGAACTCGAGGACAACAGCGGCTCCCCGCGGAGGTTAGAGAAAAGGTTGACACAACCTCTCCCCCTTGTGGGAAACCTCTGTCCCCTGGTGCGTGACTGTAGCATTAGCCTTGTGAAGGGGGATGGAGTAATCCACCCGCTCTGACACCTTCCAGGGAAATCGTTTTATTGGTAGCTACAGTCTGAAACTAGTATTTACATAAAAATCTTCTCCGTCACCTCATTCTCCTGATATTAGCCCCTTACAGCTTCCGTGCTCTTTCCCTTTCCCCTCTTTTACTGGTTCTTTTCCTCTTCCAGAGTTTAGAATTCTGGGTTTTGGGAACCACCCATGCTTTTCTCTCTGTTGGGTTATTCCGTTAGCATGCAAATATCTGTGTATCTCTACCATCTTAAAAAATAAAGCTTTTGGCCAGGCACAGTGGCTCAGGCCTGTAATCCTAGCACTTTGGGAGGCTGAGGCAGGAGGATTGCTCGAGGCGAGGAGTTTGAGACCAGCCTGTCAACATAGTCTCTACCGAAAATAGAAAAATTAGCCAGGCATGGTGGTGCGCACCTGTAGTCCCAGCTACTCGGGAGGCTGAGGCAAGAGGCTCGCTTGAGTCCAGGAGTTTGAGGCTGCAGTGAGCTTTGATGATGCCACTGCACTCCAGCCTGGACAACATAGCAAGACCCTGTCTCAAAACAAACAAACAAACAAATCCAACTTTCACTTTTGCTTGAATCCTTTCTTTGTTCCCTTTTCCAGCAAAACTCAGAAAGGTGATGTTTACCAATTGTATCCAATTTCTTTCTTCCAGTTTTTGCTTGAAGTCACTTCGGTAAGGCTTAGCCTACCTTCTATCTTGTCTCCCTACTTCTCTCCTTGCTTCTTATAGTATATACTCAGCACAGTGTCAATGGAAAAGAACTCGAACTCTGTAAAATAATTTAAAGAGGTTTATTCTGAGCTGAATATGTATGACCATGGCCTAGAAAGCCCCGCCTTGAGCAAGTGATCTCGCTGTGGCTGGGTTACAGTTTGGTTTTATACGTTTTAGGGAGGCAGGGGTTATGCGTAGAGTGATCAGTCAATACATGGAAAGTGTACACTGGCTTGGCCTGAAAAGGCGGGACATCTCGAAAACAGGGGACTACAGGTTGTAGATGGGTTTAAAGATTCTTTGATTTGTAATTGGTTAAAGAAATCAAGCTTTGTCTAAAGGCTTGGAACGTTTTAAGTTAAAATAAGTAAGTCTGTTAATCAGAGACAAGCCACTTGACATATACTGAGACCCGAGTTATCTGTTAAGTAAATTGATGATCTGCAAGGTGTGGTTTAACCTTTGTCTTATGTGGCCTGAGGCTTGTGAATGGTTTTGTATCTTATTGTTACTAAGAATAACTCCAAAAGGGACAAGGCATAACTAGGCGTGTCTGACCTCCCTTCTCCTCAGGGCCAGTGACTCAGCTTTAAGGTTTGTTTGGAAGGGGTCCCCTTGGCCAAGAAGGGGTCCATTCAGTCAGCTGGGGGACTTAAGATTTTAGTTCACAGCAGCCAGAATAATCCCTTAAAGCGATCCTTTAACACATTAACTGCCATGTGAGTTGTATTTAACTCACTCTAGTTTTGAGCCTGGGGCCTCGTGAAGCATATGTAACTCACACATCTCTTTACCTTGGGAGCCGCATGGTGCGCAGGCAACTCACGCTGCCATGCTGTAGCATACGTGTCACGTGATGGGTGGCCCCGTGGCAAAACTCTGCAGTTGCTTTGTGAAAACCTTACTTGTTGCTGTTCTTGTTACAATTAATATTGACAATTCAATTGCATGTAACTCATGCACAGAAAACAAAAAAAATGAAACATTTTTCATTAAATTAAAAAGGATTGTTTTGTTTTTGAAATTTTTATTCTATTTTCGTAATAAAATACCATGGCCCCAAGGATACATTTTTTTTTTTCCCAGCACGGCAGTCAATGTGTTAAAAATGCAATGCCTGAGCTCAAAACACCACAATAGCTCCTTATTTCATAAAAGTCAAAGTTTTTTCATATCTAAAAGACTTCATGTGCTTTTACCTCTTTAATTTCCTATTTTCTAGGAATCTCTTCCTTGCTAATTCCACTCCAGTTACTCTGGTCTCCTTAATGTTTCTGGAATATTCCAGTCCCAAGGCCTTCCCACCTTTTCCTCTGCCTGGAACACTTTTCCCCAGATGTCCATATGGCACATTCCTTGACCTCTTCAAGTTATTGCTCAACGAGGTCTACCCTGACTCTAATGCCTTAAATTGTAAAAACCCTACCTGAGAAAAGAAAATTAAAGGCCAGTTTTACTTACGACCATGGATAAAAACATCGTAAATAAAGTAATTTTAAAACAAATTCAACAACACATAAACAAGACAATATATCATGATGCAATTAGATTTATGTGAGAATTTCAAGGTTGTCTCAACATCAGAAAATTTAGAAACATAACTCACCAATTAATAGATTAAAGGAGAAAAAAATATAAGATTATTGCAAATACAGAAAAAGGATTATATTCAATTCAATATCCATGACTTAAAAAAAATACTCTTAGTAAATTGAGAATAAATAGCAGGCAACTTCCTTAATCTGACAGAGAGCATCTGTCAAAATTTATAGCAGATGCATTTAACCAGGAAAAGTGAAAAGGTTTCCCTTTCAGAAGGAGAGAAGAAAAAATTTGCCCACTTACATTCAGCATTGTAGGAGGCCCTAGAAAAGCCAAGTCTGGAAATAGCAATGAATAGGAATATGAAATTAAAAAAAAATTGTCATTATTTCAGATAATAGGATTGTGAACTTAGAATTTTTCAGGTCACAGACAGTCTATAAATCATATTTTTATGTATCATTAACAAGCAATTAGAAAGTGAAATTTAAAATAGATGATATTAGCATTAGCATAAAAATACCTAATGAAACGAATCTATGGGAAAAAATGTGAAGGACCTTTACGCAGAAACCTAAAAACATTACTGAGAGAAATCTTAACAGACCTAAATAAGTGGCGAGACACGCCATGTTTATGAAATGGAAGATCCAACAGTGTAAAACTTTCGATTCACCCAAATTGGCCCAAAGATCTATAGATTCAATTTGATATTAATCAAAATGGCAATGGAAATTATGCGTGTAAATTTGACAACAAAAAGGCTAAGAATAGACAAAATGCTAAATAAAGAAGAATTTGTGGAAAGAACTTGCTCTACCAAGTGTCAAGACTTATTTTTAAGTATTAGGAATTTAAAATATGGTCTTTTGGTACAAAGATCAGAAAAAAAACCAGTGAAATGGAATAGAAAACCCAGAAAAAAACTCATGCATATATGAACGCTTGATTCATGCCAAGACGACAGTGCATATCAGCGGGGGGTAAAAGTTGGCCTTTTCAACAAACGGTGAAGGAAAATTAGATGTTGCTGTTGGGAAAAAAAAAAAAAAAGAAATTTGAGCCCAAACTCATTTCAAACACACACAAAAAGTAACTCCAGGTGGGCAGAAGACCTAAAGGAATGGCCAAACAATGAAGCTTTTAGAAAATAACATCTTCGTGCCTCTGGCAATGGGAAAGATTTCTTAAACAAGACATAAAAAGCACTGAGGTTAAGAAAAGGATTCATTTGACTACATTAAAATGAAGAGTCTGTATCTATCAAAAAAGTCTATTAAGATAGTAAAAAGGCAAGCGATAGAGCAGGAGAAGAAAACTGTACCACATTGAGCCACCCAAGGGCTTTTTTTTTTTAGGGATTGGTTCTGGCTGTGTTGCCCAGGCTGGAGTGTAGTGGCATGATCATGGCCCACTGTAGCCTCCAACTCTGGGTTCCAGCAATCCTCCCAACTCAGCCTCCCGAGTAGCTGGGACTGCAGGAGCATGTTGCTATGACCGGCCTCCAACGAGGACTTATTATATTACCAGAATGTGTAAATTATTTCTTCAACGTCAATAAGGAAAAAGGTAGGTAACTCAATAGAAAAATGGGCAAAAGAGCTGCTCCACTTTACAAAGAGGATATCCATATAGTTCACAAACCTATGAAAAGTGCTGAATCTCATTAGTGTTGAGGAAAATGCAAAATAAAACAATGAGATAGCACCCCCACACCCACCAGATAAACAAAGAGAATCAGAGAGAGGTAGCATGAGGCCGTAAAGAAAACTTAACGTGATTTTTTTTCCTCTGTGATTTATTAATACCAAGAATGTCCAGAAAGTATTCAGCTGTGTAACCATTCTCCTTATATTAACAATGGCTGATTAGTTTGGGGACAGCCCTTGTGTATCTCAAAGGCCAGGCACATTGGCTCAGGCCTGTAATCCTAGCACTCCGGGAGGCCAATGCGGGAAGATTGCTTGAGTTCAGGAGTTCGAGACCAGCCTGAGCAACAGCAAGACCCTGTCTCTACTAAAAAGAGAAAAATTAGCTAGGCGTGTGTATTCCCAGCTGCTCGGGAGGCTGAGGCAGGAGGATGGCTTGAGCCCAGGAGTTTGAGGTTGCTGTGAGCTAGGATGATGCCACTGCACTCTAACCCAGGCAACAAAGATCCTCACCTCAAGAAAAAAAAAATAATACAAATAATAAAAAATAAACATATATCTTAAATTGAAAAAAAATTATTCTCACGAAAAAGAGTTAAAAGACAAAAAGGGACAGATATTGAATTGCAACTTTTTGAACAAAATGCATATTATTTTCATCTCAGCACAGTGCCAAGCAGACAGCCACTGTCACCAACCATTTCTGTCGTTAATTATAAGAAGAACACTTCGAAATTCTGTTCTCTAATCATCATGAGAAGATTTTTATGTGGGATAATTTGGAGATGCATTTCTTAAAAACTTTTTGCAAAATTTTCTTTTTTTTTTTTTTAAGACTAGTCAAGTGCAGTAGTGAGGAGGGGGGTTAAGTAGTAGAACAAGGAGTTCAACCTGTAACTGACTATGAACAATCAAGTGAGATAACTCACTACCTTCGGACCAGCCTGCAAAATTTTCTTAACCACTTATGTTTCAGAAGTGGTTTCTACACAATAAAAGGAACTACGCAATTGGAAGTGTGTTTTTCCTTTCTTAACTCATGGATACAAAATGGATCGCTAAGGCCGATTTTAAGGGACCAGTGGAAATCATTCAGGTACACTGTAATTAACCATCTCACAATAGTCTAAACTAATAGGAAGTGTGTGGCTAATTCTATTCTGATAGGGGACACCGATGCTACATGAAAATGATTTCAAAAATTGTTAAAGGAGTATTTTTTAAAAATTAAGGGTTGTTAAATGATCTCTAAGCAACTTGTAAATGAAAAAAATCTACACGAAGGCATTAGGAATTACTAAATAAGCATGAACATATTTTGTGAATTTATGCTGCATAATGTATTATTTTGCATTTGGAGGATCAGTTGTCAGACACATGCCCAAAATAATCTCTGACACGGGGTGTCCAAGTTCAAGCAGTCCAACTCATATAACCCAATCCTCATAGAGGGCTTCAGTGTGTTGCTTAGAAGCTCATATCTTTGTCTGGGCTTTTCATACATACAAACATATAATCTGCGTAACAGTAGCCAGTGGAAAAAGCAATTTCCTCACATCATCCAACGGTCATGATCCTTCCTTCTTCCTTATATATGCTCACACGTACGTTTAACTTTTAAAAATGGGTGAACATCAACTGGGAAGCCTTGGGCATTGATAAGAATACACTTTGTATCCACTCGAGTTTATTTTATTTTCATAACAGGCGAAAGATGTTATGAAGTCAGAGAAAGGTAGCATGTCATCGTAGAAAGTGCTCTGTGTGCATATCCAGGGGCCTGGGTTCGAGTTCTGATTCTGACTCTGCTACTATCTACTGGAATAATCTTGGAGCAGTCGCTTAACATTTCTCTGACTCTCATTTTTCAACCAGTAAAACAGGTTGTATTAGACCATTGTTTCCCAAAGTGTGTTTCATTCATGAGTATTAAATGCTAAAGAAAGTTTGGGAATATTATAGTAAGCCAAGTTTTATTATTCTTTTTCTTTTTTTCTTACTATACAATGTATCCACATATAAGCCACGTTAAAAAGATTTCTTTAATGCAGAACTTCTCAAAACCTTTAACATGCCAATGTATGTTGTGAATTTTCAAAGGAGAAATGCATTATTCAGGATCTCCTAAACTTGCCTGACTAGAGGACTTTTTCATTTAAAAAAACACTTAATAGAAACATTTTGGAGAATTGCTAAATCACGAGATCTCTGAATTGCTGTCCAATACCATGAATCTATAATGACTTCCAGGCCATTGTTCTCATCCTCTGGGGACCACAGTCACGTTTTGGTATCAGACTTTAGATCGACTGTTTTAGAAATTTGTCCAGGAGGCAAGAAATGCAAGTAAATGGGTTTACAAAATTTTCAGTAATGCAAACTTGAATCCTAAAATAGTGTATCGGAAGGGAGATATAGACTTATGCCATTACTGACATTTTAACGCTTGTTGATAAAATACAATTTTTTGGATCACAGGAATGAAAAGTTTTGGACTTTACATTAATATTTTGCTCTGGTTTTACTGTTGTTAAAATAAGAGTAATTTTCTATTTTGGTTTTTTAAATGGTAATTGTTAAAACTATTAAAATGAGAAAAGGATTTATGAAGAAAGTGGTATCTTTAAAGATAAATACATTATTATTATTATTATTTTTGAGACAGTGTCTCACTGTGTTGCCCAGGCTAGAGTGCCATGGCGTCATCCTAGCTCACAGCAACCTCAAACTCCTGGGCTCAAGCGATCCTCCTGCCTCAGCCTCCCGAGTAGCTGGGACTACAGGCACGCGCCACCATGCCCGGCTAATTTTTTCTATATATTTTTAGTTGTCCAATTAATTTCTTTCTATTTTCAGTAGAGACAGGGTCTTGCTCTTGCTCAGGCTGGTTTCGAACTCCTGAGCTCAAACAATCCGCCCGCCTCGGCCTCCCAGAGAGCTAGAATTACAGGCGTGAGCCACCGCGCCCGGCCTAAATAGACTTTTTAAAATTAACTCTTGCATCTAATTTTTGGGGAGTGACATTTTTACACATCATTTGCAGTTTGAAAAGATTATATGTACACCTGCTAAGCTGTTCTATTGTCATTTTTAATATTCATTTGAAGTACATTTTAACCATAATGACATTTGTTTTTTTCCCCCAGCAGACTTCTCAACACAAAATGATATCTGTTTTAAGCACATTTTACTATATTGGGTCTCACTTCCTGAGTTAGCTCTTTGACAGGCATTTTAGACAGTGTTTCCTAACTTATTGTAGTTCATGGGTCAGTAAGACATATATTTCTAAAATTGGGGGGAGCTGTTCCCAATCATATTGTACTGTCAAGTAGGTCATATTTAAAAGCAACCACGGAGAAAAAAGCAAAAGCAGCTAGCATATAATATTTCCATAAGATAAAAAAAATAACATCAGACTAGAAGAGAGTTATTTGAATCCGTTAAAGCGTCATCGAAGGCTAACTGCATGGATATGTTTTTCATCAGTTTCTCATGGACTGGGGAAGCTTCAGCACAAAACTCCGCCGGTCCAGGGACCAGCCGCTGTTTGAGCTGGGCGTGAGGGACCTCCTGGGCTGCCAGGCTGAGGTCCTGGGACAAAAATGACCCACCCAGAGCACTGGATCTTCTGGGTGGTTGTCCTCTTGAGACCAGTTCTGAGCTGCAGCGTTTGGGAAGACTTGGGTCTTGTTGGTCAGTTGGTTGGTTTTGTTTTTGATATTGCTTACTGTTTCTCTTGCTTTTTCTCTTTCTCCTACCACTCCTTTCCTTCTCCTTTTTTTCTTCATTGATAGACAATTTATGCCCCCAAATCCTTTCTCCTAACTGGAAAACTCAGAACCAAAATTACACAACACCCCTTCAAGTAGAGCAAAGCAAGTCAAGGAGAAGCTGATTTCTCCCTGCAGGATGCAGGGGACAAGCGGCAGGGCAGGGTGGGAGGGTGTCCCCAGTGCCCTTTTTGAATTTGTCACATTAACTTCCTTCCACCATTGCTTCAGCCTTTTCGTGCCCAGCAAGGAAGCACTTTGAGTCAATCATTCTTTGGAACGTTTCTTTTAGTGCCACTGTGAGTTGGTGACATTTTCCTTGGCTGCCTCTCAGGACCTATTTATAGCACCTGTTTTAAAAATATGCTTAGTTTGACACTTCAGAGTCTATCAGAAGCATGGGAACATGAGTGAAAAATGTGTGAAAATTAACAAAAAATAAACAACCCGATGCATATTTGTTAATATATAAGAGTAGTCTTAAAATCTACACCTCTCAGGTCTCGAATAGCAGAGTCGAGGCGAGAGCCACTGAGCTGTATCTCGGTTTCTCCATTTGGTCAGCATCCAGGAGGCAAAGGAGATGGCATTCCGAAGAGGCACAAAACAGGGAGCAGAACGAGCCCACGCTGTCCCTTGTGCGTGGGCAGACAGGACCACATGACCGACCCCAGCACTTATGAAGCGCCCCTTAGGGCGTGGAAGAGACATTCTCTAAAGTGGTAAATGCTGGTTACCGTGAGTTCTCCGCCCAGAGCATCCGCCTGTCACGAGCCCAGGGCTGGAGGGCGTCTCACGGACCCTGTGGCATTTGTCACTAGAGCCTGCGTTTGTCACCGGTCAAGCCCGTAGCTGCCCTCTTACCCCCCGGCTCTGGTCTCCTGTGGGAAAACAATACATTTCATGTAAACATGGCTGGAATGGTCATGCATTCTGGGTGGGTTACCTGTTTTTTGGAAAAATGTTAAAAATATATCTAATGAGGTGACGTTCCATTCCTTTGACTAGTCCCGAAGCGAATGATGCGTGGACTCAGTCTTGTTTCTATTCCTTCCCTTCGTTCATCCGCTCAGAATCACGCAGAGATGCTTCCTAGGATATGCATTTTGGTCATTCAAGGCAGGGCAGGGAAGGAAGTGTTAGGTTGAAATAGGTTATCTAAATCATTTGACTTTTAACATTGTCTGTGGAATTGTATGTTTTTTTAAAAGAGATTTTTAATTTCGTGCAGGCAGATAGCACTTTTCCTCCACGGCTTCTGGATTTCAATCAGTCTTAGGAAAACTTTACCACACAATTAACCTTTTTAATAGCTGCTTAGTAATCTCTTACATGGACGTATCATATTTTATTTAAGTCAGCAGTTCTCAACTATTTGGTCTCCCAACCCCTTTACACTTTTAAAAATTACTGAGAA
>NW_012140636.1:1275279-1288372 GCF_000956105.1 Propithecus coquereli | reverse complement strand
TTTGAAAAACAATTTAAATTTCTGTATGTTGCAAAAATAGTGCAAAGAGCTCCCACACTCCCATTACTCAGATTTGCCAATTTTTAACATTTTGTCACATTTATATCATTACGTTTCTCTTTTTTTTTTTCCCCAACTGCTTATAGGTGAAACCTTTCTCAATATAGATACATCTTTTTCTAAACCATTGGCGAATATGTTGCTTTCATCCTGCTCTTTTTCCCCTTCATTCTTCAATGTGTATTTCCTACAACCAAAAATATTCCTCATATTACAATACAGTAATCAAACTCAGGATGTTTAACATTGATAGCATACTATCGTCTAATCTGCAGTCCACATTTGAATTTTGTCAATTGTCCCAATAATATCTTTTGTAGAAATTTTTTTCTTTCCTGGGACAGAATCAGTCAAGAATCACATATATATTGATTGTCATGACTCTTCATTATCTTTTAGAGAACAATTCCTCGGTCTTCCTTTGTCTTTCCCAAGAATGATGTTTCGAAGAGCACAAGTCGGCTGTTTTACAGAATGTCTTCCAGTTTGGGTTGGTCTGATATTTTTTGATAGTAAGATTCAGGATATGAACTTTTGGTTGGAAAACAGGATAAATGCTATTTGTGTTCTCAGGGTATCATATTCATAGGCTCGTTTATGTTTATTTCTTATTTTGGAAATATCAGTTTTGACCATTAACCCATTTGTTTCTTCTGTTATATATTGTCATTGGTTGATGTGTATGTGTGTGTATGTATGTGTGTGCATATATATCTTTTTGTCATTGCTTCTGGTATTAATTTTGCATTCAACTACTTGTTGAGAGAAATGGATCTCTCATGTTGCTGTATATCTTGCAAGCAGAGGCTCTGCTTGCCTGTGTCCAGACACTCTTGTCACGTTCTTGTAGTGAGCAGCTGTGGAAGATAGGGACAGTGCCTTCCTCTGGAGCAGGGGAAAAGCTTGTTTACTGTCCAGAATTGTGGCGCTTGAAACCCACCTGTGTTATGCAATTGGTCTCTGCATCATTTGTAGTCTGATAACAGTATACCTTTCACTACAAAAGCCACTCAACGGTGGGCTGATTTTGAAGGAATTCAATGGCCCTTCCATGTTCCCTACCATCTGGTATTGTTGCCATGTTGAAATGGCCTCCTTAACAAACAAACAAACAACCTACTCAAAAAGATTTCTGATTCTACCTGCTTCACCTCCTTCTGGTCCATACACCTTGGTAAGGTACTTTGGTCACAGAATGTAGCTGTCTCCAAAGAGGAGTCATTTCCTCTCAGTCACGTCCTGGGTGGTTTTCAGAGGTGGGGGTTACGTAGACGTACCGGGATTCTGTCCCCGCCATTCTTGGGCACGGTGCTTCCTTCTCTCCCCTGACAGCAATGCCGGCCAGCCTGGTTGGAGCACCCTCCAAGCTGCAGCCAGCCGGACGGGGGCACAGAGGATTCAAACTTTATTCTGATTCGGGCACTGGGATTTTCTTTTTGTACTGACGTGGTCCCAGATCATAAGGACAATGACCACTGAGTTGAGCTCACTGCTCACCAAGTGGCCCACTTGGGCCTCAGTGTGTCACATGATGGGTCTTTGTGAATTTTACTTAAAAATGTCTTTGTACCTGAACGTTTTGGACAAAATGTCTGGGTACAAGCAGGATATGATTGGACAAAAAGGTGAATATCTAGCCACTGGACTGGATTTTGTAGCACTAGAGAGAGAACAGCGACCTCAGCACGGAATGCCCTGGATCCCAGTGTTGTGGCAGAGAGAGGATGCTTAAGTATTATTTATTTATTTTTTAGAACCACCCCTGAAGCCTTCCTCATGAAGGAAAATGCTCAGAAATGCTCTGGTGTGGCTCTTCTATGAGCAGTGAGAAAGCGATGACAGAGTAGAGATGATTTTTTTTTTTTAAGTTCTTATTTTTATTAGAGAGGATGAGAGGGAGGAATGGAAGCTAAATTCTCATCTTCCACAGTGGGGAAGTAATAGAAGATGCCTAACCCCATAATTCTGGTTCGGTCAATGTTCAGAGTTTTACTTTATTATGACTCTGTAAACCTATCCATAGTTGAGTCAGGTGGTAAACTATGACTACTTCTTTTTTTTTTTTTTTTTGCTGTGCTAATTTTTGCAGAATGCAGGAGGGGTTAGGATCTAGCACATGCAGAGAATTCGGCCCTTGAATTACTTTTCTATGTACTTTCCACGAATTCAACTCTAAACTCTCCATCATTGTCTAAATCTCTTTTCAGAACTTTCAAAAGTGTTACGTATTCTCTCACACTGGCAAAAATGGTTCATCTGTTGTCATCGGAAGGCAGGCAGAGTACATGCATACAGATCTAAGTTAAGCTGGTAGATTTGCTGGAGGAATGCTGAGAAAATTATTTTCTGACTGCACTTGTCTTCCCAGTGAAATAAAAAGCAAGTTCATCAGTGAGAGTTGAGAAAGGGCAAGAGGCTGGAAATTTAAGAAGAGAGAAGTACGTGTGAAACAGCTGTGCAGAAAACTGAAAGTAAATAAACAGAGGACAGGAAACAGGCTTTCTCGTGCACACTGGGGGCCCGCTTGGGATTTGACATTACTGGTTTAACGTGATGCCCCTCAGTGTGTTGGGTGGGTTTTTCCAGTCGTGTTCAGCCGCTCAGATTTGGGTACCGGGTAGGCAGAGCATCCGACCAGGGTCGTAACTTTGCCAGGCAAGGACAACAGAGGACGACAGCGAGGCTAGGAGTGGAGGTTTTCTGCAGGAGACTGATGACGATGATGATGATGATGATGATGATGATGGATCATGGCATCTAAGCCGAGTAAGGAAGGAAATGAGAACACAGAGGAATTGAGGGCCAGTGGAAAGGCTGTAGGATGGATGGGCTGGATATTCTGGGGAAAGCAGAGAATTGTTGCAGTGATAGTTAAACGAATGAACTGAAAACGTAGAAGGTGGTGCCAGAGCAGAAGCCGTGAAGCCAGGTGATGCTGTTGTTGGTGGTGACAGTGTCTTGACAGGACCATGATTGAGTTCGAGACGACAAAAGTGGCAGGATCCTGCAACTGCTTGACCTACAGAGCAAAGGACGGTGATGACATGTCAAGAACACTTGCTTGCTGTTGGCTAACTACCTAGTTTAACAAGGAATTTCATCTGTGCATTGGCTACTTGAGAAACCCTGCTATAGAGAAGGTAGATGAAGGGGCAAAAAGCAACCCACCTAAATGTCACTCCAAAGAACAGAAGCCATTTAAAAATATGTAAAGATCCATCCACAGATAAATGGATAAATAGAATGTGGTATGTCCATAAAGTGGAATCTCTTTCAGCAGTAAAATGGAATGAAGTACTGATACATACTACAGCACAGCTGGACCTTGCAAACATGATGCTCAGTGAAATTACATGGTGTAATTTCATTTATATGCAATGCCCAGGTTAGGCGAATCTACAGAGACAATATAGATTGGTGATTTCCTAGGGCCGGGGGAGGGAGGCTGGGGAGAGATGTGGCGTTACTGCCAATGAGGACAGGATTGATGAAAACCTTCTAAAATTGTGGTGATAGTTGCACAACTCTGTGACTACACTAGGAACCATTCAACTGTACGCTTTCAATAGGTGAACTGTAGGGTATTTGAGTTATATCCCAAACCTGTTATTTTAAAAAAATCTTTGAATAATCAGTAGCTGAGTAATACGTGTAAGAAAATCGAGACTCAAAGAGAGTTAATGACTTGCTTAAAGTCCACTGTGGGAGCCAAGATTTACACTGGGTTTGCGAGGTCTGAGACCAGTTTCTACCCGCGCTCGTTCAAATCTGGATGTCCACATTCTTCCCTGGACTTCTCCGTGGAGTTCCACTCCTTGCACCAAGTTCGATCAGGGGAAAGACATACAGACTGAAAGAATGATTTGACATGCTCTCCCATGCATTCATTTAATGGGTTTTGGCCAAATCATTTTGATAACCGCTTAGAACTCTATAGAGCAATGGCACGCACTGACAATGCACAAAAGAGCAAGCTTGAGAATTTAATAAACAGGAGAAAACACTTAACTACTAATAAAAGGAATATAAAATTTTAGCTATTAAATTATCGAATATTTTTTAAATAGTACTATTCCAGTGAGCTTTACATTTAAGATTAATGCATTTTAATGAAAACCCATTTTAAAAAATTCTTTGCAATGTTGGTAAAGGTTTAGTAGGAAAGGCACTGTCATATAACTGCTAGGGATAATTTAATTTGGTGCAACCTTCCTAGAAATCTATACAGACAGTTACTGAGAGCGTTAATAGTGTCCCTATACTTTAACCCAGGATTGTGACCTCTGAAATAAGACAAAAAATTTACACACATAGACATTCTTTATATGGCTGAAAACTTGGAGCAAAAACATCCACAATAGATTAATGCTTACATATATCTTGATAAATCTGATGAGATATTACCAGATGATAGAATATGTTTTGAGGATAAACAATACACCAAGTTGTAAATATAGTATAAATACTATATTAAAATGCATAGTAAAAGGGAACAAGGAATTATGGCAAAATGATGATTATTGCTAAAGTATTGTCCATAGATATTAGAGTTATGAGTCATAACTCTGATGACTCATAACTTTTTTGGGGGGGAGGGTCATTGTTTTACTTTTTTTTTTTAATTTCAGAGTATTATGAGGGTACAAATATTATGGTTACACTTTATGTCTTTGCCTCACCCAAGCAAGGGTTAGGGGCATGCCCTTCCCCCCTACAATGCTCCCGTGTCCTTTAGTTGCAGGTTTACCCCCCCATCCCCCTAATCCCTGGAGAGTATTACTGCCATGTGATCACCCTAGTCTTGATCGGTTAGTACCAATTTGATGGCGAGTACAAGTGGAGCCCATTCTTCCCATCTTGTGGTGCCTCACTTTGGATAATGGCCTAAGTTTAATCCAGGAAAGTATAAGAGGTTCTAGATCACTGTCATTTATTATGATTGAGTAATATTCCATTGTATACATATACCAAATTTTAGTAATCCACTCATGGATTGACGGGCACTTGGGTTGTTTCTACATCCTTGCAATAGTGAATTGTGCTGCCATAAACATTCGGGTGCAGATGTCTTTATCATAGAATGTCTTTTGCTCTTTTGGGTAGATGCCTAATAGTGCTATTGCTGGATCGAATGATATTTCTGTTTTTAGTTCTTTGAGGTATCTCCAAATTCTTTTCCACAGAGGTTGCACTAATGTGCAGTCCCACCAGCAGTGTATACTTTTTTTTTGTGGTACTTTCCGTATTTTTAAAGTGAATATTTATTACTTTAACAGTTAGAAAACCAATAAGTAAGCAAAAAACAAACTCCAAATTTCCAGAACCCTCTGTTTTTGGTTCTCTTCCTGTTAGACTCTTAGCCATCTTCCAAGGTACCGCTCAAAGGTCACCTCCTCTGTGAAACCCCCCAGACCCTCAGACAGTGTTGGTCATACCCTCTTCTGTGTTTTGTCAGTTCTTGGCACACAGTTCTCCCACCTTAAGTACCACAGTGACTTGTTTATCGTCTGTCCCACCAGAGTGAGGAGCAGAGGCCCTGTGTTGTCATCTTTGTAGCCGTAGCACCCAGGAGAGCATCTGGTAGGAAACTGTGTTCAGTGCCTGATTGTCGTGGTTCTTGGTGGTTCAGTTCACTGTCCCCCGAGTCCCTGCCAGAGACACACAGCCATTCACAGCCGGTGTTCCTGGGAAACCAGAGAACCAGGAAGCCATGAGGGCAGAGACATTTCTCAGCCTCGTCAAGAAGCTGGGTCCAAGAATGGGTGTTATTTCTGTCCCTGCCTGAAGAAATAGCATCCTCTTCTGAAGCAGAATGAGGTTTTTGTGATTGATACTTCTGCCATCCCTGAACTCTCAGAGGGTTGGGGAACCCGCAGCCTCAGGCCCACGTGGCCTCCAGATCCCCACGTGCACTTGACCGAATCCCAACTTCACAGAGCAAATCCCTTTATTAGAAGGATTTGTTCTGTAAAATTTGGATTCGGTCAAAAGGCCGCACTCAAGGATCCAGGAGGCCACATGGGGCCTTGAGGCAGCGGGTTCCCCACCCCACCCGTTCTAGAGTAGTCTTTCTTGATTCAGGTCTGCAAGAGCAGATGGGCCTGGATTTCTTGCTCCACGAATGCCTAGTAAGAAACTTTCCCACGTGCCTCTATCCTAATGGGGTAGTTACGAAATGCACTGGTCATTGTGGTAAAATGAGCCCCAAAGTTAGGTGATGCTCTAGGCCGTTTTTCCTCCTGGAAAAAAAAAACAAAGAGGTTTAAACAAATGAGGTAAAGACATATCCATCACTAAATGACACGGCACCTGAGTGATTGGGCTGAATCCACGTGGATGAACCCTTATCCTACCCATGTATCCAGCCCAGGGACAGGGGGTTCTTTTCCCCCTCCTGCAACTGTATTGTTAGATCAAGAGCTGGGCCCTGTGGCACCTAGTACCGGGAAATCAATTTTATAAAGTTGTAGAAAACCCTTTTGAGCTGTGGATGAAAGACTATGATCCTCAATTGTTAATCAATTAACATTATTAACATGGACATCTACCTCTTCAGGCATACTAAGTGTTATGTTATTAATCTTCTTTTGGAAGATGAAGCCACTTCAACAGTGTATTAGATCCATGATTTTCCTGGGACCTTCAATCACGGTATCTTAGTCTGTTCAGGTGGCTGTAACAAAATACCAACAACTGCATAGTTATAAACAACAGAAATCTATTTCTCAGTTCTGGAGGCTTGGAAGTCCCAGATCAAGGCAGCAGGAGATTTGGTGTCTGGTGAGGACCCATTTTTTCATAAATAGCATCTTTTTGCTGAGTCCTCACCTGGGGGGAGGGGTGAAGGAACGCCTTTGGACCTATTTTATAAGGGCACTAATCCTTAATCGGGGCTCTGCCTCATGGCCTGATCACCCCGTAACCATGCCCATCACTGTGGGGTTAGGATTTCAGCATATGAATTTTGGGGGGACATAAACATTCAGACCATAGCAAGCGGTGGTATGGGAAACGGTGAAGATCATCAGTCTTGCTTCAGTTCATTGCTAAGAGAGAATTGGCCTCATAAGGCGACATCTATTTTTGGTAAAGATGCCACCACCTTGACATCTCCAATGACAATTCAACAAAACAGGGCGTAGGGGTTTGGGATTAAAAAAAAAAAGAAAGAAAAGAATCAAAATAGGGTTTATTATCACTTTCCCTCTTCCATATTCGTAACTCCTTTCTCTCATGGCGAGAAATTGACTTGCATTATCCACAGCGTGTTTGTTTTTGTGACCATCTCCTCACCCTGCTCGGCCCTGGCACCCTGCTCTGGGCCACCCCTTCACAAACGCCTCCCTTCCTTGGCCCTTCATAATGACTTTTGGACTGAATTGTTCAGAAAGGAAAGGGAAGAGAAACAAAAGAGGAAGAGAAAATTCTGTTCGGCCAATTTTGATTGAATGTGTAGTGTGGGCAAAGGATTAGCCAAGGCACTGTTTGGGATACACCAGAAGATAAGACGTATTGGAGCTGACGGACCGAGGCAGACAGCAGGGCTAGGTTGTCCTGCAGACACAAATGACCCCCAGATCTCAGGTGCTAAATACCACAAAGGTTTATTTCTCATTCACATTTGTGTCTTTTGTGTCTCTGCTCCATGCCGTCTTTATTCCAGGAGGAGGGCTGAAGCAATGAACCTTTTCTGGGATACACTAGTCTTGGGGATGGTCTTGTAGTGGGGAAAGAGCATCATGACGGGTCTCGGGGCTGCCGATGGGAGGTGGTCCTTTGCCACTTCCGCTCACATGTCACTGACCTGAGCAAATTCCAAAACCAAACTTGACATCAGGGCAGTGAAGAAGGCAACTCTTTCTACAGGGAGAGGAAGCGAAATAATGGGAACAGTAATGCCGTAGACCACATAGATCTGTGGAGGAACAGACATGTACACACTTAACGGGCAGACACAGAAGGATGGAGAAAAATGCATAGTCCACTCCATCCCATCTCGCAGAAAGATGAGTGGGAACAACATGACTAACTGAAGGTATGATCCTTGTGCTGGCAAGATGTTTTGTGGTCAGAGAAAGAGATCTCAAGTGAAAGCGAGAAACAGATAAAAGCGACAGTGAGGACTGTTGCCTGGGTGGGACAAACGGGAATTAAGGAAAGCAGCGTGTTTTTTATGAGCTAGAGAAGGAACGTGATGAAATACAGAACCTTCCCGAGGAGGTGGACGTTCAGGCTGGTGATCAGGTTGGCACTGTCCTTTCCCGCAGCCATGATGGGTTTTACGGCGCTTTACCTGATTCTTTTCCCGACTGTGAACTCCCACAGGGGCATTTCTTGGACTAATAATTCATTCATAACAGGGAAAAAAGAGCCCACTATCACTGGGCTGGATATGGAGATAATTTTTCCCAATCTGATGGTTGAAGAATGTTATCTCGGTGCAGTTTTCGTTTACGTTTCACTTGTTACGAGTGAGAATTATGTCTTGTGTTTTCATGTGTCTCTATTTCCATCTCAGTGAGCTACCTTTGCTCCTATCCTATGGCTAATTTTCTACTGGGCCTTTTGTCTTTGCTCTAATTGATTTCCAGGAAAAGTTGAGAAGGATTTTTGTCAATCAGAGCTGAGACGAGGAATTCTGCCAGGGCTGTGCCAGGTGCTTGGCATGAGTGGACACAGTCCTTGGACCGGGCATCGGATAGTCTGGAGGGGAAGCATCTAGACTACCACGCGGGAAAGACTGTTTGCCCCAAGTGCTGGGGAATTAGCAAGCAGCTCAACTGGGGAAGCTTAGGGTTCATGGTGGGCCTGAGCAAAGAGAAGTTCTTAGTGGCTTAGGTCAGGCGATCTAGAAGCAGACCCTGAGATGCGGATTGTCTTACAAGTGTTTTTTTTCTGGATCTTCTGAGAGAAGTAGGATAGGTCAGGGGAGAAAAGACCAGGCAAGAATGTGGTGTCCCCCGGAGACAAGCTTCATCCTAGTCCCATGGAGGAAGCTCTGGAGCATGAACTGCACTACAGAGCTGGTCCCTCCATCGCGTGAAGGGAGCCTGCCCGTCACACCCCGTATCAGCAAGTCATCGGCTGAGGTCAGGGGACAGTGGGGGAGGGCATAGCCTCCAGGTCAAGACTGCTCCCGTTTGGCCAAGGGCAGGTCCCCTGAGAAGGGGCAGCAGTGGGTCGTCAGCAGCCACTCCTCACAGCAGCTGAGGATGGGAGACCTGCCCCCAAGGGAATCTGGACGGGACAGCCCAACTCCCACTGCATTTAGTAGGATCTGGAGCTCCCCCAAGAATGCTGCAGCACCTGCCAATGTGCAATCCAACTGTGCACTCGAATGTCCCCGAAAAATTTCCCCAAATAGCAATTGAAAAGGCTGTTAACAAAAGCTAATGGATGTAGCTGAGAAACATCATTATGAAACTCATGAATCAGAGTTTGACTGGTAGTTCCATTGTCTAGCATAATCATTTGTTATCTTGAGGAAGACACTCTGCTGGGACCCGGGTGTTAGTTTATGAACGTTTTGATTATTCTTGAGCTCCAGCTGCAAAATGCCAGAAGCTTGACTCTTCACATCTATCACTAAGTTACAGGCAGTAATGGCTTCAATGCTGGTGGTAGAGTTTAACGAAGGCAAATATTTGTAATTGACAATGCATGTGTGAGCAGGATGCTAACGAATGGGTGCGCTGATTATTTTCTCCTGCCACAAACATTAGCTCTTGTTTGGCTTAACTGTCAAGTTGACACTGTAGATTAGAAATGACAGAATGCTGGCCAGGATCCACAGTGGGGAGGAATATTAAGAAAACTTGCAAATTGTGTAACTTTTGATACTTCTATTTCCAAATATAATTGTCTGTGGGTGTTAGCAGGAGGTTATGGCTTAGTTATAGGCCTAAATGAAACACAGTGAGATTTATACATATATCTGCATTTCTGAAGTCTTTCATTTTAGAACAGGAAGCCAAGCTGATGACATCCTCTTGGATTCAGGTGGATATCCTTTAACTGAACGGTGGACTTGAACATTAGATGCTTACATGAAACCAACATTTTGTTCTTCCCTGCTATGGACATTACTATTTAGTTTTTGATGATAACATAGGATGCTCCTTTATACATACTTGCGTGTATTTGTTTGGCCTGGTGATAATATTGTTCTTTGCATTCAGGGTGCTGTTGGCCTGTGGCATCATCATCCATGAAGGTGACCGCTCTTTCCAGCAGAGTCGCGCTGGCAGCTTTACTTTGTGACGATTATTTGTCCCTGATCCTATTTGTTGCTAAGTCAGTCTTGCCTTTTTTTTTTTTTTTGAGACAGAGTCTCGCTCTGTTGCCTGGGCTAGAGTGAGTGCCGTGGCGTCAGCCTAGCTCACAGCAGCCTCACACTCCTGGGCTCAAGTGATCCTCCTGCCTCAGCCTCCCGGGTAGCTGGGACTACAGGCACATACCACTGTGCCCAGCTAATTTGTTCTGTTTTTAGTTGTTTGGCTAATTTCTTTCTATTTATAGTAAAGACGGGGGTCGGGGGGGGGGGGTCTCGCTCTTGCTAAGGCTGGTCTCGAACTCCTGAGCTCAAGCAATCCTCCCCCCTCGGCCTCCAGGTGTGCTAGGATTACAGGTGTGAGCCCCCTCGCCTGGCCCAGTCTTGCCTTCAGATGCAGAGCATTAGCTCTTAATGACAAGGCCCCGAATGCCCAGGTGGGACTGTGTCTCACAGCCGTGCATGACAGACAGCCCCGGGGCTCAGCCTGTGGGTGCCTGGGTGGGCCTGTGGCCCCCCCAGTGACCCACCAGCACCTTGACCTGCTCGTTCCGCGCTTGTCCCTTTGGATATCACTGGGTCCCAAAGCAGACAGCAGCTGCCGGGGAGGCGGCTGCGGTGACACGGCGCGCAGGAGTGGCGGGAAGCGGTGGCACTCTGCGGAGTCTGGTTTCTCCAGTGAGTCGTCCCTGTCCCCACTCAGAGCTCTTTCGGCTGAGCAGCAGGACTTAGCTGTAAGGCATTTTAAAGGCCCCTTGTGGAGGGTGGCAAGCGAGCCGAGGGCAGCAGCAGCTATGCTCGCTGTTGGAGTGAAGCGGGCTTTTGACGCTGCTTCCTGCGAGAACGGCGGCACTGGGGCGTGTGGGCCTCGCTGTCTGTGATCTCCGGCGCAGCTTCGCTTCGACATGAAGGGCACTGCCACCTCCTTCAGTCGCCCGTTTGCTCCCAGGGGTCAGAGCAGCGGTGGTGGCCACAGTTCTCGTCGCGGCCGCTCAGGGCTCGTGTGTTCAGAACTCACCGCCTGCTGGGCGCCGAGCTAAGGGAAATACATACGTCATCTTGGCGAATCCTCCCAGCCACCCCGTGTCATCCTAAAGGTAAGTACCTTTACTATCCTTATTTTGCAGTCAAGAAAACTGGAGCTTGAAGAATTTAAGTAACTGCGGTCACACGGTTAGCAAGAGAGGAGCTGGAATCCCTGCCCTGCGCTTCCTGATGTCAAAGTGCCCGGTCTTGACCAAAGTCACTTGCACGCTCTTGGCCTCCCTGAATCGGCTTCCTAACCCCCGCGCCATGCCGTCCCCGACTAGACTCAGGCCAGGCGTCTTCCCCAGATTTCCTGTCCCCACACCTGGAGGAGCCAATGTCGAAGGCCCCCTGGAGCTATTCTCTCCCTCTGATCCCCCGCGCGGCTGGAGTGGGAACCAGGGCTGTGGCTTTTTGCTTTCCTTCCCCAGGTCACACAGAGAGCACGTTGCTGTCCCTGTCGCCTTTGTCTTTCCTCCCAGCGCACTTCTCGGCACTTTACCTCGACCGCCCCGTCCCAAGTCGCTGCCTCTTGCCCACTGCGTCAGCCTCTAACTGGTCTTTCGGCTCCTACTCTCACCCCCCTGTGTTGTCACAGTTATCTATTGCTGTGTCATGAATGATCCCAAAGCACAACGGCTTCAAAATGACAAACGTGTATTGTTACACGGTTCCCCTGCGTCAGGAAGCTTGGAGCTCAGCCAGGTGTTCCGTGTCTCTCATGAAGCTGCTGTCGGTCTCTGGTCGGGCTGCTGTTATCCAGGGTTTGACTGGGGCACAGGGATCTGCTTCTGAGATCACACCTGGGCCGTGGCAGGTGTCAGCTTCTTGGGGGCTTTGGCCCGTGGGCATCCATCCCTCGCCACCCCGCGTGGACCTCTCCACGATGGCAGCTCCCTTCGCCCAGAGAAACGTGGGGAGAACGCTCGAGACGGAAGCCACAGCCTTTCTGTAGCCCAGTCTCAGAGGTGACACACCCCATCCCTCTGTCATAGTCTGTCCCTTATAAACGAGTTGGTAAGTCTGGCTTGTGCTCGCTCTAAGGGTGGGAGCCCCAGAAGGTGGGGCTCACAGGGGCTGAGAGTCTGCCTGCCACATCCCCTGTGGTCTTCTCTCCATGCAGCAGCCGGCCATCCCTCCTTCAAAACTTTTCATTTTGAGATAATTATAGATTCCAAAGATATCATTTTAAAATGTGAATCGGGTGACGTCACTCGTCTGCTCAAAACGTTGCAACGGCTTCTCGGCGTCCAAAGTCCTCATTATGACCCACAAGGCGTGTTGGGGACCTCAGCTACTCTTTCTGACCCCACTTCCTTCCATCCTCCCCTCTGCTTCCTCCACGCTGTGATCCAGCGCAGGCTGGACCACTCACTGCTTGCAAAAGCCAGTAGCAAGGACAAGGTGTTGTGAAAGCAAAGAGACTTCATTCCAGAGCTGGCCGTGGGGAGACGGCCGAGGCTGACACCTCAGAGAAACCGTTTCCAAGTCTCGGGCTGAGCGCAGGGGCTTAAAAAGGGCATCTGGGGCCAGGCGCGGTGGCTCACGCCTGTAATCCTAGCACTCTGGGAGGCCGAGGTGGGTGGATCGCTCCAGTTCAGGAGTTCGAGACCAGCCTGAGCAAGAGTGAGACCCTCCTCCCCCCCGTCTTTACTAAAAATAGAAAGAAATTATCTGGACAACTAAAAATATATAGAAAAAATTAGCCGGGCATGGTGGCGCATGCCTGTAGTCCCA
>NW_012140636.1:1271651-1275089 GCF_000956105.1 Propithecus coquereli | reverse complement strand
AAAAGGGGCATCTGGTCTGCGGGGCACGCAGGAGTGGCAGGGAGGTGCCGGCCAGTGCGACTCGTCTCAGTGACTGTCTTGGCTGATTGCTCCACCCGGCGAATGGGCTGGTGCTACTTGGAAGGCTGTTTATCTGTAGGTGAACTGCAGCCTCCAGGGCATCTCTGGGGGGTTTGCGGGGGGCACGGGGCTCTGGATTATTTTGAGACTCAGTCTCTGGACCTTGTAGACAAGCACATAATGACACGGGGGAAACTCGGGCAGGGGGGCGCCTGGCAGAAGGAGGAGGAGGGTAAAGGCCAGCATTTCCTCATTAAGAACATAGCAAGAAGCAAGCAGGGGCTTGCTTCAAAATGGGGCACTGATTATAATCCTTCCGATACGCCCCTGCTACTTCTGCCAAACCCGCACCCCTCTCAGGGCCTTGAACTTGGGGCTCACCGTGCGCTGGAGTCGCTTCCCTCGGGTCTCCGTGGAAGTGACACCTCCTGAGAGACCCCCTCCCCGGCCACCCTCGCTGAAGTGGGCTGTTTCTACCTCCCTCCTCGGTTTGATTTTTTTTTTTTTTCATATCACGCATCACTTACGTGACATGTGATCTGTAATTACTTGTACATTTTCTGTAGCATGTCGTAGAATATGAATGGGACGTGAAGCTCTTGGAGGCTGGGGGTTTGGTTTTGTAGTTGCTGTGTCGTCAGTGCCTCGAGCAGCCTGGCCACAGACAGGCGAGGAAACGTCCTGCGGGATGGAACTGTGTAGAAGCGACAAACAAAATCCATGTCTAGGAGAAGCCCAAGGAGAAATGGAACAATGTTTCCACTGTCTTCATCCTGTGCTGCCCACACCAGATTCTGCCCTGGCAGTAGCGTCTGAGTTAGTCCTGTTCACTAGTATCAACGCAGGTTTTCATTGCCAAGACGTCTGAATTCCAGTGCAAACCCCCATAGCATACTGAAGACCCCCTCGGGGCCAAAGTGGCAGCCGGATGGGAACGCTGTGTTCAATCTCCTTTAGTTTTAAACGAGAACACTGTGGCGCTTCTCTCAGCAGCTCTGCAGTGGGGTCTCATCCTCTTCCTCATGACTAAGGGAGGGGCAGGGGGCGCAGGCTGAGGAGGTATCAGCGGGGACAGCAGGGACTTGAAGGTCAGTGTCGTAAGCGTTTCTCCCAAGCCTTCAGCTCCAGCCTCCTAAACAGTGGCGGGAGAAAAGCCCAGGGCTGGATAGTGGATTGTGTTGCTCTTACCTTAGTCCTAACGCATCAAGGATACTTTAGCAGGAAGTGTCTCTGACACCTTTCTGCATGGCGGCCTTTTCCCCTGGACTCGATGACATGTGAGGACATCCTCTAGGCTAGCGCCAGGGATGGGGAAGGGCCCACGCTGTGTGATTTTAATCACAGTCTGGTGAGAAAAGAACTGAGTCTTCTACCTGGCAAGAGAGAGAGAACTTGCTTGGTACACATTGCACTTAGGAAATTGGCGAACGGGCAAAGGAGTCTGGCAGCTGGAGTTTTATGGGATGTTTCCTCCTTTAAACTATTAGAATCTCTTATATAACTCACGGGCTATTTTTCTGAGTAGCACTTGAGTGTGAGAAGAGTCCTTTAGAATAATCTCTGTGGAATAAATTTTGTGTCATTATCTTTATATTCTCTGTGGCATGGTGGGCTTTTAAGTCTTTAAAAAAAAAAAAAACCAAGCAAACTTGTCTTTCCTCTCAAAGCCATGCATATTAGAAAACGGTTGCTTCATACTATCCGGAAACTAATTAAAATAGAAAATGTTAATACTAATTTGTGTAAGTTCCCGTTTCCTTACCTTTAAGATGGGGCTGATATTTCCACTGTTTAAGGGTGTTGAAAGGGTTAAATGAAACAATAGAGACACAGCTCTAAGCTCAGAGCTCTACAAATAGCAGACCTATAAATTGTTCTCCTCGTTGCTATAATGTATTGTTATAAGGGGAAGGAAGGAAAGAGCTCAATTTATAGCCCTAACAACAATTTAAGGAAGAAACAGTTCCAAAGACAAGAATGGTCAAAGAAAAGCTAACTGGTGGTGATTTCCTATCAATTTGCACAACTTTCAAGTTGAATCGAGTAGAGTATCATTGTCTTCCTTCTATTATTCAGTAGTTAAATATGGTGTTCGTAAATCAAAGGGAATTAAGTGGTATCTGTTTTAAGTTTTACCTTTAAAAGATAGGTTATATAAGCCGAGTGCAGTGGCACACGCCTGTATTCTCATCTACTTCGGAGGCTGAGGAGGGAGGATTACTGGAGCCCAGGAATTTGAGTCCAGCCAGGGTAACACAGTAAGATGCCCATCTCTAAAAAAAAAAAATCTTTTTTAAAATAGGTTATGCATTTACATATTTAAAAAAATCCAGTGACACAAAGGCCTACAGCTCCATCTCCCTTTCTCGCCAGCCTACCCAGATACCCCAGAAATTAGCAACCAGTGTTACTAATTTCTAAATCTTAATAGTTTGGTTATATACAAAGACTTGTATGTATTTTCCCCCTTTACCCAAATGGAAACTCACAGCACTTGCTGTTCTGCACCTTCCTTTTCTCATTTAACAAATTATAACAACAGTAATTCTCAGCTGTTGATGGTTGTGTATGATTCGCGTCTCTCATTAATGAGCATCAGCTTGTTTCGGTCCTTTGCTGTCACAAACGACATCGTAATGAATCTCATGCCTCTGTCCTTTCTCACAAGTGCAAGTATTCCTGCAGGATAAAATGACAAAGGGTCATCTTGACAGCAATTGCCAAGCTGGCCTCCAGAGCAGTTGAGTCAGTCTTGACTCTCCGAAGCCTGTTCCCCCCACCCTCGCCGGCAGCGGGATGCCAAATGTTCTTCATCTCTGCTGTTTTGGTGGGTGAAATTTTATTTTGCATTTTTCTTATTATGAATGTAATTGGACATCTAAAAAATACGTTTAAGAACCATTTGTATTTCCTTTTCTGTGAACTGTCAGTTCCTCTCCTTGGCCCATTTCTCTGTTGGCTGTTGGTAAATTGGATTCAAGGTTGGGGTGCATTGGACACTGGAAGGGAATAGGCTTTAAAGTTGGTGGGCCAATGTTCAAATTCTGATTCAATCTTTTATTGGTTATATAAGTACTTTTGAGCTTCAGTTTCCTCATCTCTAAACTTGTGAAAACATCTCTTCCTCACAGGGCTCCAGGGAAGATTGTAAGAGATAATAACTTACATAACATACTTAGCGATATCTCGCCCCGAGTAGTGGCTCCTACCATGGCCCATGATTTTATAAAGATTACAACAAAAAGTTTCCATATTCTTAAGGATTCAGATATAATTTCGCAAAAGAAAGAAAGAGGAAGGAAGGAAGGAGGGAAGAGGCATGGAGAGGAAGGAATAGAGGGTACGAAGAGAAGCTATGTTTTAGCTGTAAAAGTTCAT
>NW_012140636.1:1242966-1270956 GCF_000956105.1 Propithecus coquereli | reverse complement strand
GCTATCAAACTGAATCATGAACTGAGACATGCGCTTTGGAAATTCAATATGAATCAAGGTTAAGCCTTCAAAGCGTTAGAAATGCCGCTGACTTTCCCAAAGGACATTGATGTGCTCGCTCTTCTGCTCTGTATCCATTTATTATGCTAGAGTTATCTACAGAGCCGTGATTTTCAAATTCTTTTTAAGTTCACAACACACTATTTCAATTTCCCTTCAAATTTCCTCTCTCTGACTCATCAAATGTGACATGCTCTGTATTCATTTGAAATAAAATTAATTGTAAATCTGTTTTGTGAATTCCTTACTATCTCGTGATACAAATGGAGAGAATGTGAAGTGTTAGGAAACCAGGTGGGGGTGAAATTCACACTCTGAGATTCCAGGATGCGCTATTTTAATAGCTTCATAGACGGCTGAATGCCGGGAATAACTTTCTCGTATTTTCTCTCTTTCTCACCGTTTGAAACTCGGTTGCTCCATTTCCGATAGGCCTGGGCTGCGGTTTACTGTGAGTAAACACGGCACGTGCTTTGGCCTGCAGGTCTCCAAGATAAGACGGGGAGAGTCCCACGAGCCCCACACAAACCGAAGTCTCCCTTTAGTGCTGGTCACACTCAGCTCTCCAGCGTCCGCGAAGGCGACAGGAATGAACACCCCAGTATCTTCCTATGTCCTGAGCTTAGGGATTTTTTGTCAAACATGGCAGGAAGGCCAGATGTGCATGAAACACCACTGCAAGGGCCACTCTTGAGCCTGGAGAGGTACACTCAAGTGCCAGCTGAGATTCCAGACAGCTGCTCTTCACTCGTTGGGCCTTACCCTCTTTTTAGTCCCTTCCCCATTGTGAGCCCTGTTCCTTGTCACGGGTGTCTTCTTCAGGGAACGTGCGATGAAGTGAGCAAAGACAACGCATCCTGATTCAATCTATCGCTTGCTAATGGATCTGGTAAAGGAGGTAGATTTTACTGGCAGAATCCAGTTTGTGGCTCAGCAACAAGATCCACCTGCTCCCAAGACCTAATAACCACGAGTCATTGAGAATCAACAACATGCAGCCTTGCAGATTTAAGCTTCCCAAAGAAACCTGGTTAGGCATTTGAGCTGGAACATACCCTTAGGGATAGGAACCAGATAACTTAGAAACTCTCACGAGTGGGAGCTTGCCAAGAGCGGGGCAGTGACTCAGCAGAGGCCCAGGAAACAAGAAGCTGCACAGCAAGGACCTGGCTCCTTAGTCTCGGAGAGCTGACCCGAAGGAGTCTGAGAAGCGACAGGGATGGGGTAAGGAATGAGGTGGCTCAGGCTGACAAACTGCTTCAGTCGCCGGATGCTTTGTTCTTTTCCTCCTGCTAATTGTAGTTTCAAAATTAGCAACAACTCCCCCACGACAATTAGGGATTATAAAAGCATGTGCACGCATCTGAGGATTGTACGTGTAGCATTCAAGTGGCACACAGCTAAAATTAGTGTATGCGTTTGTGTAACTTGTTTGTTGAATGAGCTGAATTAAGTAGGATACAATCCAGAGACAGCTCTGTTTTCCTCCTACAGCTGCCTATAAACACACTTGGTCGGGCCTCTCTTCAAAGCCCCTTTAACGTGTCTAGGGTAGAGACGTAGTTCTTTGGTCTCTTGTCACCTTACTGAATTCTCTTATCATTTATAGTTTTTTAGCAGTTTTTCTTGTTTTCCATTTATCCATTAGATCAAATGAATATGATGGAGGTTTAAATGTTTTCTCTTTTATACTATTAATTTCCTTTCCTTTCTTAAGTGTGCCAACTCCAGCACAATGTTATGTAAGAATAGTGACAGTGGGTATCATTGTCTTGTGATTTTTTAAAAGCATGGCAGAGGCCAAGCACGGTGGCTCACGCCTGTAATCTTAGCACTCTGGGAGGCTGAGGCGGGTGGATCGCTCAAGGCCAGGAGTTCGAGACCAGCCTGAGCAAGAGCGAGACCCCGTCTCTACTAAAACTAGAAAGAAATTAATTGGACAACTAAAACTTTATAGAAAAAATTAGCCGGGCACGGTGGCGTGTGCCTGTAGTCCCAGCTACTCGGGAGGCTGAGGCAGAAGGATCGCTTGAGCCCAGGAGTTTGAGGTTGCTGTGAGCTAGGCTGACGCCATGGCACTCTAGCCCAGGCAACAAAGAGAGATTCTGTCTCCAAAAAAAAAAAAAATTAAAAGCATGGCAGAGATTGTGTCAAATGCATACTTTTTTTCCTTTCCTTTTCTTTTTTTTAAAGGAGGGGGTGGTTGTGAGGAGGGTTGTTCAGTTTCCTTGTTTTTTTTTTTTTTTCGTTGTTGAGACAGTCTCACTCTGTCACCCTGGCTAGGGTGCAGTGGCGTCATTGTAGCTCACAGCAACCTCAAACTCTTGGGCTCAGGCGATCCGCCTGCCTCAGCCTCCAGAGTAGCTGGGACTACAGGCACGTGCCACAACGCCTGGCTGGTTTTTTTTTTTTTTTCTATTTTTTGGTAGAGATGGGGGTCTCACTCTTGCTCAGGCTGGTCTCGAACTCCTGAGCTCAAGCAATCCTCCTGCCTCGGCCTCCCAGAGTGTGAGCCACCGCGCCCGGCCTAAAATGCATACTCTTGTATAATGCAGGTGGAAACATGCATTGTTCGTATCTAGTGATTTCACTTCTAAGGCTTTAGACTCATATTTATTCAGACAATTTAGTATTTATCAGGTTCTTCACGATATTAATCATAATGATGAAAAATTAGAAGCAATCTTAGTGGTCAACACTGAAGAATGGTTAAATAATGAGTGGTCTATTCATATGATGAAATAAAGCAGTATTATTTATCTATTAATACATGACAAATTACCCCCAAAATTAGTGTCCTAAAACAACAAACATTCATTAATATTATCTCGCACAGCGTCTGTGAGTCAGGAGCCTAGAACAGCCTAGCTGGATGGTTCTTCCTCAAGATCTGTTGGGAGGGTTTAGTCAGTGTGTTGGCCAGGGCTGCGGGCACCCGAAGGGTTGACGGGGACCGAAGGATCTGCTTCCAAAGTGACTCACCCACCGTGCGCGGAAAGTTAGTGCTGGTTTTCGGGCTTCATTCCTTGTCTCACGGAACTTTCCACAGGACTGCTCGAGTGTCCTTCTAACGTGGCAGCCAGCTTTTCCCAGAGTGAGGGATCCAAGAGACGGCAAAGTGGAGTCTGCGACATCTTGTATGGATTCATGCTCTGTCATTTTTACAACATCTCATTGGATGTCCACTGTTCACGGTGGCAGGGGGCTCAGTAGGAGTGTGACTACCAGGAGGAAGAATGACTGAGGGTCACCAGGGAGGCTGGTTACCACAGTCTGTGCTCTGGTCCCTGATGCTTCCTGTCCCTCACACGTGCAAAATATACTCTTCACAAGGTCCCCGAAAGTTTTATCCCGTTACACCGATCAGCTCTAAGTCTAGAATCTCACCATCTAAATCAGGTCCGGGGCAGATAAGGCTCTTCAGGTATTTTTCCTTCAGTATATCTCTTCCAATATTGTTCCTCTCCATCTGAAGGCCTGTGAATTACAGGGACAAGTTGTCTGCCCCTCCCACACATGACGTACAGTGATGGCCATGCATACGATGACTGCTACGGATATTCCCATTCTGAAAATGGGACTATCTACAAAAGGAGGCATTGCTCCAAAGCAATTCTAAAATCCAGCCAGGCAAATGCCAGGAATGCCTTAATTAGGACTCAGGCCTACTCTTTCCTGGGAATGATTATCCAAGGCTCTTGGCTCTATCTCCTTGGTTCTTGGTTTCACCCTCTGATCCTTCCTTCCTGCTCCATTAAAGTAACCCGTGTTTTGCAGCTGAGGGATCTCTTGACCTGCTTCCTGCCAATCTAACTTTGGGTGTCTGAGGGCATCTTTTCACTGTGTACAGTTTCTGTCTATTCAGTCCAACCCGATAGTGTTTCTGCCATATATATATATATATATAAAAAAAAACGTTATAGGTTACCTGCAAAAGAGTTGTAGGTAGGGTTTGTTCTGTTAGACAAAAGCCACACTGATAAATCTCTTCAAGATAAGCCATTTTCCACTTTGGGCTTTTGTTGAAACTACAGAGGGACAATGCCCTTAAGCTTGTTAGAAGTTCTCTGAAGAGAACTATAAATCCCTTAGATTTTTCTTAATGAAGAAAACACAACTTTCCAGTCACTACCTCAGCTTCATCTTTAGACCACGTCTTGCTGGAAGAACCCTGGGTTTGATCTCTGCCTGGAAGCCAACTTACAATTTTAGCATTGTCTGTCATCTGGAAAATTTCAAAAGCAGAACGTCTTGACTCCTTTTTGTTTAACAGTTCTTCCCTTAGCTTATGTCTCCTCTCACAGATCGCTACCAGCATCAAGGAGAAGCCAAGCAGATCTTTCAACACTCTGCGTGGAAATCTTTTTAGCTAGATCACCCAGTTCACTAGACACATTTTCTTTATTTCATATTTGTTTTATGTGACAGTGTTGCTAAATTTTCTATCATTATCTAATAAGAAATTCTTATCTTCTAGTTTCCAAAAATATTTTCCAGATTTTTCTCTAAGCCCTCACAAGTAGCATACCCGAAGGTCATCAGGCTTCTGCTAATAATTGTTTCAATGCGCTTCATACTTGCACTTCGCAAAGCCTGTCCTTTTCCCTGTTTTAAAGCCACTCCCCGTTTTAGGTTTCTGTTACGGGAGTGTCCCACTTCTGGTACCAAAATAATTATTATGTGCAACAAGTTACCCCAAAGTTTAGATGTGTAAAACAATGAATATTTGTTCATGCACTCAATCTGCGTGGGTCGGGAGCCCAGGCACAGATTAGGTTGTTGGTCTTGTCTCAGAGTCTCTATGAGGTTGCAGTCACCTGAAACCTTGTTCCAGGTGGGAGGATCCACTTCCGTGGTGACAGACTTAAATGCCTGGCCAATTAGTGCTGGTTCTTGGCGGGAGGCCACAGTTCCTCATTGTGTGGACCTCTCCATAGGGACGCTTGAGACCTCATGACATGGCGGCCGGCTTCTCCCATAGCGAGTAGTCCGAAAAAGTGCAAGGTGGAAGCTATGAGTGTCCTTTATTATTTCTCAAGGATTTTATTGGTTACCCAGGTTGGCTGTATTCATCGTGAGAGGGTACTTACTACACAGGGTCATGAACACCAGGTGGCAACAGTCATTGGAGGCCATTTTGGAGATACATACTTTTGGCAGATACCTAAAATTATGTGTTTGAAAGCTCTTCAGTGATAGATTAAATGAAAGAAAAGATTCAAAACTGTTAATGCAGTATAATCTAAAAGTTATTAAAAATAACTTTTTATGTTATTTTCTGAATGTGTCTGTGCCTGCAGAAAAGCTAGACCAGAAGGAAAACAAAAATGTTAGCATTGCTTATTTCTGGGTGAGGAGATTATGAATTTTTAGGTTTTCTCAATTTTCGTGTGTGTGTATTTTCAAAGTTTCCTTCAGTATACATGAATAGTCTTATAATGAACAAAACCTATGAATTTTGAGGGCATAATTACAAAAATTATTCTAAATTTTTATTTTCTTTGAGATACAAATTATATCATTCCCCCTTAGTACAATTTCTATACCTTTCAGAAAAATCTAATCATAATTTTAAGTGGTAGGAGCTGTTAACTCTCAATGTGGTAATTGATGACTTATCCTTTAGGATAATCATGCTGCCAAATTTTAAATTAATATTTGTAATAGCACAGATGGAATATGTGTGCATGCATATATGAGTATATTCAATGAGACAGAGGTAAAAAGACTCCTTTAAAGATCCTTACAGAGGATTATTGCTTAGTAATGTTCTTTGGGCTAGTTAACATTCCATACTAACTAACAAGCACGAACTTTCATATGTTCTCTTTTACCTGAATACCTGCCTTCATAATTTTTCCTAAAAAGATGAAATTTAAAGAAGAAATACAAAACATTCTCATAACATTATTTGAAATAGAAAGACAAAGCAAAGTTTAGTCAAGCTGGATATGAAATTTCCAAAAATATACCAGGGTTGATATCCTTTGAATCTCTTTCTGAAAATTAATGCAAAAGTTGCTATTCTTTCCTTTGGATGTGTGAACAGTCTATATGTTCATGAAGTTATTTAATGCACAACTCAGGATCCTGGAAGTCTTTCCCGGTTATATCTCCATCCACTCCGATCAGTGTCACCGTGGATGACAGTGCAGTGTCATTTCACCAAGGGGCCCAGCTGAGGGTTGTGGGGCTGAAATTCTGATCACAATACTCCTCCAGGTGTTAACCCTGGGGGGAAACCTGGTTTTTCCTCTCCTGGTTCAGAAGAGGTCTCCAGATGGGCCAGGAGTGAGTTCTATCACTCCTTTATATTATGAACCCTAGGGAAGCTTAGGCATGTTTTCTGTTCTTGTGATTTTCCACTCATTGCTTTGTTACTGCTCAGGGATTTGTGTTGTATATTCTGCTTTCTCAGCCCCTTGTAGGTTCCTTGAGGTCAAGGACTGTGACTTATGCTTCTTACGTTGTTCTGTTTGGCTGTTAATGTAGCAAATGGCAAACTTCAGGCATGATAAAAAGGTGCTTAATTAAAACAAATGTTAAACACCAGAATTTGAAGTCTCGAATGTGTTTATACCCTTGTACTGTAGGCTATTATTGTCATATATTATATGTCTACACAAATTGCAAATCCCAATTATAATTTTTTTAGTTTAAGGAATCATTAACTTTTAATGTAATTAAGAAAAGGGGGAAATGGTAGCCTGTTATATATACCAGCGTATTTACATTTCTGGTGCTTTTCATTGCTTCTATAGATCTGAGTTTCCATATGATACTTCCTTTCTGCCTGAGGAATTCTCTCATTTCTTGTAGTGAATGGTTGCTGTAACGACTTGTCTCAGTTTTCATATGTTGATAACGTCTATTTCACTCATTTCTGCAGTATATTTTAGTTGTATATAAGATTGGCTTTTTTCCCTTTTAGCACGTTAAACACATTTTTTGTTGTCTTCTGGCTTCCATTGTTTCTGATGAGAAGTCAGATACCATTCTTATGGTTGCTCTCCTGTAATACCATTTTTCTCCCCTAGCTGACTTAAAGGTTTTCTCTTCAATTTCCAGGCAATTTGACTACAGTGTGCCCACCCATGGTTTTCTTTGTATTTATCCTGCTGGTGATTTGCTGAGCTTCTTGGGCCTGTGGCTTGATGTTTTTCACAAAATGTGGGAAATATTTGGCTATTATTTCTTCTAGAATTTTTTTCCTAGTGTATTCTCTTTCTCATCTTCATTTAAGACTCCAAATACATGTACATTAGACCGCTTGATATTGTCTCATATCTTTCCTGCCTATGGCATAGACTTCAGTGATGTTAAAAGTATGAGAAAAATCATTTTGAAGATTTGTACTTCATCCTCAAAATGCTGAGTTTTAAAATGGAGTTTGTAACAGTATTATCACAGTTGTTAAAAGGATTAAGTGATTTACTAAAGAAGCATAAAAGGGTACCTTGTGTATAGAAAATACTCAATAAATACATTATTATCTGTATCAGTTAGCTATTGCTGCATAACAAATCACCCCACATTGTGGGATAATTGTGGAGTAAAACAACCATTGTTTCTTACAAGCCTATAGGTTTTCTGGCAGCTCTTCTGATCAAGGCTGGGCTCATTTCTTCTCACTCACATGTGTGGGGATCATCTGACTGTCACCTGATCTGTGATGGCTTCATGAGGATGGTTGGATCTACCACATGAATTTCAGCCCCCAGCAGGCTGGTTCTCATGACAATGATAGAGTACAAGGGAGGAAGTGGAAACATTTGAGGATTTTTTTAAAAATTCCTTCTTTTTTTAATTGACAAAAATTATATATATTTATGGTATATAGCATGATGTTTTGATATATGTATACCTTGTAGAATGGCTAATCAAGCTATTTAACATATGAATTACCTCACATACTTATCATATTTTTGTGGTGAGAACACGTAAAATCTACTCTTCGCCATTTGCAAGTATGCAATACATTGTTATTAACTACAATCACCATGTTGCATGATAGATCTCTTGAACTCATTCCTCCTAACTAATTTCGTGTCCTTTGACCAACATCTCCCCAATCTTTCCCTGCTGCAGCCTCCAGCCCCTGGTAAAACTCATTCTACTCTCTGCTTCTTTGAGTTCAACTTTTTTAGATTTCATATAAAAGGGACTTTTAAAAGTTCATGAAAAAATGGAATTAAAAGATAAAAATGAAAAATATAAGCTTTATTTCTCAACATAAGCTCCTTCAAATTCAAGATGCTTTTGTAAGCAATGATACCAGCCATTTAGTCCACTCTAAAGAACTGAGAGTCCTGGGAATGTAACCATGTCAATGCAGTCTTATTTATTTATTTATTCATTCATTCATTCATTTAGAGACAGGGTCTCACTCTGTTGCCCAGGCTGGAGCACAGCGGTGCCATCATGGCTCACTGAAATCTCAAATTCCTGGTGATCCTCCCACTTCAGCCTCCTAAGTAGCTCAGACTACAGGTATGCACCACCACACCTGGCTAATTTTTAAATTTTTTGTAGAGATAAGGTCTTGCTATGTCTGAAACCCAGGCTGATCTTGAACTCCTGGCCTCAAGCAATCCTCCCACCTTGGCCTCCCAAAGTGCTGAGATTACAGGTGTGAGCCACCATGCCTCACTTTGTTATATTATTAGCAGAAGAAAAATGTGTGCCCTTTAAAAATTTTTTTAAGATTTGGAAACAAGTCAGGAGGACCCAAATCAGGACAGTAAAGTCAATTCCTGATGATTTCCCACCAAAACTCTCACAAAGTTGCCCTTCTTTGATGAGAGGAGTGAGCAGGAGCATCGTGGTGGAGAAGGACTCTCTGGTGAAGGTTTCCTGGGCATTGTTTTGCTAAAGCTTCTCAAAATAATCTCATAACAAGCAGATGTTATCACTCTTTGGCCTTCTAGAAAGTCAAAAAGCAAAATGCCTTGAGCATCCCAAAAAACTGTTACCATGACCTTTGCTCTTGACTTGTCCTCTTTTGCTTTGACTGGACCACTGCCACCTCTTGGTAGCCACTGCTTTGATTGTGCTTTGTCTTCAGGATTGTACTGGTAAAGCCACATTTCATCTCCTATTACAGATCTTTGAAGAAATGCTTCAGGATCTCGATCCCACTTGTTTAAAAGTTTTCATTGGAAGCTCTGCTCTTGTCTGCAGCTAACCTAAGTGCAACAGATCAAGTGGAAATTTAGCACCTATCAAGTGGAAAGTTTGCTCAACTTTAATTTTTCACTCAGAATTGTATAAGTTGGCCCAATTGAGATATCTGTGGTGTTAGCTATTGTTTCTGATGTTAATCCACTTCCATTAGGACACAAATATTAATAATTTTTTTCCTTACAAGTTTATGGGGATGGTCAGCTGCTGCAGGCTTCATCTTCAACATCATCTCATCCCTTCTTAAACGTGTTATCCATTTGTAAACTGATGATTTCTTTGGGGCATTGTCCCCATAAACTTTTCATAGAGCATTAGTGATTTCATTATTCTTCCACCTAAGCTTCACCAAAAATTTGACATTTGTTCTTGCTTCAATTTTAGCAGAATTCATGTTGTTCTGATAGGGACTCTTTTGAAACTGACATGTTAGCCTCCTTAGTGCCTCAAACTAGATCCTGTTCAGACATATTAGTCTAAGTTTATTTTGGTATAAAACATTTTTGAAATCCATGCATAATTTTTTTTAGAATATTCATTTTTTTCATGAACTTTTTAAAGTCCCCTTATATAAGTGAGATCATGTGGTATTTGTTTTGCTGTGTCTGGCTTATTTCCCTTAACACGATGTCCTCCAGGTTTATCCACGTTGTCACAAATGACAGGATTTACGTCTTTTTAAAGGCTGGGTAGCATTCTGTTGTGTACACATATCACATTTTCTTTAGCCATCTACCCTTTGATGGACACTTAGGTTGATTCCATATCTTGGCTATTGTGAATAACGCTGCAATGGACATGGGAATGAGATCTCTCTTTGACATGCTGATTTCATTTCCTTTGGATATATAAGTACGGCGTGCTAAGCGATTGCGCCACTGGAGCTCCATCATTTCCTTTGGATATATACCCAGAATTGGGATTGCCAGATCATATGGCACTTTTATTTATTTATTTTTTTGAGGAAGCTCCTTGCTGTTTTCCATAATTGCTGTACTAATCATGTGAAGATGTCTTTTTTTTTTTGAGACAGAGTCTCATTCTTTTTGCCCAGGCTAGAGTGAGTGCCGTGGTGTCAGCCTAGCTCACAGCAACCTCACACTCCTGGGCTCAAGCGATCCTTCTGCTTCAGCCTCCCGAGTAGCTGGGACTACAGGCATGCGCCACCATGCCTGGCTAATTTTTTCTATATATTTTGAGTTGTCTGATTAATTTCTTTCTATTTTTAGTAGAGACGGGGTCTCGCTCTTGCTCAGGCTGGTTTCGAACTCCTGAGCTCAAACAATCCGCCTGCCTCGGCCTCCCAGAGTGCTAGGATTACAGGCATGAGCCACCGCGCCGGCCCCATGTGAAGATGTTTTGAATCCCCTGCTTACATCAACACTGCTACAACCCCATTGGCCAAAGCAAGTCACATAACCAAGCAGAGAGTCAGTGTGGGAGGACACTAATGAAGAGTGTGGATATAGGAAGGCATGAAAAATTCGTCCGTTAATGCAACCAATATACATTACCCTTGATTATCACTATTATTTTCATTTAATTCTGCAAATAACTCACCAGGAAGTTGCATAATAACGTTTTTCCACATCTACTTATTTTTAGGTCACGTCAGTCATCTTAGAGCAAAACAATGTAGGAATGACATTCTATTTTTTTTCCTGAAAAAATTGGGTCTCCTAATAAGGCATACACATAGTAGCTTATCACAGGGTGAAAACAGCATATTTTGCTTTCTCTTCACCACCTTCCTCTCCACCTAACTCTCATTAGCCAGAGACAACCGCAGATAAGAATTTAGTATTGTTGGGATATTTTGAAGGGATGTTTTCCCTTATTATCTAGCTATACAATTCCCATCACTATGCTACATCATTTTGTTTTTTTTTGCAAATAATGAGGAAATTGAGAAAAAATTCACGGACAAGAGCATGATAAGGGAATTACGAAAAAAAACCACTAATATATAGGGAGTAAGTAGAGACTGGAGGGAGATAAAAATGTTAAGATTTTGGTGACCAATTACAACAGGTTTATAGACCTACGTGGAATATGAAAAAAATTGATGTTCAAAATTTTCAGGATCATTTTATTTTTCCCCATTACCCACTTTTTGAATAGAACGTACTGGCAGAATAGGAAGGGACAATTTCTTTTTCCTTTCAGCTGCCACTTGCCTTTCCATTTTCATGCTTCCAAAGCAGAGTTCAGCACAACAGAAACAGATGGAAGGAAAGTTTCAGAAAGATGGGATTTTTAAAACCACCAATCTGTTAGGAAGCAGCCTTGTTTCCTCATTTCCATGGAAACAACGGTTTGTTGGAATCCACAGATGTGACAAAAACCCACCACTGCTCTGCTACTGCTGCTCTCTGTGTCCAAAGAAATGGATTTCAGGTCCTGTTTCCATCTGATAAAGGAGACAGGCTCAACTACTTCTTTTCCATGTCTTTCGTTTTCTCATTCATGTACCGGTCTTTATGTTTTATCACACCATGTTCATTTCTTTTGCAGTCACAGTTCTTAGAGTCAGAGAACAGTATCACTGGAAGACCCACAGAAATCATCTAGCCCAAACCAATTCCATAACAAATGAGCAAACGGAAGCCTGGAGAAGGGAAGTCGGGGTAAAGATAGGTTAGAGCTCAGGTTTGCAGCTTTCAGTCCAGAACATTTCACATGGCCTTTGCTTTCTCCTTGAAGCACGTCCAATGCACCAAATAACAGATGTTCTCTGAGTTTCTCACATCCACGCAGCTGCTCAGGGCACTGACATCATGCTGGATCTCCTCGCCTAGCCTCCACCCTTAGGTACCTCTGCGCCCCCAACACAACCTTTATTTCTTCAGCTACAGACTGCTATTCTTACGTAAATTGTTAACTCCAAGACTCGCCTGCCCTTCTACAGATAAATCCAGATGTGTCTGAATCTAATTGGGGCCAAAATCAGACGCCAGCTATAGTACTCTGTAACAGTATATATTATTTTATCAGCTTGGAAATCTCATTCCAAGAGTATTTGGACCTTCCTCTCAACAACGTTTTCTCTCACTTTAAACTTTAATGTGTTCCTGTTTATATGAAAATCTCCCCAGTTGCATTCAGCAGTGGTGTTCTCTCCCCCAGTTAAAAGTGTGACATAATTTATTACAATTCAACTGATACTTCTGGAGTTTTCCAAAGATTGTGATTTGTTTTTTTAGGGTGGTCCTAAAAAACTTGAATTCATGTTTTAGGGTGTTTCCTATTACTCTTAGGGGGAATAAAACACACGCCAAACACCTGATTTGATAATGAGACTGTGCCAAGGAGGTTGGAGTTTCTTTAGAAGTTTAGCAGGCTTCTGACCCTATTTTGTGTAGGAAGCAACCAGATTTTGTGATAGAATAAACTCAGGAAATAGAGTAAAAATGAATTTTTCATTTAGACTCTCTGTTTATAAAAATAAAAGCCTATATTCCAATTTTGGAAAGTATAGGACTCTAAGCATGATTGAATATAGAAAGATCTGGTACCTCATAGAGCCTCCTAGACATGGTTACTGGAAAGAGTGATCCTTATGGAGATCGTCGGATATAACGTACACAGGGCAGAAGACTGGGCTAAATGTTTATCGATCCCAGGATGTATCCAGTTGGGTTTTTTTTTGTCTTTAAATTGAAATCCTTGATATCACATTCTTTTTCTCATTTGCCTTGTTCTCCTAAACATCCCAGGTCTGAACTAGCCTGCTTTGGGTGACATGGTGGCCTATGGTTAGGTGGCTTTGGGCCTCCAGCACATGCAGGGGCCCCGGGTCAGCTCTGAGCTGACAAGAGGCCCTGTGTGTTTTGCTGTCACCTCTTCACCTTCAATAAAGACCATGCTACAGGGTTGGGGGAGGACCAGGACTGGGCTGCCCCGCAAGCCAGAAAAAACAGGTTCTGCCCAGGCCACTTGCCATACAAGCAGACCAGCAGGAGTTATTCCTTCTCATTTCCAAGATTTCTGAAAAGCATGACACTCTGTACAACCCGTTCTTCAAGACCAAATTCTACGCAGTGTGACAGTCTGCTCTCTGGACGATGGGAAGCTGGTGGCAGCCACTCCCCCTGCAGATGCCATGTGACGATTAAGACGACAGTGATAACCAGACTCTTGCTAACTGGCTTTTGGATCAAATGTTGGCCAATTCCAGCCTTTCACTTATTCATTCATTCATTTGCTGAATGAATGAATCAGTCCTTCAAGAAACGCTCAGCGAGTGCCAGCTTCCGTGATCCTTAGTCAAAGGAACCCAGCTCTCTGTTCCACGAGCTCTTCACAAGTCGGCTGCCAAATTCTGGTCAGCGCTTGCATCTTATTTTGATGCCGATGGGAGCATCTTATGGGTCCAGTGATGTCTGGGCCCTAAAGCTGCGCAGGTGCCGTAGGACAGCGTGGAGGGGACAGAGTTGACTGCAGGGAGCAACAGTGGAGAAGAAGGGCAAAGTCACGCCTAAGACAGACCGTTTCCTGGTCACAGAGGATCTTTAACTTTGAAGCACATAAAAGAACGTGACCAGGGTGGTAAACAGTTTTTCTTCAGCAGCAGTACCGTTCTGCAGGGGGACCAAGTGAGGACTGCAGTAACTGGGACACTATAAAAATTGCTAAGCTGCAGTGCATTGCTGGCCGCTGCTTCAGCTCCCAGCCCGAGTTGCACACAGATCATTGTAATGGAGAAGAGATGACAAAATACTGGGGTTGGGGAACAGAGAATATTTATTTTTACCAAGTCACAAAGGCTGGAGAGGGGAGATCGGGGAAGGCATCAAGGTGAGCAAAGGCCATTCTGGGCTGAGGAAATAGCAGACGGTGGAAGAAACTTCTCATTGTCCTTGCTCTCGGAGGACCACGTGTCTGGGCGGAGCACAGGGCCACCAGCTAGACACTATTCTTTCCAGCCCCTTCGCAGCCAGGCCACTCGGTTCAGGCCTGTGGGGTATGAGCAGCAGTGGTGTGTGTGTGTGACTTCTGAGTCACCTCCCTAAAGCCAAAGCTGCTTACCCGGGGCTCTCCCGTTGCCAGGCATGAAGGTGAGCCCACTTCAGCCCCGCGGGTGGTGGCAACACCCAGGAGATGGTGAAGAAACGAGATGTTAGAAGCTGAGTCCCTGAGTGACTCGGTGGCGCGACACTGCCCTGCCAGCTGCGAACACTCACCTCCAGGCTGCTTCCAAAGGGAAACACGAGCTCTGACTTAGCCACTCTCTCTTTCTTGCTCTTTGTTACAGCAACTTAACCTGGAGTCCAATACAATGTCCAGAGGGACAGGGGTGTCAAATGGCACAACATGCTCGGGGGGATCCTTGCGAGGGGAGCAGTGAGGCGTGCGTGGGGAGGGGGGCTGGGAAGGTGGGAAAGGCAGCAATCGGTGTAGCTTTGTGTGCGGGACTCAGGCCTGGGTCTGAGGCACCACGGCTGTGTCTTCGCAGGCCTGGAGTGAGCTCTGTCCTCTTCTCTTCTGAAGAATCCATTCTGCCTCCAAAACAAACAGCTAACAGCACTTTAGCGCCGGCCTCCAGCAGCCTGTGACTCTCTGGCCGTGCATTGTCACGCACCCTGCAAACCTCCCAACCTCTCATTCTGGGACACATCGTCCAGCCCATGGCCTCAGTCTGCCCCTTGCGCTTCCCGTCTGCCCGAGCTGTCCTCGGTGAACGTCCTGCCCTCCCAGAGTCCGGGAGCACTCCTGCTGGGTCACCCAGACCCTGGGTCACCCAGACCCCCAGCCACAGCTCAGTGGAACACTCCAGAAACTACCACCTCTCAGTCAAATCCGACAGGTATTCTAACTCTGGGAAAACAATCGTGGGAGAACGTCTCCATCCGTACTGAATTTTACTGCTTTGTTGTTAACAAACTCTCCCATACCGACCGTTCTACTGTCTTGGCTGCAGTTGACAATTTGGAAGACAACCTATTTAAAGAAATAAGGGCTTTAAAAATTCCATTTCCAATCATCAAGAAAGTAACACCTTTTTTTTTTTTCTGACTTTCTTATTAAACTGTTTAACCAACCCAGGTTCAAGAATCTTCGACACACGATTAGAACTTTTTTGCTTGGTGACGCGGAGTGTCACTCTCTGTCCTTCCACAAACAAAGCTAAACATTCACAGTGACCCCGTATCCCTGATTGCTAAACCCACCTTCCCTTCTAGATTCTCTTTCCACCCTTCTCCCCCTGCTCTGTGCCCTGGAGGCTGACCTGCAGCCTGTGTCACCAGGGTCGCTAGGCCCCTGGCTGTCTGGCTTCAGGTGGATTCAGCCAATGGGAGACCCTGGCAGGGGGACCAGAGGGCGCAAGGAAAGGAAGCGAGGACATTTGTCCCCCGAGCTCCCTCCCTGCTGCTTGCTGAGGGCTGGCTGCAGACTCCGCTGCTTCCCTCTACCAAAGACCGCAGCTCCTCGCAGGTGGCCACACCGGGCGTCCACGTGGCCCGTTCTCTGGGCTTAGGTCCTGGTCACTGCTCCCCACACCCCTCCTTTTTCTGACAGCGCTGGGACCTCGCTGCCACTTGTCTTGGGGAGCTGCACTTTCTTGGTTTCTCCAACTCCGCCCTCCACGCTCTGTAAATAGCTCCTTTAGCAAACCGTCCTCAAACACCCAGTTTCAGGGTGCTGTTGGTGTTTCCTGTTGGAAACTGGTGCAGCGATTCGGCTGGAATCGTCTATAAGGCACACGGCACGTGAACACGGGAAAAGCCGGTGCGTCCTCCTGGCCTGAATGACCTGAGCCTGGCAGGGCCCCAGCTACATGTCTCCCTTTCCATAAGCTCTTTTGTCAAAGGACTTTGTTCCTTCCCTCCATCTCTGCGTGTGTGTGCGTGTGTGTGTGTGTGTGTGTGTGTGTGTGTGTGTGCTCGTGTGCGCAGGCATGTATACAGCCATGCACATATGCGTGTGTGAACACACAATTCTTACCTGAACCACCTGGAGATAAGTTACATCATAGCACTTTACCTTTAAGAACTTCAGAGCATATTCCCTAAGAATAGGAATATCCTCTTACGTAGCCACGGTGCGGTTACAACTGCAGAAACTTACACCGATGCGATACTCCCATTTAATCCGCATCTGTATTCCGGTGTTGTCAGTCGATCGAGTGATGTTGTCCGTGGCGTTCCTTTCTGCTCCGGTTCGGGATTCGGTCTAGGGTGGGGATTGCATTTACTCCTCGTGCTCTCTTAGTTTCCTTTATTCCAAAAACATCTCCCCGGCCTTTGGATGTCTTTTATGATGCTGACTATTTTTTTAAAAAAATAAAGACTTTAATTTTTTTTAGAGCAGCTTTAGGTTCGCAGCAAAATTGAGAGGAAGGCACAGAGATTTCCATACAGCCCTGCCCCCACACAGGCACCGCCTCCCCCAGTGTCCCCATCGCCCTCCAGAGTGACATTGACACCTTTGAAGAATAGAGCCCCCCCTCCCACACACGCAGCCTTCTTTTAAAAAATGCAACAGGCCTCGTTTTCTGTCTTGGATCGGGGCCACGCACCTCCAGCCATCATGCCACAGAGCAGGGCTTGTGTCCCTTACAGGGAATCGCACCGGGAGGCACACGATGTCCATCTGTCCTTCGCTGCTGAAGGTCGTTTTGATCTCCACTGAATAGTTTGTTTTTTCTCCCTTGAACTGGCAAGCAGGCTGTGGGGAGACACTTTAAGACCACGCAGGTGTCCTGTTCCTCTTCAAACTCTCCCCCTGGATTTAGCATCCGTTGGTGTTTCTTGCTGACCTAATCTTTATTCTGTGGCTGCAAAATGATGACTTTCCCTCTCCAGCACTCTGTCCCCATCGAGCAGCTGGGCTCAGCATTCTGCTGCAAGCGAAAGCCCTCCCTTCTCTGTTATAGCAGGGCTGACCGGGAACAGACTGAGAGACACACTCAGAGATTTGGCAAAACAGGTTTTATACTTCACTCCTGCCAGCAATTGGCCCAGAGGGGAATTTGGTCTCCCCAAATTCTGAGCACCAGACAAAGAGCATTGCAGTCTTTTATACACTCTGCTTAAGGAGGAGGGGCACGGCTACAACAGGATTAACTTTAGTGAGGCAGGGTCCTGAGCCACTTTACAGCCTGGTACGCTAATTGCTACAGGTGATTTATGAGGGAGGCAGCTGCGGGGGTGGGGGTGAGGTGGGGGTGTGGTTGCAGGGGAGGAGGGGGCCCAGGTAAGGATTGCAATTGCAAAGGAGAAAGCCCGGTAGTGGAATTTCTAAGAATTCCACTTTAGTGGAATTTTCCAATGTTCCACTTCATCTCCACTACTTATTTATCTTTTTCCTCATCAGCATGGGTTCATAGATTTCCATTATTCCATGGCTTAAAATTGATTATGGTGCTGGCATTTCAATTGTACCCAGTTTGGTCAGTGGAACCCCTCCAAGCTGTCTCCCAAGTCCTTGTCGCATGCCCTATTGTTTTCTGTGCACACTTCTTTACTTTCTGGCCTAACAGGATTTTCCAGCCTCATCTCGCACCTGCACCGTTCCAGCCTGGGAACCTGTCATTTCTCTGAGCAGTCCGAACGTGGGGAATATTCGAGACCACATATGGACACTAGGCGTACTCACTGCCATTGGGGTGTCTTTGCTTTGTGTGCTTTCGGCAGGCAGAGCTAGGAGATGTAAGCACGTGTGTACATCTATATGTGCACAGATGTACACGCATAGCACATAAACATGTATATCCGTGTACGTACGTTAGAAATCCTGAGTTTGCACCCCACCTCCAGTTCCCATCCGGTCTTGGAGAGCTTCTTCTTGCCTTGCTCCATCCCCTATTTCTATGGCCCTTCCTCTGCAGTGAGGACCCGATAGCATCGGCATGTTTATTCTTTTGTTTAATTCTGTGTTGCATCTAAAATCTTTTCCAAATTGCTTCGCGCACACCATTAAATTTAACAAACCTACTGTGTTGTTAGTGTTCTCCAGAGGAACAGGACAAATTGTGTGTGTGCGTGTGTGTATACACATCCTATTGTATTTGTGTGTCTATATACATCATATATATAGAGAGAGAGAGGGAGAGAGGGAAAGTTATTTTATTCATTGTATCATATATTTTACAGAACCGTCTCACACAGCTATGGAGGCTGCCAAGTCCAACATCTGCGGGGCAGGCGAACAGGCTGGAGACCCAGGGAAGAGTTGACATTACACTCAAGTCCAAAGTCCGTCTAGAGTCAGAATTCCCTCTTCCTTGGGCCACCAGCCTTTTCTCTTAAGGCTTTCAACTGATGGGATGAGGCCCACTCACACTACAGAGCATAATCTTCACTCTAAATCTACTGATCTAAATGTTAGGCCGGGCGCGGTGGCTCATGCCCATAATCCTAGCTCTCTGGGAGGCCAAGGTGGGAGGATCGTTCACGGTTAGGAGTTTGAGACCAACCTGAACAAGAGCGAGACCCCGTCTCTACTAAAAATAGAAAGAAATGAATCGGACAACTAAAAATATATAGAAAAAAAATTAGCCGGGCATGGTGGCGCATGCCTGTGGTCCCAGCTACTTGGGAGGCTGAGGCAGGAGGATCGCTTAAGCCCAGGAGTTTGAGGTTGCTGTGAGCTAGGCTGACGCCACGGCACTCTAGCCCTGGGCAACACAGTGAGACTCTGTCTCAAAAAAAAAAAAAAAAGTTAAATGTTAATCTCATCCATAAAATGCCTTCCCAGTGACATCCAGACTGGTATCTGACCAATGTCTGAGTGCTGTGGCCTAGCTACGTTGACACACACAATTAACCATCACACCTGCTAAGAAGAACCTTTTTTTCCAAAAGAATTCTCAAAGCAAAGCCTGGTGTGTGCCATGGAGGCGTTGGGAGCTCCTGTTTGAAGGCTGAGAAGGGACAGACCCCTCCACCCCGACCCTCGTTTGCCCTGTTCGCCTAGAGCTCCATGCGGCCCAGAGCCTGAAGGAGTCATCCATGATGGCATTGAAGGCAATGCCACTGAGGAAGGGAGCCCTTTTAGGGGGGACAGGGCCTTTCTCCCCTTTCAGGGCCCTCAAATCATACCTGTGCCCACCCGCTGCGAGACAATTCCCATCTGCAACTCTCAGAGCTTCTCCCTTCCCCTTGCTGAGGGCGGGTGGGGGACTACGACGCCATTGGAAGCTGCTCTTCTCCAATCCTCCCTTCCCCAACACTAACACACTTCCTCGTAGCCACAGAAGGCAAAGAAACACCTACAGAATTCTGTATGTAAGTCCAGGGCATGGAGAGTGGCTGCTGCTACAAGGGATTCCCTGGGTAATTTTATCATCTGCCAGTGCATGGTGACAGTACTCCTCAGATAAACGCTTCCCTCTCGGGTGAGGAAAGCGTTCCAGATAATCGCGCCTTGCACAGCCCAGCCCTCGTGCTTATCTGTTGTGTGCGTCCGTGTCAGCTTTGTTCCAGTAGAAGCATGTCATTCTGCTGAGACAGTAGGGAGCAGCTGTTTGATCCTTGACCAGAGATAACCCTGGAGAGCTGCTGTCTTACATGCTGGAAATTCTGAGTCAAATGGCCGTGCACAGAATTCTTGGGAGAGAGCAAGGCCTGGGTTGCAACCCGAAGAAGGGCGTCGTGGAAATCTGCATGCATGTACTCCCAGGGCAAGATTCTCAAATGCACGGCATGTGAGTGGATTTGTTGGACGGGTGCAGAGGGACGTATGGGCGTCCGTCCCTTCTGTGTGCTTTGGAGGGCTCAGAGCCATACCCCAGGCTGCAGCTGTTCCCTAGCTTGGCGGCATCGGTGTGACTCCTGGTGGGATTCTGTCCCAGGGCATTGCTGAGGGTCTGGCGCACTGTAGGCATGCCCACCTTGGTCACAGGCAGTGACCTGCATGGAAAAGGAGCTGCAGAAAGGGGGGAGGGAGGGAGCGAAGGAAAGTCCCCCAAGCTAAGGCTAAGGTAAGGGGGAGGCTGACATCAAGATAGCTTTGCTGGGTGCAGGCGTGTTCAGCCCTGTCTGCCTCACCGCCCCGAGTAGGACCAGCTGGATCAGTGTCTCAGCCCGGCTCCTAGCCCATCTCTCCCCAGATCAAAACTCTTCAGGATATGCCCAAACTCACTTCCGGTCAGCACTGTCCAGCCTGACACTGGGAACTTTCCCAGCCTCTTCTTGTACCCATAAATAATATGTGTCTGCCACACCAGACTGCTCTGTGTTTCGGGAACACATCCTGTTCCCCCGTGACATCATGGCTGTCCGTTACGCTTCCTTTTTCTAGAATGTCCTCTGTATGCCTGTCTGGTGAATACTCTTCTTCAAGACCCAGTTCAGATCTTAGCTCCTTCTCTGCACCTTCCCTGGCTTCCCTTCCTTAATCCCTTCCCTATGTTCCCAGGGCAATCTGGGCCCGGTTCTCACACGGCTGTGATTATTCATTACGACATCTGCCCAATTTCCCACTTGCGTACATATTTGTCATGCGAGGCCCTGAGACTTTAAGCCTGTTGGCCCGCCCTGGTCCCCTCAGCTAATCTCTGCTCCCCAGCTGTGTTCCCAGCCTTGGTCCAGAAGCCCTTCTCTTCTGCAGGGCACGCTGTCACTGTCCTCCTGTGGACCTTCACAACTCCTTACTTCCTACCTTGCCCTCCACCCATGGCCTTGCCCTCTCATTCTTGATCTGTTGCTGCGTATTTTTCTTCTAGGACTCAGCACAAATTTTCATTCCTGTGCCAGGTGCTTGCACGTTGGTTGTGATTGGTTGGCTCCTCCAGGCGACAACTGTCTTCATGCCACTGTGGCCCCAGCGTCAGCCTCCTCATCGTGGTGGGTGAGCCTTGCCCCAGAGACAGCAGTCAGGCACTGCCAGTCTGCAGCAGTTAGGGTTCTAATCTCTGCCTTTGTGTGCCAGCCCCTAGCCCAACGTCTAGGTGGCAATCAGTTGCTCATTCAGTAGTGAATAAATAAGCCCTAAAACTCTCATATGATGTGATTTAATACAAAACCTTGTATTAACAGTACTTACCCCAGGGGAAACCCAGGCCTTTCTAAAGTTAAGAAAATTCTCAGAACCCACGTAAAGTTATAATTTTATTCATTTAGTTGCTACACAACAGATTAACAAATTATTATAGATATAGTTTACAGAAAATGGATTCACGAAGCCCTATGAATAGTCACAGCGGTTTTGGAATCTCTGTGTCAGTGCTGACTTTGGACTGAGTTAGTGTTACACAAGGTGATTCATCTACCAGTTTGCAAATGTCTCGGCGTGACTCACCCCACATTAGTTGATTTTTGTTCGTTTCACTCCCGGCAGAAGCTACAGAGCTTGCAATTGTATAAATGGTCAGATGCCGTGTCACACGGAATAGAATGGCTAGAATCAAATACACTGATACAAATTCCAAGTGTGAATGAGGATGAGGACGGGGAGCAGCTGCAACTCTTACACGTTGCTGGCGGGAACGCAAAACAGTATGTAATTGCTGTGGTTTGAATGTGGTTTGTCCCCACCCAAACTCATGTTGAGGCTTGGTCCCCAAAAGGTGTTGGGAGGTGGTTCCTTAAAAGGTGATTAGGTCGTTGGAGGGATGAATGCCTTTCTCTAGGGAGTGAGTTCTCACTCTTTCAGGACTGGATTAGTTACTGAGATAGTGGATCGGATTGTTACAAAGTGAGGTTGCTGGTGTTTGGTCTCTTTGCACGTGTCCACTTCTCCACCACAGTATGTCACAGCGCGAGACCCTTACCAGGTACAGTCACTGATCTTGGACTTCCCAGCCTCCAGAACAGTGAGCTAAATAAACTCTTTTTTTCTATAAATCACCCAGTCTCAGGTATTTTTGCCATAGCAACAGAAAATGAACTAAGACAGTAACAGAACTATTTCCCTCCAAACCAGATTCATGCATAAGCCTGATGAAAATCTATTGCTCTAACTCTCCACATTAATATTCTATAAGAGAAAAGCCATGTGATCATCTCAATCTTCCATGTAAAAAACATTCGATAAAACTGAGCATACCTTCGTGATAAAAAATCATTTAGAACACAGTGATAGAAGAAAATTTCTTAACCTGATAAAGGATTTCTATCAAAACTCACCGAAAACATTATATGTAATCATGAAAAATAAAAATTATTCCATTACAAATCAGAAAAACAAAATACCCACTGTCACCGTATCTATTTAATAATATACTAGAGATCCTATAAGTACAGTAAGTTAAAAAAATTACGTAAAAAAACAAGTGAAAGGTATATGGATTGCCAAAAAAGAAGCAAAACTGCCATGGTTCACAAATTATATGATAGTCTACATAGAAAATCCAAGGGACTCTATAGTCTAATTATTAGAAGTAATCAATGAATTTGGCAAAATTGCTGGATATGAGTGCAAAAAATTCAATTGCATTCCCATGCACTAGCAAGAAATGTGTTAAAAATGTAATTTAAAAAGACACTATTTTAAATAGCAAAAATACTACAGTACTTCAGAGTAAGACTTTCAAAAGATGTGCAAGACTGCTTTGAAGATAACTATAAAGTGTTATTGTAAAAATTAAAGCTGATCTAAGTAAAAACATATACAGTGGGCTCTCCTCCTCTGTGGGTTCCATGTCCTTGAATTCAACCAACCAATGGTTTGAAAATAGTCAAAAAATAAAAATAACAATACAACAAGAAAAAATACTATAAATAAAAAACAATACAGTATAACAACTATTTGCATAGTTTTTAACATTTACATCTTATAAGGTTTTATAAGTTAATCTAGAGATCATTTAAAATGTGTGGGAGTACACGTGTAGGTGATGTGTATACCGAGGGACAACGTATCATGTTTTTGGATCTGAACACTCAATACCTTAAAGCTATCAAATACTCTCAAATTAGCAGAATAAATCGATGCAATTCCAATCAAAGTCCTAGCAAAGCTTTTCTCCTTTTATTGAAAGGTTAATTATGAAATATACATGGAAGCATACAGTACCAAGAAAAACAAATTTTGGCAAGGAAAAAAGAGGTCAGGGGCTCACTTTACTATCTAGCTTGTTAAAAATCTATAATAACGTAGACAGGGCGATACCGATGCAGTTATGGATAAATAGACCAATGGAACAGAAGAGAAAGCCCAGCAACAGATTTATGAACATGTGAGAACTATATATGACAGAGGTGATTGTAGATGATTTTCAAAGCACCCTCAGGTTTACCTTTTTTCTGTCTATCACTTTAATTTTAAGTGCATTTTGACTGCAAGATAACCATAAGCCCTGAAGATGCTTCCTGCTTCACAGTCCCTCACCGAGCTCCCTAGCACCTTCCAGAAAATGAGTCCCTCACACACTTCCCCATCACCCACCGCCAAGCCTTCTCTTGCCATTACATTACGTTTTATGTACAAGCTCAATTTACTTATTTTTAAAATGTTGCTTATTGCTTTTATAAACTTATTTTCATAGTCCAGTTGAAATATTTTTCTACCTGTCAAACCTGCTTAGGTGTCCTTGGTTTCCTACGCATCAGACCTTTTCCCAGTAGAAACAGTGGAATCTTCTTTTCGTTGACTAGCTTTCCCTTAGCAGCAGGGCTTCCGGGAACAACCCCACCTGTCTGGATCAAGACAGAGAAGTACAGGTAGCCTTGGTCTTTCTTCTATATGGCAAGGAAGTCCTGTCACATTTGGAAGGCAGGAAATCAGGTAAACACAATAGAGGAGAAAAACAAGAGAAACTGGTGGATCTGAGACAACCAAAGAGGATTTACATCTTAAGACAATTAAGAGAAAGCAGATTTTCATTACAGTTCTGTTATCAGAAGGATCACTGTGCTGATCAAGTCCTTTGCTGAGAATATATTTATTGAGTTGCGTTGGTATTTCAGCATTGCAGCGACCAGGAATCGGGCCAATTCAATCAGCAGGGATTAAAGCAAGGCATCTAAAGAGGAATTATCTTGGCTGACTCTTCCTTAGTTTGGTGATATGTGGTTTTCAACAGAGTCCAACCAGATTACCCCCTACTCTCCAGTTCAATGTAAAAGATGCAGATCAAAATCCTTTTGGTATTAAGAGGCATGTGTTTCATGTAAAAGAACTACCCGACAGGTGAAACCAGACAGTGACTAGCATTATTAATAATGTAGGTGTCAGCATGGCTGAGTTCTCACTACGTGCTAACCTTAGCCATCTTTCATGCGAGACTGCTTGCTCCGTTTAGAGGAGGCTGTCTGCCTCCACGTGGAGATGGTCACCCTCCCGAAGACAGCACAAGGGAGGCCCCAGGAGGAGGAGAGGAGGCCAGTGTCAGGCAGCGCGGTGACAAGGGTGTGAGTCCCTCTGCCTACCCGCCTCTGTAACTGTTTCCTGCTGTCCCACCGGGCATGGTGGGCCAGGAGTGAGCTGGACAGGCTGTGTTCCCGGCTCTAATAATAAATATCCACCACCAGGATATTTATGACATTTGAGTGAACCCATTCACCTCTCCAAGCCTCGGTTTCCTCCTTAGTAAAACGAAGAGATTGGACTAGATAAATTTGAAAGTTTCTGGTAATCTGATTCTTCCCTCGGAACTTTATTACTTCTATATGTCTATCAGTTAATTTTCGTGGTAATTTTCAAACAGGGCTCTATGGAGGTGATTCAGAAGTTCTGCAAAGAATAAAGTAGTCACCAATAAGTGAGGAACCCATTGAGAATATCTATTTATATCTCATTATTTGAAATGAGATTTCGTTCGATAAAAGAGTTCTGTTGCTATTCAATTTGCAAATCATGCAATAGAAAACTCAAAGACAAGATGAGCTTTGAAGACCTAAAAGAATGACTTTCTAATGTGAGAATTTTAGGCCAAACGGGATGCAGGGGGGAGTCCCTCCCTGAAGGGACCCACAGTCACGCCGCCCTCCTGCATGTCTTCTGCTCACCCAGACGTCAGGCCACCCAACACCCCTCCCCCGCCACACACACCAGTGGGCCCCATTCTCCAGGAAGGGGCTCTTGTTACAGGAGTCTCTGGGTGGACAGGATGTTTGTCACCTCTGAGGGGACTGGCTCTCCGTGCTTTTCTAGCACCTCAGTTGACACACTTCTTCAAGAACACGAGAAGAGAAATGCTATCACACGAAATGTTACACACCAGCTGCGAGATGCATCCTCATTTCAGAAAATCAAAATGTGAAGAAAAGTCATGGAACTCAGAAGTGGAGAAACAGCTTTCTTTGCTGGAGTCCCTGCTGTGCTGTCACAGAGCCCAGGGACCTTTATCTTTGTCGCCTTTCCCTGCACCCAGCCACAAATCTGAGCCGGCGTCAGCAGCTCACAGCCTCCCGTGGAGTTTCTTGTGTGTGGGAGGAGGGTTGCTTGCTGGTAGGATGCTGCAAATTCGCTGTGTCGCCCAAGGAAGGGCAACTTTGCTTACAGTGGCCCTTTGTGACACGTTCATCCCACTCTTGGTGAAGAAATTGGCCCTGCATTAAGACGATGACACTTTTTACCACATCTTGTACAAAGAACAGGTGCTCACCGCGGCTCCTATGAACAGCCAGGAGTGTTGTTTCCCCTCCTGCAATTAGTCAATCATCAAACACTCAAGGGTGGGCAGCGCAGCCGTTAACATTCCTTCCTTTCCCCTTAGCACTCTGTTAACCTCCACAAAGCGGCCTCCACCTGGGTGATGGACCCACACCAGGGAAGACAAGAAGAAAAGGGTGGAAGAATTTGAAGGATGTAGTCGGTGTCGATGTGTATTTTCCTCCCTGCTCCTAAACCTTTTATTTATTATCTCCACTACAAAAGGAAGTCTGAAATGGTAGAGGATTTTGTCTGGTGCCCGTAACAGAAGGTGCAGCTCCCAATGGCTAAAGCCATGAAGAAAAACAGCTCACGTCACAAGAATTTCCAAGGTGGGATGATTCTGGACTTGGTTCATTCAGAGGTTCTTGTCCTCTTTCTCCCCAGCCATCCTCAGCATTTCAAAATCATGCAACAGAAAACTCTCAAAGACAAGATGAGCTTCCCTCTTAATCCCAAGAAAACTTCAGGATCAGCAGGCCCCACATTTTGATAGAAGCGGAAGAGGGGACCATCTTTGCCTTGTGTCTCTTTTTAAGAACTAAGACATTTTTTGCAGAATCCCACACCCTTCCAGAAGATCTTCTTCTCCCATCTCTCTTGCCAGCATTGAGTCACGTGTGTGTCAGTAAAACAATCACTTCAAGGGGCAAAGATACTGGTGATTGGCTTAGAGCAGTCAAGATTGATCCGGTTGCACAGGGAAAAGGGGGACCTGGACAGAACAGAGGCACGAGAAAGGGAGGTGTGTGGTCACCAACCTTGTGTCTGCTACAAAGAGCTAGAGCCAACGTGATACCCTGGAACTTAGCAACTGGCCTGGCTCCTGAAAGGACCTGTGGAAAGTGGTTCTGGAAGGCTGGGCCTGCCCACCCCGTGCTGGTCTGATCTCCCGGGATTGAAAGAACTCCAGTGGAGACAGTAGAGGTGCTGGGTGATGACCAGACATTGTGCTGCCGTAACGGGGCATGGCAGGGTGGCATCTCCCCCCAATGCCACAACTATCCTTCACCCCGTTTTCATTGTTCTACAATACAGACACGAGCATATCACTCTCCAGCTCAAAACACCACGTGGCCTTCCAACCTGTTGCCAGGCTATCTTTCTCTTCATATCCCATTTCTTTTAAATATGGATGCCAGGAATGTGTCTTTGACTTTTCAGTTTCCTTTGTCTTCATTATATCTTGAATGCCTTTCCCTACTTGCCTGGCCTCATGAAATCCTACTCTCCTTCAAGACCCAAGTCCAATCAAAAGTCATTCCCACCCCCTAATTTCCCTCTGATTTGCATTTCCATAACTATTGTTATCATTGCCCTTCAATCTTTCTATTGCTATTGCAGGCTCCCGACAAGTCTCCCACCTTTTCTTGCCTCCCTCCTATCCGATGTCCACACTCGAGAATGGTATTTCTAAAGCACTGGTCCAACCACGTCACTCTTGCTAATATCCCTTACTGGCTACCTGCACCTCCCAGAATGTCTCTCTGTGATGTGGCTTATTGATGCTATATTGAGCAAGGAATGCCTTCACCTCACACTGGACCATCTGCCACACTGAACTACCTTTGGTTTATGTGTGCGCCTCCCAGATCGGTGTGACTCGTGTTGCCTGACCCAGAACGCTGTCCCCCTCCAGGTCTCCGCTGCCTGATTTGATTCCCCTGAGCCTTGGCTGGAGCTCTGCTGTCCATTTTGACAGACCCGTAGGTTTCCTCTGACATAATACTTAAACCACTGAGGTTTCCCAGATTCTCTGAAGTTCCTGAAGGACAAGGGCTGCTTTTTGGACATAGTTGTAACTCTGGCATGTGGAAAGGATCCGAATGTTTGTAAGACATAATATCTGAGTTGATTCTTACAGAATACGTTGGAGCAACGTCGGCCTTAAAGATGCTCTAGGCCTTTCACCCGTTTGCAATCTTGGCTGAGGCTTAGGCATAGGGGGTGAAATACTTCAAGCCGTGACTTTTGTAGGCAACTGCAATTTTTAAAAGTTTCTAAAACTTTTGGGCATTTGTGGACCATATACTTTGAATCACACAAATCACCAATAAATGTAAACATTTTGAAAAGATTCATCACAATTTAAAAAATAAAACTATAGGCCCGGCGCGGTGGCTCACGCCTGTAATCCTAGCTCTCTGGGAGGCCGAGGCAGGCGGATTGTTTGAGCTCAGGAGTTCGAAACCAGCCTGAGCAAGAGTGAGA
>NW_012140636.1:1225280-1242916 GCF_000956105.1 Propithecus coquereli | reverse complement strand
TCTAGAGATCATTTAAAATGTGTGGGAGTACACGTGTAGGTGATGTGTATACCGAGGGACAACGTATCATGTTTTTGGATCTGAACACTCAATACCTTAAAGCTATCAAATACTCTCAAATTAGCAGAATAAATCGATGCAATTCCAATCAAAGTCCTAGCAAAGCTTTTCTCCTTTTATTGAAAGGTTAATTATGAAATATACATGGAAGCATACAGTACCAAGAAAAACAAATTTTGGCAAGGAAAAAAGAGGTCAGGGGCTCACTTTACTATCTAGCTTGTTAAAAATCTATAATAACGTAGACAGGGCGATACCGATGCAGTTATGGATAAATAGACCAATGGAACAGAAGAGAAAGCCCAGCAACAGATTTATGAACATGTGAGAACTATATATGACAGAGGTGATTGTAGATGATTTTCAAAGCACCCTCAGGTTTACCTTTTTTCTGTCTATCACTTTAATTTTAAGTGCATTTTGACTGCAAGATAACCATAAGCCCTGAAGATGCTTCCTGCTTCACAGTCCCTCACCGAGCTCCCTAGCACCTTCCAGAAAATGAGTCCCTCACACACTTCCCCATCACCCACCGCCAAGCCTTCTCTTGCCATTACATTACGTTTTATGTACAAGCTCAATTTACTTATTTTTAAAATGTTGCTTATTGCTTTTATAAACTTATTTTCATTGTCCAGTTGAAATATTTTTCTACCTGTCAAACCTGCTTAGGTGTCCTTGGTTTCCTACGCATCAGACCTTTTCCCAGTAGAAACAGTGGAATCTTCTTTTCGTTGACTAGCTTTCCCTTAGCAGCAGGGCTTCCGGGAACAACCCCACCTGTCTGGATCAAGACAGAGAAGTACAGGTAGCCTTGGTCTTTCTTCTATATGGCAAGGAAGTCCTGTCACATTTGGAAGGCAGGAAATCAGGTAAACACAATAGAGGAGAAAAACAAGAGAAACTGGTGGATCTGAGACAACCAAAGAGGATTTACATCTTAAGACAATTAAGAGAAAGCAGATTTTCATTACAGTTCTGTTATCAGAAGGATCACTGTGCTGATCAAGTCCTTTGCTGAGAATATATTTATTGAGTTGCGTTGGTATTTCAGCATTGCAGCGACCAGGAATCGGGCCAATTCAATCAGCAGGGATTAAAGCAAGGCATCTAAAGAGGAATTATCTTGGCTGACTCTTCCTTAGTTTGGTGATACGTGGTTTTCAACAGAGTCCAACCAGATTACCCCCTACTCTCCAGTTCAATGTAAAAGATGCAGATCAAAATCCTTTTGGTATTAAGAGGCATGTGTTTCATGTAAAAGAACTACCCGACAGGTGAAACCAGACAGTGACTAGCATTATTAATAATGTAGGTGTCAGCATGGCTGAGTTCTCACTACGTGCTAACCTTAGCCATCTTTCATGCGAGACTGCTTGCTCCGTTTAGAGGAGGCTGTCTGCCTCCACGTGAAGATGGTCACCCTCCCGAAGACAGCACAAGGGAGGCCCCAGGAGGAGGAGAGGAGGCCAGTGTCAGGCAGCGCGGTGACAAGGGTGTGAGTCCCTCTGCCTACCCGCCTCTGTAACTGTTTCCTGCTGTCCCACCGGGCATGGTGGGCCAGGAGTGAGCTGGACAGGCTGTGTTCCCGGCTCTAATAATAAATATCCACCACCAGGATATTTATGACATTTGAGTGAACCCATTCACCTCTCCAAGCCTCGGTTTCCTCCTTAGTAAAACGAAGAGATTGGACTAGATAAATTTGAAAGTTTCTGGTAATCTGATTCTTCCCTCGGAACTTTATTACTTCTATATGTCTATCAGTTAATTTTCGTGGTAATTTTCAAACAGGGCTCTATGGAGGTGATTCAGAAGTTCTGCAAAGAATAAAGTAGTCACCAATAAGTGAGGAACCCATTGAGAATATCTATTTATATCTCATTATTTGAAATGAGATTTCGTTCGATAAAAGAGTTCTGTTGCTATTCAATTTGCAAATCATGCAGTAGAAAACTCAAAGACAAGATGAGCTTTGAAGACCTAAAAGAATGACTTTCTAATGTGAGAATTTTAGGCCAAACGGGATGCAGGGGGGAGTCCCTCCCTGAAGGGACCCGCAGTCACGCCGCCCTCCTGCATGTCTTCTGCTCACCCAGACGTCAGGCCACCCAACACCCCTCCCCCGCCACACACACCAGTGGGCCCCATTCTCCAGGAAGGGGCTCTTGTTACAGGAGTCTCTGGGTGGACAGGATGTTTGTCACCTCTGAGGGGACTGGCTCTCCGTGCTTTTCTAGCACCTCAGTTGACACACTTCTTCAAGAACACGAGAAGAGAAATGCTATCACACGAAATGTTACACACCAGCTGCGAGATGCATCCTCATTTCAGAAAATCAAAATGTGAAGAAAAGTCATGGAACTCAGAAGTGGAGAAACAGCTTTCTTTGCTGGAGTCCCTGCTGTGCTGTCACAGAGCCCAGGGACCTTTATCTTTGTCGCCTTTCCCTGCACCCAGCCACAAATCTGAGCCGGCGTCAGCAGCTCACAGCCTCCCGTGGAGTTTCTTGTGTGTGGGAGGAGGGTTGCTTGCTGGTAGGATGCTGCAAATTCGCTGTGTCGCCCAAGGAAGGGCAACTTTGCTTACAGTGGCCCTTTGTGACACGTTCATCCCACTCTTGGTGAAGAAATTGGCCCTGCATTAAGACGATGACACTTTTTACCACATCTTGTACAAAGAACAGGTGCTCACCGCGGCTCCTATGAACAGCCAGGAGTGTTGTTTCCCCTCCTGCAATTAGTCAATCATCAAACACTCAAGGGTGGGCAGCGCAGCCGTTAACATTCCTTCCTTTCCCCTTAGCACTCTGTTAACCTCCACAAAGCGGCCTCCACCTGGGTGATGGACCCACACCAGGGAAGACAAGAAGAAAAGGGTGGAAGAATTTGAAGGATGTAGTCGGTGTCGATGTGTATTTTCCTCCCTGCTCCTAAACCTTTTATTTATTATCTCCACTACAAAAGGAAGTCTGAAATGGTAGAGGATTTTGTCTGGTGCCCGTAACAGAAGGTGCAGCTCCCAATGGCTAAAGCCATGAAGAAAAACAGCTCACGTCACAAGAATTTCCAAGGTGGGATGATTCTGGACTTGGTTCATTCAGAGGTTCTTGTCCTCTTTCTCCCCAGCCATCCTCAGCATTTCAAAATCATGCAACAGAAAACTCTCAAAGACAAGATGAGCTTCCCTCTTAATCCCAAGAAAACTTCAGGATCAGCAGGCCCCACGTTTTGATAGAAGCGGAAGAAGGGACCATCTTTGCCTTGTGTCTCTTTTTAAGAACTAAGACATTTTTTGCAGAATCCCACACCCTTCCAGAAGATCTTCTTCTCCCATCTCTCTTGCCAGCATTGAGTCACGTGTGTGTCAGTAAAACAGTCACTTCGAGGGGCAAAGATACTGGTGATTGGCTTAGAGCGGTCAAGACTGATCCGGTCGCACAGGGAAAAGGGGGACCTGGACAGAACAGAGGCACGAGAAAGGGAGGTGTGTGGTCACCAACCTTGTGTCTGCTACAAAGAGCTAGAGCCAACGTGATACCCTGGAACTTAGCAACTGGCCTGGTTCCCGAAAGGACCTGTGGAAAGTGGTTCTAGAAGGCTGGGCCTGCCCACCCCGTGCTGGTCCGATCTCCCGGGATTGAAAGAACTCCAGTGGAGACAGTAGAGGTACTGGGTGATGACCAGATATTGTGTTGCCGTAACGGGGCATGGCAGGGTGGCATCTCCCCCCAATGCCACAACTATCCTTCATCCCGTTTTCATTGTTCTACAATACAGACACGAGCGTATCACTCTCCAGCTCAAAACACCACGTGGCCTTCCAACCTGTTGCCAGGCCATCTTTCTCTTCATATCCCATTTCTTTTAAATATGAATGCCAGGAATGTGTCTTTGACTTTTCAGTTTCCTTTGTCTTGGTTGTATCTTGAATGCCTTTGCCTACTTAATGAAATCCTACTCATGCTTCAAGACCCAAGTCCAATGTCAAAAGTCACTCTTACCCCCTAATTTCCCTCTGATTTGCATTTCCGTAACTATTGTTATCATTGCCCTTAAATCTTTCTATTTGCTATTATAGGCTCCCGACAAATCTTCCGCCTTTTCTTGCCTCCCTCCTATCCGATCGAGAATGGTATTTCTAAAGCACTGGTCCAACCACGTCACTCTTTTGCTAATATCCCTTACTGGCTACCTGCAGCTCCCAGAATATCTCTCTGTGATGTGGCTTATTGATGCTATATTGAGCGAGGAATGCTTTCACCTCACACTGGACCATCTGCCACACTGAACTACCTTTGGTTTATGTGTGCGCCTCCCAAATCAGTGTGACTCGTGTTGCCTGACCCAGAATGCTGTCCCCCTCCAGGTCTCCGCTGCCTGATTTGATTCCCCTGAGTCTTGGCTGGAGCTCTGCTGTCCATTTTGACAGACCCGTAGGTTTCCTCTGACATAATACTTAAACCACTGAGGTTCCCCAGATTCTCTGAAGTTCCTGAAGGACAAGGGCTGCTTTTTGGACATAGTTGTAACTCTGGCATGTGGAAAGGATCCGAATGTTTGTAAAACATAATACCTGAGTTGAGAATACCTGAGTTACAGAATACGTTGGAGCAACGTTGGCCTTAAAGATGCTCTAGGCCTTTCACCCGTTTGCAATCTTGGCTGAGGCTTAGGCATAGGGGGTGAAATACCTCAAGCCGTGACTTTTGTAGGCAACTACAATTTTTAAAAGTTTCTAAAACTTTTGGGCATTTGTGGACCATATACTTTGAATCACACAAATCACCAATAAATGTAAACATTTTGAAAAGATTCATCACAATTTAAAAAATAAAACTATAGGCCCGGCGCGGTGGCTCACGCCTGTAATCCTAGCTCTCTGGGAGGCCGAGGCAGGCGGATTGTTTGAGCTCAGGAGTTCGAAACCAGCCTGAGCAAGAGTGAGACCCCATCTCTACTAAAAAATTAGAAAGAAATTAATCGGACAACTAAAAATATATAGAAAAAATTAGCCGGGCATGGTGGCGCATGCCTGTAGTCCCAGCTACTCGGGAGGCTGAGGCAGGAGGATCGCTTGAGCCCAGGAGTTTGAGGTTGCTGTGAGCTAGGATGATGCCACGGCACTCTAGCCTGGGCAACAGAGTGAGACTCTGTCTCAAAATAAAAATAAAAATAAAAAAAAAATAAAACTATAGTATGTCAACATATCACTGTTATTATTATTGATAGTTCCATACAGGTAAAAAGGCAATACTTGCTTGCCATCTTTCACTGAGGGGTCTGTGAATACTATGAGCCATTGGCCGGGTTTCTCTTTGTTCTATTAAATTACAACATTCTAATTCACGATGAAAGGTTTGGGAATTAGTCAGCAAGTGGATCTTTCCAATGCTTATGAGGAAATTATGGTGAGACTTCTCGCTAAGATGGATTTCTCTGCTCCACTAGCAATAAACCAGGCACTCGAGCTTGGATGTTTCAATCTGGGAGACAGTAATGGATGAATTATTAAATTCAATCTGGGTGAGTTCAGCTTTGGAAAGTGTTTCTTCATATTTTTCGTGGGCATGTTCTTAAATTTTTAAAATATGTTCATGATGTGGGATCAGTTTATTTCTCCAATGAGTGAAGAAAATCAGCTAGAATTGGAAAAAATTGAAATGCTCAGGAATCAAACCATTTATGTCATAATCAGTCTTTTGAAAGAAATCTTTATAGCTTATCCTCAGCATTAAAAATCATTATATTTCAGCCCTGAAGCAATAGTTCTATGCTATTCAATATGTTGAAAACATATAATATCATATAATATAGTATCATATAATATTTGAACAAGTCACCTGAAATCATAGAAATATCCTTTACTAGGGTAACCATACATCCCTGAGATAGTCCCAATTTTTGTCTGTTATCTCAATAAAAATATTAAAAGTGCCCCATTTTACTCTCAAAAGTGTACTTTCTCAGACAATCAATTAGACAGTCTCCCCGATCCTTCCTGGCATTAATAGTGTTACGTAATGTAGAAGGGTTTCTATATATGATCTCATGCGAGTGTTTTCGAATAAATTGCATTTCTATATCTGGTTTCCTAGATATTTTTTCCTATGGCAATGTGAAAGAGTAGAATTTTTTTAGTCACTGCCCATTTTTTCCCCACGTTGCATGTTAAATAGTTACATCTTTAGTAGATACAGTTTGATATTTATAATTGTCATCATCTCCTTCAACCCCAAATCAAGACCAGGACCGACAGTGCTGAATGCCATTGCTCTCTGAGAGTGACGCACGGTGAGGCCAGGTCTTCAGGAGTAAATTCTTTTACTCTCATAGAAACGCCCTTCCTGGATGTCCACGCTTGTCGACAGTGACCAAAAGACACCTTTCTATATTCCCTTTCATGAAGGAATTCTGTGTTTGAACAATGTCTTCTCTATAGTGGTACAGGGTTTCACCCTCACAGGTGGACGGCATGTGTTCCAAGGGTGGATTCATCCTCAGTGTATCTGTGGTTCCATCCAACCAAAAAGAACACACACACACATACACACACACACACACACATGTACACAACATGAATGTGTGACAGTGCCGCCTCATCATATGCCGTTGTCATTGTGTGTGTGACTTCAGTGGTTCCATTTGATAATTCCTTTATCAGGAATTATCTAATAGCTCATTCTGTTTCCTCTCAAGCACTGTATTCTAGTATCTCTAGAAGTTTTATAAACTTCTTAGCAATAGTATGGCCTGTGTCTAATTTTGCAATGAGGAGTAAAACTATGAATGATATTAATGTCTTAGTAATATTGATCTCTGTCTTTGTGACAAAATACATCGGTTCCCTCCTGAAATGCATTATTGGGGACTTATGCTGGAAAAACTTCGTTGGTTTACTAGAGAGGTCACTCTTCTCTATTTGAAAATTATGGGAAAGCTCTGCTGGCTTCATACAACTGTTTGACAAAATTTCAAAATAGGGTATGCAGAAATAGGGATAAATGGATTACTGATCCGGTAAAGTTCAATTTAATATTTTCATCACTGTGTACTTTTTGCATTTTCTTTTTTAGGTCCATGTATAAAATGATCTAATTTGCAGATCATCTTGAACCACACAGCACACAGATTCACATTCTATATTTGCACAAAGTTTTTGGTCACCACTTACAATTCTCACATATTTCTGGGTTCTTAGATTCATGATACATTTCTATCATTATTTTGCATTTTGAAAAACCATTTTGAGCCCCTGGTCTATTTTTATTAATTGGAGAAATAATAGAACTAATAATAATGTCAGATATGAGTTGACTGTCTTGGTAAAGCATAATACAAGATTTAAGAATGAATTGGTTATTACGCCTATATCAGGATTTCTGTGAAAGTCACAATCTTATATTTCAAATTCGAGAAGTACACATTGAACCAAAGTCTCATTGCTCTTTCCTGAAAAACAGGGATTAGCAGTGTTCTGAGAGCACATTTTTACAACAATGCCTCAAAAAATGGGTCCACCAGTTGCCTACATGTTGATCTCTGGTCACCAGAAGAACGTAATTATCTCTTAAAACTACAGGACTGAAAAGTCATTATCCTGGGTTTCACACCAAAATATCACTTGAGCACAGAGAAAACCATGTTCTCAAATATATTCCAGAAATGAAGATTGTACAAGTGTCCTTGGTAAAACAGTGGCATTTCACAATCTTTGCAGCCTGGAAGTGCTCTCTACATTGCAAGAACACAGAATGCTCTACCAAACAGACAATATTAGTCACCCATGGCAATCAAGAACCTTATAAAGCTCAGAACTTTATGAAGTTTAACTACAAAAGAAAGACACTGGTTTCACAAAGCTATGCATGAAAACCATCTTGTTAAATTAATCTTTATTATTTATTCATGGAGTGATTCTTCAATGAACATTTGTTGAATGACTATTACTGCAACTTACTACAACCTCTGCCCTGCCTGCCCTACCCCAGACATTTACCCCGTCGTTAAGTTTTTGTACCAGGTTCTGAGTCTCAGAGCTTTTAATCCTTTTTCAAAATTGAAGTATAACTGACGTACAATGTTTGTACAGACTTTAAACGTGTACTGTTCAAGTAGTTTTGACAAATATATATTAAGCAGAACATGTCTATAAAATAAGTTTTAAAGTATGATTATAATATTTTTAATATGAAGATGACTTTTTTGAACCATTTAACACATACTTGGTCATATTTTTAGGTCTCTTCAATAGCATATTAGACATAGCTGAAGAAAGAATTACTGAACTAGAAGATAGATTGGAAAAGTTACCTCTGCCATTTGAGAAAGTTGAGCCATCTTCTACACCCTCTCTCTAGTGCTGGGAAGGGGTTCTGGTTGCCTCACATACTTGGCGAGACTTGGTATTGTCAGAGCTTGACACTTTTGGCCATCTGTGAGAATACTTGATAAACATATCATATAATACATTGATTCCACACTTGGTGTAGGTCCCTGGTATATGTCCACCGGGTATAAGTCCACCCTTGGTATAGGTTCCTGGACATGTGCACCAGGAGATAAGACTATTTAGAGTGGCATTGTTTGTAAAAGTAAACTATTGCAAATCACCAAAATGTCCAATGTATAGAGCGAAGAAGAAATACTTTTTTAATCTATTTGCACAATGAAATACTATATAGTAGTGAAGACGATTGAATAGGAGCTACAAATTTCAATGTGGATTTATTTTATAAACATAATGTTGATGAAAAAAGCATATCACAAAAGTAATATGCATGATTACTTATATATAAAGGTGAAAAACTTACAAACTTAAACCGTTATTAATAGATATCCACATATGTGATAAAACTAAAGATAAGCCAGGAAGCAATGCAAATTTCAGGATAGCAGGATAACAATTGCCTTTTGGAGGAGCAATAGCAATTTGACCATGAAGGGGTACACTGAGAGCATCCAAGTCATTGGTGTTTTTTTTTTGTTTCTTAAGTTGGGTGACACAGGCATTCATTTCATTACTATTTATATACTATTGCTATATATTGAACTCATCTGTGTGTATCTCTTTGTCCAAATTTTCCCCTTTTATAAGAACGCCAGTCGTATTGAAGTAAGGCCCACCCTGGTGACCTCATTTTAACTTGGTTACCTCTATAAAGACCCTATCTCCAAATAAGGTCAGACTGTGACCTTTTGAAGTAGGGGAGTTAGGATTTCAACATAGCTTTTGGGGGAAGACACAATTCAACCCATAACAGATGGTGCGTTTAGTTTGAACATCTTGAGCTTAAGATTCCTTTGAGACATTCAAGGAGGCAGTTTGGTATATGAATCTGGAATTTAGAAGAGAGGTGTGGATGACTAGAAGTGGAAATTTGTCAGTCACCAGAGCGCAGGTGGCAACTGAGGCCATTTAAGAAGAGAGTATTGGATAAGAAATCTGGGCACTGACGAGAGAGATGAACCCACCAAGGACACGGAGAAGGATAAGCCGTGGAAGGAGAACATAGAGGAACATCAGGCAGGAAGGAGGCTGTTTCCAGAAGGCAAGGAGTGGGCAGCGGTGTGATGCGCAGCTAAGAGGTCAACAAGATGGAGACTGAAGGGGCTTCTGAATGGTTTGAGGACACCTGTTGGGCCAAGCGATGAAGTTGGAAGCCAGATGGGGGTAGGTGGCGCAGTGAGTGGGGACGAGGAAGTAGCCAAGAGCCTGTGGACCCCTGTTGAAAAAGCTACCTGTGAAAGGAAGAGAGGAACGGCCATGCAGGTGGAGGCCAAGGTGGGTGGGGGGAAAGTCGTTGTTTGTGTCAAGATGGGAGAGGTTGGAGCTGTTTAAATGCTGATAAGAAGGATGGGGGAGTCGAAGATATGAAAAGAGGAGGATAACACCTCGCCATGGTTCTGAGAAAATAAAAGCGAATAGACTTCAGAGTGTGGGAGGAGGGAACGTCTCTCATCTTAAAGGAGGGGAAGAGGAGAGTGTGCGGGTGCAGATGTCGGTGACAGCTGCTCGCTGGCAGGAAGCTGAGCACACCCCTTCTCGTGGCTCCTGTTTTCTCTGTGCTGAGGACACAAAGTGACCTGCTGAGAGTGAGCGGCAGGGTCAGCATCTTCAGGACCATGGAGAAGGCTTGAAATCGTCATTATAATGCGTGGACTCGTGGGTTGATTAGCAAAGCGGAATATGGGTTGTGGAGAAACTGAAGACCTAGCAGAGGAGGGAAGCAATGAACGCCGAGCGCACCCAGCCATGGTGTCATGCGATTTTCTCCAACGACGTCAAGTAGACCTGATAAGCTAATTGTTATGAAAAGCAATCCCCCAAGGCCCAGTGGCTTAATGCAATAAACTTTATTTCTTCCTCCTATCTCAGTGTAACGTGAGTGTGTTCACACGGGGACAGGGAAGCTGTCCTAACAGCCATGCGGGGCCCAGGCTCCCTCCGCCCAGGGCTCTGCCATCGTCTAGAGCTGTAGAGTCTCCTCTGGATTCAGCCAGAAGGTGGGGAAGGAGAATCTTGGGAAGTTTTAGGGACCAAGCCTGGAAACAGCCTACATCATTTCTGCCCGTATACTCTTGGACAGAATGCAGTCATATACACCTCTCCCCCGCCCCCCAACAGTGCAAGGAGAGCTCAGAAATGGAGTCTATTCATTCCAGGCAATTCACTCTGAAGAAGAAACGCAGCATGGTGTGCGGGACAGAGTATGACCTCCAGGGCTGGCTGCCGGGCTTTGGATCCCAGCTCCATCTCTGATGGGTTATAGGCTGTGGGAAAGTTACTTACCTCTCTGTGCCTCAGTTTTTCTTATCTGTAAAAGGACTTAATAATACTTATCATCATATATGGTAAGCATACAATTATGTGAGAGCTGTGTGAGAATTCAGTGGATCAACATATGAATAACTGCTGTTATTATTATGTATTTTTTATAGAGACAGCGTCTCTCACCGGTGCCCATGCTAGAATGCAGTGGTATGATCACAGTTAACTGTAACTCGAAATTCTGGGCTCAAGTGATCCTCCTGGCTCAGTCTCCTGAGTAGCTGGGACTACAGGCACCCATCACCACATCCAGCTAATTTTTCTCATTTTTTTGTAGAGATGGGGTCTTGCTATATTGCCCAGGCTGATCTCAAACTCCTGGCTTCAAGCTGTCCTCCCGCCTCAGCCTCCCAAAGTGCTAGGTACAAGCATGAGCCACCATGCCCGGCCACCTGCTGTTATTAATACAAGATGACTTTTGAGATGGACATTTAAGTATGAGTAGGAGTCGGTGGTGGGGGAGATATGTAAGTGGAGGCAGTAGGATTTTAAAAAGGATAGGTATGGGAAAGTGACGGGTGCTCAGAAAACCACTGGTTTTCCAGTTTGGCTGAAGCAAATGGTGCATATTGGGAACAAAAGACACAAAAGCTAGAATGTTTGCTGGACACATTATAGGATGCCCAGCTAATGCATGTCAACTTTTTCTTCTTTCTTTTTTGAGGCAGAGTCTTGCTCTGTCACCTGGACTGGAGTGCAGTGGCATCATCATGGCTCATTGCAACCTCAAACTCACTGCAACCTCAACCTCAAACACCTCAAGCGATCCTCCTGCCTCAGCCTCCCGAGCAGCTGGTACTACAGGTACAGGCCACCACACCCAGCTAATTTTTAAAAATTTTTTATAGTGACTGGGTCTCTTTATGTTGTTCAGTCTGGTCTTGAACTTCTGGCCTCAAGTGATCGTCCCACATCAGCCTCTCAAAGTGTCAGGATTACAGGCATGAGCCAAATGTCTACTTAATTCCAAAGAGTATGTGAAGCATCTGAAGGTTTTTGAACAGGGATATAAAAACTAGAGTTGTATTTTGGGAAAAGTTATCTGGCAGCCATATAGTGTGAATTATAGTGGGAAAGGCTGACTCTACACTCGCCGAGTAACCTTCTTGATACAAACTTTTGCTTGAGTAGGATCTTCTATTGGCAAGCAAGTGTGTCGAGCAGCTGACAAAATATCCTGGTCTAACAGGCAGTCATATTTCTCAGGATAAATTAATAATATAATCTTATGGTGCATAAATCAGTCCCTCCATCCATCTATCCATTGATCAAGTTGCTTACTACTTTAAAATGCCCTTCCTTCTGCATAAATCTAAGATTTTTAAACATATGCAAATATAGCAGTTAAATAAATCATAAATGAAAATTAAAAAGACATGTAGGAGAAATGGAAAGATAATTATCTTGGATAAGGATCTAGAATAAAATGATGAATCCAACTGATCGTCATGAGCTCTGGCTTCTGGAAAGTCCAGGTCTAAAGGGAATCTGAACTGTGCAGTTCTTATTGACTAATAAAAGGAGACTTATTATTATTTTTTTAGGGAAGATTAGCTTTTTCTTTTTGGAGTCTAACAGAAAATTAGCATATACTCTCTAGTGAAGTCCAGTTTCTAGACAATGAAAAATCAATCTTCATAAAGTTATTTTTTCTTTAGAGACAGGGTCTTGCTCAGTCTCTAAGTGCAGAGTACTTAGTGGTTGCAGCAGTATAATGGTGTGATCACAGCTCACTGCAACATTGAACTCCTGAGTTCAAGCGGTCCTCTTGCCTCAGCCTCCCAAATAATTGGGACTAAACACCTGTGTCGCCACACTGGCTAATTTTTCTTATTTTTTGTAGAGGTGGGGTCTCACTATGTTGCCCAGGCTGGTCTCAAACTCCTGGCCTCAAGCAGTCCTCCCACTTCAGCCTCCCAGAGCGCTGGGATTACAAGTGTGAGCCACTGCACCTGGCCCATACAGTCATTTCTAATGACTCATTGTCATGAGCAGTCCCTCAGAACCTAATAGTTCCTCTGAATTGATAGAGAAGATTCTCCAAACCTATAAATAAGACCAAGGACTTGAATAGAAGCATCATGGCTGTGTGTCATTTACGTATCAACGCTCAGAGCATAGCAGCACCCACAAGGCCATGTTTTGTCTGTCACAGAGCATGAAGGCCAGGAGGTGTCCTCACCACAGAAATAGTCTGGCTAACGTTCTTTTAGAAAAGGAGGTTATTCCATCTCACTTTTAAAATATGACATATTTTAACATACAGAAAAGCACAGAAAATTATATCCATTTTTCACTACCAATATTTACCTATATTTTCATACTCGAATCCATTGGTTTTTTTGTTTTGTTTTTTAACAAATAAATCTTTTTAAGAGACAGTCGAAGCCTCTTTTTCACCCTCTCTAATCCCAGTGGCCTGTTTTTATCGGAGTCAACCTGTGTCATGAAGTTGGTGTGTATCCTTCCCATCTGTGCCTTTCTTGTTCTACTGCAGAGTATTAGACATAAACAATACATGATATGCATTTTTGTGTATTAGAACTTCATGTAAACGGTGTCAAACTGTAGGAATTATTCTGCAGCATTTTATCCACCATTGTGCGTTTGAGATTTATTCAACATCTACATGTTGATGTATTCCATTCAGTATTCTATTGCGAAATACATATATCGTTTCTGATCTCCAATTAACGTACCTGTGAATTGCTGCCAACTTTTCATTACTAAAAATAATGCTGCGCTGAGCATCCTTATACTGTCTCCTTCAGCACTCACGCAAGGGATTCTCTGGGAATATACTCAGAAATGGAATTGCTGGATCATGAAGTCTGAATATCTCAAATCTTACTAGGTATCATCTAATTGCTCTCTGAACTGGTTGAACTAATTTAGAATATTAGAGCTCCTGTTTTATTAGAGCTCCTATTTTAGAATAAAAACTTTTTTTAATTAAGAAGTTTGCCATACTTTTTTAATAAAAATGCTGTGTGAAGTGGTAGCTGTTTTAATTTCTAGAATCATTGGTGAAGAATTTTGTTTTTCAAAAAAAAATTTTTTTTTTAAGCAGGTCTCACTTTGTCGCCTGGGCTAGAGTGCCGTGGCGTCATCATAGCTCACAGCAACCTCAAACTCCTGGGCTTAGCGATCCTCCTGCCTCGGCCTCCCGAGGAGCTGGGACTACAGGTGTGCACCACCACACCAAGCTAATTTTTCTATTTTTTGCAGGGACGAGGTCTCGCTCTTGCTCAGGCTGGTCTTGAACTCCTGACCTCAAGCAATCCTCCCACATCGGCCTCTCAAAATGCCAGGATTACAGGCGTGAGCCACCTCGCTCAGCCTGTTTTTCAAATGTTTATTGGCCATCAGTTCTGCCCTCCAAGGGTTTTCTTTTGTTTATTTATCTTTATTTGCTTGCTGTAATACATTGAAGTTAATTGAGAACATCATGACATTCCTATCCTAAGTATTTTAGTATACATTTCTAAAAAAAAAAAAAACATTTTCTATATAACCATCATACAAGTTAATATCTAACAATATTAATGATTACATTATTAAGTTTGTATTAATATTTCTTCAATTGCCCTAAAAATGGCTTTTATTGCTCATTTTTTTCAAAGATCCCATCAAGATCTACATATGGCGTTTGGTTGTGTTTCTTGATAGAGTGATACGCCCGCTGCCAACCCAGCCACACATACCCACACCTGTCCTTTGTCTTCTCTTGTCATTGACTGGAACCGCCTGAGACAGTTATGCCAGTCGTCCTGTAATTGTGAACCGTCTTGGAGATTTTTCCAGTCGTTTCCTCGTGGTCTTGTTTAGCATCTTCTCCTTGATGCCCTGCACTTCCTTAAAACTTCACCATGACGCTTCCTTTTCCAATTCTCCATTATTCTTTATACCCATTAGTTGCAACATCCTGGTGAATCAGCCTGGAGTCCTCCATTGGAAGTAAAAGTCCTCTTGCATCTGAGAGAGGCATCCCCTTCTCCTCAGGGCTTCAGGAGGAAGGTACTTGTGAAGACAGTGCGGGCTGCAAACCAGCAGAGCTCGCCTGTTGGCTGGTTACCGAGGCAACAGTTGGTGTTGGAGTCTTGGGTTCTAAGCTTGCAGCTCAGGCAGGCAGGTTTGGCATCTGGAAGGCATTCCATAACTATCTGGAATAATAGATCCAGTGTCCATGGTGTGTACGGCACTGTGGTTAAAGCCTGAGGCTGGGTAATTCATAAAGAGAGGAGTTTTATTTGGCTCACGGTTCTGCAGAATGTACGAGAAGCGTGGCACCAGGGTCTGCTTCCGGTGAGGGCCTCAGGAAGCTTTCATTCATGGTGGATGGCAAGGGGGGCAGAGGTGTCTCGTGGACAGAGAAGAGCAAGAGAGCTGTGTGAGTTTTTAGTATGTTCTCTTGTCTGTGATTTATTTGAGAAAATATTGGTGGTGTCTTTACCCTATAGAAGTTTTAAATGTACCAACATGAAATCTGATATAAAACTCACCAAAATGATGCATATTTCTACGTTTTGTTAAACACTATCCTGCTTTTGCTATTTTCGTTACTCTTCAGAGTAACTGAAGTTTGGGGTGGCCCGTTAGGATGGTGGCAAAGGAAATAAACCTGCCGTCAGGAATATCTTACACACAGCAGCCTCTTGGGGAAGGGACCTCTTGGGGCTAAAGCAAAAGAGATCTCAATCTCTTTGTCACCAGCGTGAAAAGAAATTGCCAAAAAACGTACCCTCAGGCATTGAAGACCTGAAACTTTTTTCAAATTATATTAGACTCTGGAGAACATAAAAAAATGGTTCTTTGGAAGCTTATGCACTAGACTGGAAGGACATAGATTTCATTTCTTCCAGTGAACTCGTGTATTTACCTCTCCTCAGTAACAGGGTGGGCCATAAGGCCATGATGTGTGACGTCCTCTCCTGACAGTGTCCCAGCTCTCCTGACAGTGTCCCAGCTTTGTTTAACCTCCTCTGACTAACATTCCTGAATGCACCACGCTAAAAAACTTTCCATCTTTTCCCAATAATAACCAGTTAGATGTCTTGATGGAAAAAAAAATGATCCCAATAATAAAAATTACAAAACTTCCAGGAATAGATTTAGCAAGAAATGTCCAGATGAGCTCTATTGAGGAACACAAAAGATTTTAATTATTGGAGAGAAACACTGTGGTCCTAGATTAGGACAGTCATTACTGAAAAGATGCCAATGGTCCCAAATTAATAATATGCCTAACATAATTACCAATAAAAATTCTAAAGCATCTTGGCAAAATAAATCAAAAATTTATCTGAAGAATGGACTGAATAGCCAGAAAACTTCTAAAAATGAGAGTGATAAATTATAAATGACTTGCCAGATCCTTAAATGTGTAAAACAAAGTCCAAAAGCATGAAAAAGAAATTATTAAATGATGAATGTGATTTTAAAAATCAGTTTCAAAGGGATAGACAATTCAACAGACATTGTGGATAATTATCTAACCAATATAAAATTAGGTCATCACTTTGCATCGTATGCTAGAATAGATTCCAGATGAATTAAGGGTTAATTGTAAAAAAAAAAATGAAACCATAAAATTATCAAAATTATTGGATTTGGATTATTTATACATCCCCAGGAAGGCAAATGGCGTTTCTAAGAAAAACCAGAGGACATAATAGAAAAAAATTAATAGAAATGATTATAAAGATTCTTCATGGTCATGATGATGATGATGATAAAGTTGAAAGAAAAATTACAATCTTATCTTTATCTTTAATATGCAAATAAGCCTTAAGTCTAAAAGTCTCCATACTGAACAGCTGAAAGAATTGTAGTGTAGGGAGAGGAACGGAAAACATTCACTTTTTACTTTGTATGTTTTAAAAAAGAAGAAAATGTGGTTGGATAATGGGCAATTTTTACCTATTTCCCCTGTGTTTTCCAGGCTTTATTTTTTTAATCATAAACACACACTACTTTATCAGGAAAAAACAGCACATAATCATAAGAGTAACTCTAAGGCTTTAAAGTAGGCTAAAGGCAAAAGTAACTCTAAGAAAGAACCACTCTTAAAAATAAATTTTAAAAAGACAGTCATCCCAATTAAAAAATAGGCAAAGGATATGACTATAAAAAAAGAAGTTTGTAAAAGACCTAAGACTGGCCAGTAGGCATAATAAAATATATTTCACTAGTCATCAAAGCAGTGCAAATTAAAATAATCATGAGATATCACAGTGGTCTGTGAAATTGGCGAAGATTAAAGAGAAAGAAAGATAATATTCAGAGCTGTAGGGGTTTGAGGAAACATGCTTGCAAGCAGCGCTAGGGGGAATACAAATTTGTACAGTAGTTCTAAAGGGCAGTTTAACAAATATATCACAAGCCCTAAAATGTGCTACCTTTTGACCTCCGAATTTTGTTGTCAGCAATTTTTCCTAAGGAAATAATCAAATGAGTACACAAAGACTGTCAAAGTGTTATTTGTAATAGGGAAAATTGGAAACTGTCTAAACGTTCATCAGTGTTCAGTTGGTGTCAGTGTTAAAAATAAATAAATAAATAAAAATAAATGTTCATCCATGGGGAAGAAGTTAAGTAAAGACAACTCATCTGCAGAAATGGAACACTATGCAGTCCTCATGACGTGGAACTGTGTTTCTCCAACTGGAAATATGTCCACGGAATTGTGGAAAAGGCAGCTTATAAAACAGAATTTAACAGCATTTTTAAATTGTAAGCCTGTGCAT
>NW_012140636.1:1217553-1223562 GCF_000956105.1 Propithecus coquereli | reverse complement strand
AAGTTTTTAAAACAGAATACATAAATATAGATACCATTAGCTCTCAGAGCAATAAATGGCATTACATGTCTGGCAGCCTCTAGAAAATTCCACTGTACACTCGTGAAAACATGAGAATGAAAAAGGCAAATAACATTTTAAGAAAAAAGTTTGACCTTAGAGAACCTGAAAGAGTCTTGGGGACTTCAGGGGTCCCTAGAAGCACTGATGTAGAACAACATACTACACATTTAAGAGTAATACAAGTTGCTTAATATGACAACATGATACCGGGCCGTCGCGTGCTGCTGTGACAAGTGCTGTCCTCACCCGGGAACACTTTTGCACCCGTGAATTGGAATCTGAAGAGAAGCGAGAATGTGGACACTCGCCACTAATACCAAATGATGTTTCATTATGCAAGAATCCACTGCATTAGAACTATCTAACAGAACAGAAGGGCTCTGACAAGTTAATTTGGCTTTTCTCTTGCTTAAGTACTTTCTCCACTGTCCCTGCGGCCCCTGAAGAGTGTTAGTTCTGATAGCTGTGCCAGCTCTCGTTGTCACCTTCCAAGTGCTACTTTCTGGGTCTTCTCAACCCCAGCCAGTGACTTTTTAGTATCTTCTAATTTGAAATTGGGTTCTATTCAGGAGTTCCCCCTTCCCCTTGTCAATGGAAAAGAAGCCAAACTCTGTATAATTTTAAAGAGGTTATTTAATAATTTTAAAGAGGTTATTCTGAGTTAAATTTGAGGACCATGACTCAGAGCCACCCCCAAGAAGCCTTGAGCAAGTGGACTCGCTGTGGCTGGGTTCCAGTTGGTTTTACACATTTGGGGGAGACAGGGGTTACAGGTAAAGTCATAAATCAATACGTGGAATGCTTGCATTGGTTTGGCCCCAAAAGGTGTCTAAAGGCTTGGAATGTTTTAAGATAAGGAGGTCGGTTAATCAGAGACAAGCCACCTGACATATATTTGCTGTGTAAATTGAGGACCTGCAGGTGTGTCTTGCATACCCTTAGGCCTGTTGATGGGTTACAAAGCGTATCTCCAAGAAGGCTTGGAGACAGCTTCACCAGGCATCTGGTCGGGTCCCACTCCCCCCAGGGCTCATTCCAGGGTGTGGGCGCACAGGACAGGGACCTCATGCTGCAGTATATCATCTTCCTCGGCTGCAAACTCTGCTCCCTCTCCTTGGCTGGAGGCTGGTTGTTGGTCGCGCTGGCAGGGCAGATGACGTGTCTATTCCGTCTTTGCACACCCCGTCCGGAAATCTCTGCCGTCTCATGCCAGAGCCCTTACGTGTGTCCTAAAAGGCCACTTCGTTTCTCTGCCAGCGTCTCTGTCCTGCTCTGCCAAGTCCCCAGCGGAGCAAACGTACCGCATCTCCGGGTCTGGCAGGAACGTGGCTACCACGTGACTACTTCGCCACCGTAACTTAGTCACCAGAGTTTGCTTTCTTTCCCATTTTTCCTTGTCTTCTATTTTTGGTGGAAGCCAACGTTCAGTGTTTAGCTGATCATTGCTTATCCGTGCGCACTGACCAACAAGGGTCCTCTTCGTAAAGGATCCTTTGTGGTTTGGGGACAGTCGCGAGGGTCGCCGCACTATTGCGCTCCCTGGCGGTCGCAGGGACGAGTTCCGTGCTGAAATGGGACCATGTGCCCGGGGCCGGCCGAGGCACCCAACCCCCACCCCGGCTGGGCTTTCCGGCTTGTCACTTTGAGAAGGCCTGCGATGGCTCAGGTTGGAGGCCACCCGGTCTGGCCTCCCCACAGTCCTCCGGCTCCCTGGACCTCGTCACTCTGCAATCGCTCCCTCCGGCGCCCGGCTCGTCTCCCTGAGGCTTTGTCAAAGGGCCTCTTCCGTGCACATCCTCCGTGCTTTGCGCACCGAGGGTTGCTTCAAAGGCCCCGCAGCCCTGCGAAGGGAAGAGTGACAACGAGAGAAATCCCAGCCGGAGGAAGGTTTGCTCTGGCGGCTGCGCCATTGCTCAGTGGGCGGGGAGGTGCCCGCTGCCACCTCTGCCGCCCAGGGGCCCGCGCAGCTCGCCGCCGCGGACGTTTTCTTTTGGTCTGGTTTCCGCCTGCCCCTTCTGAGGCTGGGAGCCCCGACTTCTAGCAGCTTATGTAAATTTCCCGAGGCCCCGGGGCCGCTGCTGCTTCCACCGATCCCTTTATCTGTCGCCAACACAGGATTCGCCTCATCTCGCTCTGAGCCCCGTGTCTGCGTCGGAGGGGACAGGCGCGGGCGCCGGGAAGGTGGGGCCGCGGCTATGCGGGTCTGGGTGTGTTTCAGGGCCACTGGGCGCAGCTGGAGTGAGCGACTGAAGGACCGGCCTATCCTAGAGAGGCTGCACCGCCCCCCGACCCACGGTGGGCCTCCACCCAAATCCTAAAACCTTGCCTCCCGCCTTGGGCTGCAAATTTCTAAAGATAAAAACAAAACATCGTGTGAACCAAAGCAATCGCCGGCTGAATTCACCCTGCAGGTCCCCACTTTAGGACTCCGGCTGACTTGCCTGAATTGGGAATTCTTGACCCAATTTAAGTAAGGGTGACCTTCTCTTGTAGTGCTCGTTTATTTAAAATGCTTTCGAAAAGGCCTCCATCCGAAAAGTCCAGAAATCCAGCCACACAGCCCCCAGGGTAAGTGTCTGCTTAGACATCCCTGGGGGTTGTCTGTCCTTCCGTTGAACCTGGAGACCTCCAAGTAAAATACCAAATCCTCCTCTTCATGAAGTGAAGGCCCCCGGGAAACCTTATTTCCCTGCAGACCAGGCAAGACCCTACTGACTGGATGGTTCTTTTGCTCCTGCTGCTATCAAAGGGAATTCGGTGGACAGGGAGGTGAAAAGGAAAGACACCCGTTGGTCTTTTCGGTTCTTTCCAGAGTTGCAGATTTCTTCCAGAAGCATCCCTTTGCTTGCCTTCCAGGGCTGCTGCTTTTCCCGTCCCCACTGACTCACTCCCACCATGAAATGACTGAGCAGCTGGACAAACATCGAGAGCCCGAGTTAAAACAACAAAGACGTTTTCTGAAAGGCCTCAAGTGTGTTGATGATGAGGGAACGTTGTTTTCTTTTAGGAAACAATCCCACAGAGCTTATGCCACCTGCTAAAGAACACTTCATGGGCCGGGCGTGGTGGCTCACGCCTGTAATCCCAGCACCTTAGGAGACCGAGGCGGGAGGATCGCTGAGTCCAGGAGTTTGAGACCAACCTGGGCAACATAGTGAGACCCCATCCCTACAAAAAAATAAAAATTAAAAAAAAAAATTAGCTGGGCATGGTGGCATGTGCCTGTAGTTGCAGCTACGTGGGAGGCTTGAGCCCAGGAGTTCAAGGTTACAGTGAGCTATGATTGTGCCACTGCACTCAAGCCTGGGCAACAGAGTGAGGCCCTGTCTGTAAAATAAATAAGTAATTAAAAGAACAAAAAATCTAAGTAAAAAATACTTCCCGCCTGTGTGATATAATTTGAGAACAAAACCTATTACGATGCATTCTGTAATTGTTCTGAACTGGTTAGGAGGTAAGTTGTTTCAGTTTTGCATTCTATCCGCATTAAGCTAAATCAAAAAGTAATAGGGCCATAAGTGACCCGCGTAAAGTTCTGCCCGTGCGATATTGGATCAAGACACGGACCGGTCAGGCAGTTGCCAAGAGTCCTGATCTGGAGTGTAAGAAACCACTGGAAATAGGACAGGTGAAAATCATACTCACCAAACTCCTCTCACGGAAAGTGTTACGTGTGATTGAAAGGAACGAAGTTCTTGTATAGCCACTTGGACTGGGAATTAGAACCGCTAAGAGGCACCCTAGAGTAAAAATAGTTGGTGAACTAACTATGGTCCAAGGAAGATGAGTGCAAGCAATCACCAAGCTTTGGTTTTCCTTATTGATAGAGGGCCAGGCAGAACTGCCCGGTCAGCAGAGACGCTGAGTCCCACCACCATGTCCTGCTAGGTCGTCCGCCAGAGCATTTGGCATCTCCCTCGAACATTTGATGGAAAAGTCCAGAATATTTTTAAAATATTAATTTGAAGAAGCGCCAACATGTCAGCTTGCCAAGGAGCTCACACCTCCGGCTGAGACCATGGACCTTAGGCATTTGCCATCTGGAGATTTGACAGGTTCATGCCCTGGAGACAGCACTGTTCATCTGGAGAGTTTTTACTACTAGGGATTCAAGTGGGTCCTGGTTCCAAAGCTCGCTCCTGGACAGTGCGGTAGGTTGGGACATCTCAGAGCGAACCTGTACTTTAGGGATGAAAGAGGATGCAGGACATCTGTGGTCGTTCAGCCAAGTGTAAGGTGCTCAACCCCCTCGTCTGTTCCCTCTGGCGCCATCGCATTCTGACCAAGTCCCACCTGAGATGCATTGGCGCCACGCAGGGCGTCTCCGGGCCCCACATCTGAAACTCCTCCCGGTAGGAACCAGCGAGGCCGGCAGCTGTGAGTGGGCGACGGGTGGAGGAGAAGGGCCTGGGGAGTGAGTGAAACCATTTCGCAGAGAAGCTGGAGAAGCATCCGGGCCAGGGGGAAGGCGGGCTGCAGAGAGCCTCTGTGCGGCTGACCTCCTTTGTGTCCAGGTGCTGTGGTCTGGACGTTTGTGACCTCCCCACGCCCCCCGCGTTCACTGGTGAAACCTGATCAGCGATGCCATAATCTTAAGAGGTGGGGCCTTTCGGAGGTGATTAGCTCACGATGTGGCGGAGCCCACGTGAATGACATTCGTGCTCTTATGAAAGAGGCTCGAGGGAGCTTGTTCTGCCCCTTCAGCCACGTGGAGATGCAGCTCGAATGCTCCGTCTGTGAGGGACAGGCCCTCCCAGGACACCAAATCTGCTGACGCCTTGACCTCGGACTCCTCAGCCTGCAGCACCGTAAGCGGTAAGTGTCTATTATTTGCAAGTCACCCGGTCTAAGGTATTGTGGTTACAGCAGCCCAGATGGGAGAGGACATCAGTGATCTGGTTGAGGTCCCTTGACCTAGAATGTGGCCAAAACACTCTGCCTCATGTCACTTGTCATCTCACTACCCAACTCCCCAGCTCTCTAGCTGTCGTCCCCATCTGTGTAGCCGTCTTGTCTGTTAACATGGGCTATAGTTTTGTTTGCCCTCTCCCCAGAAAAGGATAAAGTCCTTCTACAAAGGTCAGGCTTGGAGCGGTCTCCAGGCACAGGGACAGCTCAGGGAATGCTGGAAGCTCGTGTTCACAGCAACCATGCAATGCTCTGCCTCCCGGCAGCAACTCCAGGCCCCCTCCACCGTGAGAAGACCCTCTTGGACTTCACTCAAATTTTCACTCAAATGGAAAGCACATTTGGTTTATTATAGCTGGTCTTTGTTTAGGCGAAATAAGACATTTTGCCAAAATTAAAATGGAAGTTTTGTAGCCAAGCTTAAACGTTTTTAAAATGAGGCGGTGTGCATGTCCATGAGCTTGTGCGTGTGCTCAGTCCTCAATGAGTGTGTCTCGTTGCTTGGATGTTCTTGAACACCAAGTAAATACAAGGGAAATTAGTTGATTTGGACTGCCTATGAGGTTGGGATTGTTCAGTCTGGAGAAGAAAAGTCTAAGGGACAGTAGCGTGAAGAAAGGCACCATTAAATAGTAAGTTAAAAAAAAGGAGAAGAAGAAACAGCTTAAATTGCTACATGAAAGATTTTTACATTAATGCAAATCATTAAATCGTGCAATAGGTTATATCAAGAGGATGTGAAATCTTCTCTAAGGTCATTAAAATAAAGCTTGTCAGTTGCCAGATAGTTTAATCCTAACTGAAGGAAGGAGAGACTATCTTCCTCCCTATTTTTAGCTGAAGGAAAAAAAATCCCAATAATGGTTCCTGTAGCTTTAATTTAGCTTTTGATCTTCTATGCATTTGTAACCAAGGGCAAACTGATTCTACTAGAAAATCTTTCTTAATAATACATTATTTATGAGGAAAGCTAGTACTAGCACAGAAAAAGAATTTTAAAATGAATGTGTAATTTATGTATAATCATTACATTAAGAT
>NW_012140636.1:1214539-1216763 GCF_000956105.1 Propithecus coquereli | reverse complement strand
AGACTGTCAAATCATTAAATCAATCTAATTAACATATCTATCACCTAACATACCTATTTTTTATTTTTTTGTGGTAAGAACATTTAAGATCTCCTCTCTTAGCAATTTTCAAGTGTGCATTATTATTAATATTACTGTAATATTATACAATAGATCTCCAGAACTTAGTCATCCTGTCTAAGTGAAACTTTGTGCCCGTTGGCCAACATCTTCCCCATTCTTCCTCCTGACCTCCTGCCCCCGCTAACCACTATTCTACTCTTTGCTTTTTCTAGATTCCACATATGAGTGAGATTCATATGATATTCGTCTTTCTGTGTCCTCCAGTTTTATCCACAATGACATAAATGGTAAGATTCTCTTCTCTTTTAAGGCTGAGTAGCATTTCACTGTGTATATGTCCCATGTTTTCTTTATCCATTCATGTGTTAATGACACATAGGTTGATTTCATATTTTGGTGATGGTGAATAGTGCTGCAATGAATGTTGGAGTGTAGATATCTGTTCAACATACTGATTTCGTTTCCTTTGGTTATACACTCAGAAGCGAATGGCTGGATCATATGGTAGTTCTATTTTTAATTTTTTGAGGACATTTCATATGGTTTTCTATAATGACTGTACTAATTTACACCCCCACCAACAATATACAAGGGTTCCCTTTTCTCCACATCCTTGCCAACACTTGTCGATAATAACGATTCTAACACATGTGAGGCAATATCTCATCGTGGTTTCAAATTGCATTTCCCTGGTGATTAGTAATGCTGAGCATTTTTCAGATACTTTTTGGCCATTTGTATGTCTTCTTTGGAGAAATGTCTATTATCTTAGTCTGATTTCTCTTGCTGTAACAGAATTCCAGAAACTGGGTAAATTATAACAATAGAAGTTTGTTCGGCTGATGGTTCTGGAGGCTGAGAAGTCCAAGAGCATGACACTGTCATTTGGCAAGGCCCTTGAGCTGTGTTATACCATAGTAAAAGGGCAGAAGGCAGAAGCAAGCACATAAAACAGAGAAAGCACAAGGGTCTAGGCTCACTTTTTGTAACAACCTGCTCTTGAGATAACTGACCCACTCCTATGATAACTACATTAATCCGTTCATAAGGCTCCACCCTCATGACCCAATCCCCGCTTATTAGGCCTCATTTCCCAACATTGTTGCATTGGGGATTAAGTTTCCAAAATGTAGATTTTAGGGGGACTCAAACCATAGCATTTATTCAGGTCTTTTGCCCATTTTTTAATCTTGTTACTTGTTTTCTTGCTATTGAGTTGTTTGGGTTCCTTATGTATTTTTGATATTAACCCCTTATCAGATGTATGGTTTGTCCATATTTTCTCCAATTCTGCAAATTGTCTTTTCACTTTGTTGACTGTTTCCTTAGCTGTGAAGAAGTTTCTTTTTTAGTTTAATGCAATCCCTTTTGTCTGTTTTTACTATTGTTGTCTGTGCTTTGGGGGCCATATCCAAAAAATCCTTGCCCAGGCCAACGTCCAGAAGATTTACCCCTATGCATTCTTCTGGTAGTTCTACAGTTTCAGGTCTTACATTTAAGTCTCTAATCTATTCTGAGTTGATTTTTATTACATATATGGTGTGAGAGGTCCAACTTTATTCTCCTGCTTGTGGATATCAAATTTTCCTGACAGCATTTATTGAAAAGACTGTCCTTTCCCCATTGTATGTTTTTGGTACCTTTGTCAAAGATCAATTGACTATAAATATGTGAATTTATTTCTGAGCTCTCTATTCTGTTCCATTGGTCGTGTCTGTTTTTATGCCAGTAGCGTAGTGTTTTGATTACTATAGGTTTAGTGTATTTTGAAGTCAAGTAGTGAGACGTCTCTAGCTTTGTTCTTTGTACTCAAGATTGCTTTGGCTATTTGGGGTCTTTTGTGTTTCCATATGAATTTTAGGATTTTTTTAAATTTCTATGAAAATGTAATTAGAATTTTGATAGGGATTACAATGAATCTGCAGATTGCTACTTTGGGTATTATGGGCAGTTTAACAATATTAATTCTTCCTATCCATAAATGTGGGATATTATTCCATTTATTTGCATTATCTTCAATTTCTTTAATCAATGTTTTATGGTTCTCAGTATATAACACTTTCACTTTCTTGGTTAAATTTATTCTTAAGCATTTTATTCTTTTTGATGCCGCTGTAAATGGGATTGTTTTCTTGATTTCTTTTTTGGATCTTTGTTGCAT
>NW_012140636.1:1207127-1214314 GCF_000956105.1 Propithecus coquereli | reverse complement strand
TTTCTTACCTAATTTCTCTGGTTAGGATTTCCAGTACTATAATGAATAGAATGGCAAGAGTGGGGTGAGCATTCTTATCTTATTCCTGATCTCAGAGGAAAAGCTTTCAGATTTTTTACTGTTGAGTATCATGTTGGCTGAGGGCTTGTCATATATGGCCTTTATTATGTGGTGGTACCCTGGGTCCACTGGAGTCTGGGGCTATAGGGACTAGTCTGAAGCCTGGGTCTGCAGGGCTGGCCAGCACCAGGGTCTATTTGGGTAGCCCTGGCCCCTGAGTCTGTTGTAGTGGGTCTGGAGTCTAAGGCTGCAGGGGCCATCCTGGCACCAGGTTTTGCTGGAACAGGCCTGGCACTGGGATCTGGAGCAGAGTCTGGTACTCACCTCCTTGTCCCACACAGAGGGTATCTCTCTCAGTGCTATGCTCCTGGGCTTGGGGGAGTCATGATGCATGTAATGAGAAACTGTCCTTCCTAGCCTCTTCCAGGCAACTTGTCTTAGTTCTGTGCTATACCCGGGTGCTGTAATCTCTCACCTGTATTCTTTAGCTCTTATAATGGCATTTTTGTGTGGGAACGGTTGTTCAAATTGATGTTTCTGTGAGAGGATGAGCTCTAGGAAGTCCTATTCCACTATCTTGCTGACATCACTCCGGAAGAAATTTTAAAAAGTAATCAGTGAGCCACCATTTTTCCAACCCAACACATTGGCTAATAGTGAAAAGAATACTATATGTCAGCGGTAAGAATATGGGAAAATTGGCATCGTAGGGGAGAAAAAGTAATATTTTTTCCTTACCCATTGCAAGGTTCATGGCTGACACTCCTATAACAAAAGATAGATTAACAAAAGAAAAGCAAAACAAATATATTTAAGTGAAGTTTTATGTGGCACAGGCTCCTGCAGAAACAATGACCCAAAGACCCAGTGGACACTCTGTATGTTTCAATGAAGAGCGGACAGTTGTGTAAAAGTATGATCGGGCAAAATGGGGATATGATCTAAGGGTAATAAACTTGGGGGGGTGTATAGCAAAGTCTATTCAGATTCTTCTTGGCCTGTCTATGTAATGTTCCTTCCCTTAGGGTATAGGGCAGGACACCCGTCACTTGAGGGTCTTTAGGCAGAAGAAGGTTAGAGAGACCTTTCTACTTCTGTGGTTTTCTCAATTTCCTTCACCTTAAAATACTCACTATGCCAAGGTGCCATATTTTGGGGTATCATGTTCTGTGCCAGACAGCTCTCATCTATCCAACTAGCAGGAATGAGATGTGTACCTTTCTGGATGGAAATTAGGGGATATTAACCAACAACCTTAAAATACGCTAATTTGACCCAGCAATTTTACTTCTATGGATTTATGCTAAGGAAATAATTGGAAAACTATGAAATAATGTTTATACAAGGATAATTATTACATCACAATTTTAAATAGTGAAAAGTTGGAAATAATCTAAATGCCTAACAAGGGGATGAGTTATACCAATAATTCGACATCTATAGAGTAAAACATTAGTTGTTAAAAATCATGTGGCAGGCTGGGCATGGTGGCTCACGCCTGTAATCCTAGCTCTCTGGGAGGCCAAGGCAGGCGGATTGTTTGAGCTCAGGAGTTCGAAACCAGCCTGAGCAAGAGCGAGACCCCGTCTCTACTAAAAATAGAAAGAAATTAATTGGACAACTAAAAATATATAGAAAAAATTAGCCGGGCATGGTGGCGCATGCCTGTAGTCCCAGCTACTCGGGAGGCTGAGGCAGGAGGATCACTTGAGCCCAGGAGTTTGAGGTTGCTGTGAGCTAGGCTGACGCCACGGCACTCACTCTAGCCCGGGCAAAAGAGTGAGACTCTGTCTCAAAAAAAAAAAAAAAAAAAAAAATCATGTGGCAGATGAATACTTGTTAACATGAAAAGTTCCACCAATTCCTAAGGCTACATATTATATGTGATGTAGGATGGCATTGAATACATTCTTGTGTGCATACTGAAGCAGATGCAGCAAAAGGTTTTCTCTGAGAATGAAATTGGTTTCTTTTGATTATTTTTTGCTGTTTTCTAGAATTCTGTCTGCCCTGAGCATATATTACATAGTAGAAATAAAAAAGATAATTTTTAATAATAAAAAGGAGCAAAGTAACCCTAGTCTAGGTATACTAGCCAACTAGTCAGAAGTACACTAGCGCTGCCATAATTATTTTACACTCTACATTTTAAACAGCTTTGAAATCAAAGGTAAATCCTTGAGCTGATCATACTGCTCTGTTCTCTTCCTTCGAGGTCTGTTATCTCTGTATCCCTTTCCAGGACATGGGGGTAACTCTCCTCTGTTCCACGTACCAAGTGCTACAACCCCCTCGATGGAAAGGCAAAATCTTAACACGTAACCAGTGAAGGAAAGGAGGTGCGTTTAGACACTTGCACAGACATGAAAGATTGTCCTGCTTTAGGCTTTTATGTTTTGGAAACTGCATGTTTAAAATGTATGCCTGCCTGCCCTGTATTTATAAACGTTCCAATCAGAACCTTCCATATTGTAGCAAATGAAGGATTATTACGGAGTCAATAGAATTCACACAACCATATTCAGGGAAAATATAGCATAAGAAACCGTGAATCAACAAAGGGGTGTTTATTATTTGTAAAGAAACTGATTACCCAAATTCAAGATATGTATCAACTTTTAGAGGACATTTCTCAGGTAAGAAAGCAAGAAAATATCCCTCTTGTTTCTTCCCCCTTTGAAGCGTTTTTTTTAGGTTTTCCTAACGGATGTTATTTTTAATTAGTGACTTCATGCAACAGTCAACAAGCATTTTGGTTTGTTGATTTGCCTTTGTTTGTTTGTTAGTGTCACCAGGTTGCAGCTTTCTATTGTGTGATCTTGGTAAAAAGGATAGTCTAAAGCCACTTGCAATGTTATATTGTTACGTGACCTTGATTGGTAGGGCGTAGGAATACAATGGACAACGTATAAACACAGGATGTTTCTTCACTCTGTCTAGTGCTAAAATAGCACACTGAATCATAGCAGCCGGTACCACAGTGATAGGCATGTACACATTTGTGTTGTGCCCCATTTTTAGGTCTCTGAGGAATCTGTGTGTGACCAAAGGAGGTATAGACCTGGGGACTCTCGTCTCTGCTAGGTACCAGCGAGAGCTGCAGCAAAGTCCTCTGGAGCGTAATGTGGGGCTCTTGGAATCAGGGTTAAAAATTACTAGCATACATTGCAAAAAAATTATATTCATAACATCAACTTGAATTTGTTTAAGTAGACAGCATGCAAAAAGAAGATTCTGGAACTGGGCCGGGTTCAAATCCCTGCTTTGTTTCTTATTAGACACGTGACTTTAATCTCTAGAGTTTCAGGCTCCTGAGCTGTAAAACTGGAATAAAATTATGTATGATAAAATATTCACAAGGTGCAGAGAGTTTTATGATACATTTTCAAATATATTATCTCATTTGTTCTTTGCACTTATCCCAGGAGGGAGATACTATCCCTAACTTACAATGGTGGAAACTGAGGCTCAGAAATGGAAGAGCCTTGTCTTAAATCATACAGAATAAGGACAGTTGTCTTCTGATTCAGAGTCCTGTGCTCTTTCCACAAAAATGCGTTAAGAATTTGCTAACCAACGATCAATAGAAAAAAAACGGCATTAAAAGGAAGATGGGCAAAAATGCTACAGTTTGAGTCATTTACCCAAACAATGCTTCTATTTTTAACTAGTAGATCCAGTGTGGCCTGTCACTTGCCCACCCCTGGGCTGCAATGCCCTGTCCAATGGAGCCTTCCTCGTAAACATCCCGGAGAAGCACAGTGGTCAGCACTTTGGATGAGGCCCCTCTGTGTGACCCCAGCCTGGGCTGAGCTGAGAAAGGGCGGGGGCCTTCCCAGTGCGCTTCCATGACCCCAAAGGTGGTCCTCTACTTGCAGACCTGAACTGAACTCAATCTAAGTTGCCCTGATCGACTAGAGGTCTCTGATTCTACCTACAAGAAGAGCATTTTACACGTCGGCAGTGGGAAATTATGTCAATTAACTTGTGTGAACAGAAGCTGAATGTCCCATGAGACTGAGGTTTTAATCTGAGCTACTGTGAAATCTCACAGTAAGAACAAACTCCGTGAAACTGACTCTGCCTTCGCGTACTCCTGGGTAGTTTCACGACACTAGTCTGGAGCACTAGCTCATTTTATTGCCCGTGGGGTCTTTTCACCCGCCGCTGGATAAGTTCCCTGAAAACTCCGCCTGGTATTATAGTTCAGAAGCTTTGCAAAAAATGAAATTTGTGATCTGGGATTTTTCTAGTGCATGATGACCATGCTCTTATTTCCATTTAAAAAGAGCCTCAAAAAAAAAAAAACAAAAAACTTCGGGGGATAAATTTAGTGACGTGAGACCACATTAAGACTGAATTCTTCAGAAGGTTAAGTGTCAATGCCTCGAGCCTAAAATTCCCCTTCTAGATACAATTCTCTCAACAGCATCACAGCTAAAAGCTTGAGTTTCAAAATAAGATGGATGGATTTTGACTTCGGCTGTAGCTATGGGATCTCAGGTTAACTTCTTTGTGTGCTCAGTCTCCTCATCTATCGCATGGTGACAATAATTGTATTAATACCCCGTAGAATTATGAGGCTCTAAATGAGATAACGTATGTAACATGTTTAGTAAATCCTGGCAAATGGTCATAATTCTAAAGTGTCACGGCTGTCATTACTCATCAAGTAGGTATTTATTCCCTCACCACCGGGGACCACAGCAGGCAGTAGATATGGTTATTCTTGGGAGGCTGCGCTGACCAGTGCCTGGTGCATAATAAATGCAGTATTTAAGAGTATTTAAGCTTGTCCATGAGAGGCGTTGCTAAAGAACCCAAACTTAAGCAGAGGTCCTAGCCACAAAACAAACTCCCCACTTAAAACAAGTCCATCGATGTGGGACAATGTCCTTAATTTATAATTTATACCCTCTTCACAGAGGAGGGGGAATGTAGGCAACTCAGGGGAGAGTAAGTGATTTCTGGGAGAGATGGATGGGCTCTGGGAAGAGCAGGTGACAACCTGTGACAAAATCTGTTTGGACATGGTGTCCTCCTCCAGGCTCCTCTCCTGGGACCTTAGTTACTCCTCCCTGGTTGACGAGATTCCTGGGGAGGGGATTCGTGCCAGCCGAGTTCCTTCTGGGGGATCCCCCTTCGGGCAGGTGAGGGGAGCTCAGAGAAAGCCTCTTCCTGCATCTGCTGGTCCCCAGGCGCCCTCAGTTCAAAGTCATCAGCGTGCCAAAGCATCATATTTTGGGGTGGCATTCCCCGAACCCCTTCAAGCCAATAGCTTTTCTTTCTACTCACAGCTAAAATCATCCCAGCTGATATACTCTCTCGCCAGCTTCCCCCCCAGTGCATAACACGAATCTCCAAAATAAATCAAACATCATATGCGAGCCCGTAAAAGCAGACGTTTCCATTCTCAAGATCTTTCTGATGGAAAATAGAAATATCACTGAAAGCACTTAATATGTTTTAGCCCGAAATAAATCATTGTTACAATGATAATAGCAAGGGAGTAACCGGAGATTTTGAGGTGCGGCTCTTGCAAATTACAAGGGAACTCACAGAGAAGGAGCAGTCTGCGTGTTGCGTGTTAGTGGCTCTTTCTAGCCTAGGAACCTGCGGCGACAGCCTCCTGGTTGTATGTGGCTTGTCGGTGAGATGTCGTCTCATTCTCGCCCTCCTCCTGGCTCCCCCGCCAACCTCGCCCCTTCCCTGAACTTCACCCCAGATGCAGGAGCTGGCAAGGGGTGAGGCTCTGCGGTAAGATTAGACGGCTGTTTTGCGCATGACTTGGTCATTTTTAGGGGCTGCAAATTCAATTACTTTTAGGCCACCTCAAAATACCCCTGAGTCCAAACATCAAAGCAGCAGCTTCACAGTGCCAGGTATCTGCTGCCTCCGGCTGGCTGGCCTTGCCCCTTGACTTGGTTTCCATGCGTTTTTTTTTTTTTCCATGGTTTTTTTCCCATGGTGTTTTGTTTTTTGTTTTTTGTTTTTTTTTGTGATTACACAGACCATATGCTTTTATTTAATGTGAAGGCACAACTTTAAGATGGTTAAAAACAAATGCATTTTAATTAATTATGATGTAATTGTCAGTACCAGCTCATAAAAATATACGCTTGCAAGCATGTCATTGAAGATTCTTTCAGATTGTCAATTCAAAAGTCGACTTTAAAAAGTCAAACTCTATTTGTAGAAAATCAATGATTGCAACCCCTCCTGAGGGGTTTTTGGTATAAGATGCAGATCTGATCTAATCATGACCTTGATTAAAGTCCTTCTGGCTCCTGCGTTCCTTTCTCCTGTCCCCTCCCCACCTGCCTTCCTAGCTCCAGATACGCTAAGCTGCACGCGGTTCCCCAGATGCTGGCGAGTCCTGCGTCCGCCCCTGTGCGACTCCCTTTCTCTGCGTGGTGACCCTTCTCCCGGTCCTGCCAGGGGAAGCCCTGTCTTGGGGCCTTTCCTCGGGGACGTGCTCCCGTGTCCCCCGGGCAGGAGTGACTTGGCCATTTCCTGCTCTGGCTCCCGCAGCTCTGTGCTGCTCGTTTCCCCCTCGGTGGGATTGCTAGCTTTTTCACATGTGTCTCTCTCGCTAGGCTGTGAGCCCTGCAGGGGCAGAGAATGTATCTTATTTGTCTTCATAGCCCTTGAACGTGGCATAGCACATCACGGGGCCAGCGTTCAACGATGTTTGTTGTGTGGGTGAAGAGAGAAACACTCCATCGAGTAAAAGATGCCAACCCTATAATAGGATGGTAACAAACACTGGGGCTTCTCTCATAGCTACACGGTTTTCAATTTGTTCCTGTGAAATTTGAAGTTGCTGTCATTTCCTGCCTTCCACTCGGGGAGAAGGGAAGTTCATGTTGCCCTTTAGGGTTTGGGAAGAAAATTCTGTTTTTTAGTTGTGCTTGGATGGCAGGCTAGCTAATTTGCCAAAACTTCAAGGATTCTAATATGATTTAGATGAGATGTTTCCTGGATGCTAAATGAGATAATACATGGGAAGTAGGCATTAAAAATATTAGCTGTCAGCCAGGCATGGTGGCTCATGCCTGTAATCCTAGCACTTTGGGAGGCCAAGGTGGGAGGATCGCTTGAGGCCAGGAGTTCAAGACCACCTTGTG
>NW_012140636.1:1200830-1207077 GCF_000956105.1 Propithecus coquereli | reverse complement strand
TGCTCCCGTGTCCCCCGGGCAGGAGTGACTTGGCCATTTCCTGCTCTGGCTCCCGCAGCTCTGTGCTGCTCGTTTCCCCCTCGGTGGGATTGCTAACTTTTTCACATGTGTCTCTCTCGCTAGGCTGTGAGCCCCTCAGAGGCAGAGAATGTTTCTTATTTGTCTTCATAGCCCTTGAACATGGCATAGCACATCACGGGGCCAGCGTTCAACGATGTTCGTTGCATAGGTGAAGAGAGAAACACTCCATCGAGTAAAAGATGCCAACCCTATAATAGGATGGTAACGAACACTGGGGCTTCTCTCATAGCTACACGGTTTTCAATTTGTTTTTGTGAAATTTGAAGTTGCTGTCATTTCCTGCCTTCCACTCAGGGAGAAGGGAAGTTCGTGTTGCCCTTTAGGGTTTGGGAAGAAAATTCTGTTTTTTAGTTGTGCTTGGTTGCCAGGCTAGCTAATTTGCCAAAACTTCAAGGATTCTAATATGATTTAGATGAGATGTTTCCTGGATGCTAAATGAGATAATATGTGGAAAGTAGGCATTAAAAATATTAGCTGTCAGCCAGGCGTGGTGGCTCATGCCTGTAATCCTAGCACTTTGGGAGGCCAAGGTGGGAGGATCGCTTGAGGCCAGGAGTTCAAGACCACCTTGTGGTCTTGAGACTCTGTCTCTACAAAAAGTTTTAAAAAATAGTCAGGTATGGCAGTGCATAGCTGTCGTCTCAGCTACTCAGAAGGCTAAGATAGAAGAATTCCCTGAGCCTAGGATTTTGAGGCTGCAGTGAGTTATGATTGTGCCACCGCACTCCAGCCTGGGTGACAAAGTGAGACCTGTCTTTAAAAAAAAGTTAGCTGTGACCATGATCATGATTTAAAGAATCGTGTTGATTATGTCTACAGCAGTAGAACACACAGAGTTTGGAGTTAAACTGCCTGGGTTTGTGTCCTGGTTCCACCACTTCTGGGCGTTGGCCCTAAAAAGCGACTTAATATTTTCTGAGTCTTAGTTTCCTAGTCTGTAAATGAAGACGCAGTCACGTGACAAGTCTGTATCAAGTGCTTCCCCTGTGCCAGGAATCATTCTAGTGCCTGAGATCCACACTGAACAAAACAGACGAAAAGCCCTGCCTTCATCAGGTTTATGTTTATAAAAATAAAGTAAAATTTATCAAAGTGTTGATGGTAACAAATGCTATGACGTAAGCAAAGTTAGGACAAGGGGGAGGAAGTGATGGATCAGGGTTGTGATTTGAAACAGAGTGGCCGGGGAAGGCCACACCGAGAAGGTGGCATTTGAATGAGGATCCGAAGGCTGGAAGGGGAAGTCTGCCTGGCACAGGAAGGAGGCTACCACGGCGGGGCGGGGGACAGTAGCGGAGGTGACATCAGAGCAGTATCAGAGACAGCTCATGGGGCTGTCGTAAGGATGCTGGGTTTTCTGAGTGAAAGCTCGCTGAAGGGTTTTGAGTAGAGGCGTGGCTTGACCTGACCTACAGGGTCCTGCTGACCACTGTGCTGAGAATGACCGAAAGAGGACAAGGGGGCCGCGGTGACCGTTCAGTGCAGGTGGTGAAACAGACCCTCGTGGCCTGTAATCAAGACATTTTCCTTCCATCTCTTGGAAAATTGTTTGAATGTACTTTATTTTATTAGAATTGCCAGCTGCTAGAGAAGTATTGTACTTAGTACACAAATCTATGGTGCCTACAATGTGAATGGCAACTCCTCATCTTGTGCAGTGCACAACCTGCACAACCGTGTGTGTCGGTCCTGAAAGAGAGAGAAGGGAAGAGAGAGAGCAAGTGAGGAATCAAGAATGAGTTAGGTTTTTGGCATGAGCAACAGGAAGGATGACATTTCTGACTAAGAAGGGTGAGGAAGGGGGCAGCAAGAGATCAGTTTTGAACATGTTAATACACACATTTATGTTTAGCGTGTGTGTATAGACACAATATATATATACACGTATATATAATCTGGCTTGTCTATATGTAGACACAGGATCAGTCTCTAAGAAGTTATCACATCAGATTTGATATTCCCGAATATATAATTCCAAAACTTCAACCCAGGCTAATCTATTATCAAATTATCAGCAAAGAAGTTATTTTAAATATATAAATATATATAAAGGCAACATATATTTTTACAAACTATAGATGTAAAGATATATATGTTTTAATGAAACCACATGAACGTGCATGTTTGTTTGTTTCTCCAAGTCCTCTCTTCTCTTCCCCTGTGCGTATACGGGCAGCTTTGTCCCGACGGGGTAGTAATACACAAGCACGTGAGAAACCATTCAGAGTAGAATTGATTATCTTTCATAACATCTTTCTGTTTCTAACCAGATCTGACAAAGGAGGAGTGCTCAGATCCAGGTTGTAAAAATGAAATTAAAGTTTTGTATTTATCACCTGTAATACCGCTGAAGCAGAACATTTTGATTTATCTGTTTCAACATTACCCTGTCGATATGTAAAAACATGTTTATGACAATCAAGTCTGGCAGATTTCTCTCCCATCCCACCTGCTTGTTTTCTGGGCCACAGTAAGCTAGTCTAATAACACAGGGGTTTCGGTAAGGTTAAGAGACTCTTTTGAAAAAAAAAACAAAACAAAACTCTGTCGAGGTAAGCTAAGTGGTGGCAATTCTAGAAGCTTTTGACGAGGCAGAGAAAAAAGACAGAAATGCTAAATAGTCTAACATGAAGACACCATAATACTAGACGGTATTGGACAAAAATCATGGGCATAGCAGACATTGTCACCATTGTCTAAGCTCTAGTCAGGTTCCCTCTTTTGTAGATGAATAATTTTAACTGCTGAGTAGTTAATATTTTTGAAGTATATTGACGTATGCATATACATTTAGAGACATACAGTTTTGGGATACTTTTTTGTTTTATGTAAACATGTCACATATTTTCAGCAACTTATTGAAAATTTCATAATGAAGTATTCATAGATGATTGCTCAGTTATTGTATAGCGTCCTCCACTAGGAGAGCAAAATCTGTGTATGCGCATTTTCTAGAACATAGCAGGTGCTCAACGGTTTGATGAATGAATACATGAGAGATGTCTCGACGATTGAATGAATTCATGCTGATTAAGCACTTAGTACCCGGTACACAGTCAGCACTGAACACGTGTTCATTTCCTGTATTGTTATTCCTTTAACATCCATCTTCTTCTCTGCAAGAAATCCCTCCTGTGCCAATTTTATAGCGAATCTATCTCCAAATCTCATCTCCGGAGCGCCTTTTCTGGAAGCCTTCCCTGGACACTCCTTCTGGACTAGGGGTCCCACTCAGGTGCTCGTACAGCACGTTGTGTTTCTGCCTGTCGCAGGACTAGCCACCAACGGGCCCCTTTCCTCAACAGACTGTAAACTCCCAGGGGGCAGTGACATGGCAGGTCACATTTGGCTTAGAACACCCCCAGCGCCTGGCACACTGCTTGAAGCATAGCAGGTGTTCCGTAGAGGTGTAAAGCATATTATTAAATCTCAGTTTCTCTTAGATACGTTTCAACCCGGTTTCCATCACTCCCTTTATCAACTTTGGGAAATGCCAGCTTTATTAAAAATATCTGCAAACCGTCTCTTAGAGTTGCGTGACTTTGGCATAGGGTTGATATTCATTTTATGTTGAATCTTTCTGGTTTCGGATGAAAGATGATATCTTCCGGCCACCTTGTATCCCAGTTTGGGAAATCTACTGTCTTCTCTGCACCGACTAAACCTACGAACACGGCCTTTGAGAATGCAGACACACGGAGACATAGAGTTGAAAGGGATTTCTTCCTCCTCCAGTGAGTTGCCTAAACTACCCGTAACTAATGGCTGTTGCACACATTGTCAAAGCTCTCCAGTGACGCCAATGACAGAGTTGAATCACCTTTGCAGCTGAGTGCCGCCTTAGGTCGCAGAGAACTCTCTTGTTGCATTCTAATCCAATTTTGTCTGGTTTTCATCTCTATAGAGACGGAGAAAAGCCAGCTAGCATCCTCCTTCAAATAAACCATCCTTTCTGGAAAAAAGTTATTAAATCAGTCCTTGGCCTGTAATTTTCAAGGTGAAGCCAGTTCAACTTCTTTCGCCTTTTCTCCCAGGGCTTATCCTTCATCCTCTTAATGGTTTCTGTCTCTCTTTGGACCTTTTCCAACTCCTCAACAGCTCTCTAGAAACTCAGAAACCCAAACTTTACCCAACACTAATAAGGGCCTGACCGAAGCTAAATATAGAAAAAATTATAGGTTCTGCTCTGTGTGTCATGCTCTGTTAGTACATGTCAGGACAGGAGAATGCCATTAATCTAGATGTCACTAAAGCATCGTTTGTGATACTCTAAAACAAGGTTGAACAAAAATTCACCACTTTAAAAATATCTTCTTCTCCATAAATAACATAAAGCGAAGCACAGGAAGATATTTAAAATGCTTATGGCAATATACTATTTCAGGCATTCATTAAGCAAAAGATAACCAACAGCACACGTTATAAGCTGTTTTTAACTTTTTATGAGACCAGTTTGCCTAAGAAACTTTTTAGATCATTGGTTTAGTAAACCAGATTGTATTTCTGTGAATATTTGCTGCATCTTGACACCCGAATACATTTTGTTCATTAGAACTTTTAACTCAATTGCCTTTCAAATTTAGGAAAGCTTTTTCCATATTTTAAAAACAATAATGGCATATTTCTAGAATCACTATTTTTCTAATTGATTTTTTTCTCTTTCCTCTCGCATCTGTATTTGTGAAAGACTGTTCCAGAATAGACTTCCATGTTCCCCATTCCCCAGTTTTGCCCGGAGATGCGCCGGTGTCACGGGGCAGCTGGCACCTTTCTGAAGAGAAGGCTGGCGCTTAGGGTACCCCTGGGGTACCTACCCGTGTTCTTGGTTGCTGCCCATCCACTGTTGGCTTTTTCAGCTCCCAGGTAGATAAGAAATGGGCTGAGAGACAACCACCCTCCATTCTGGAACATTACTAAATTGCACTACTAATTTCTAAGTTTTGGCCTCAATTTATTCTTAGACAGTATTTCTCAAACCCTTCCCACCATGAATGACCCACAATAAGACCTACGCCTTCCATGATCCCTCAGTAGACATATAGCAGACTACATCGCGGAAACAAAAGTTCCACAAGGTAATACGTATTGTACTGTGCGCTCTGATGTTTTCTATTCTGTCTTATTTGTTCTGTTCAATTTTTTCAGTGCTAGTCTAGACCCACTAAACTGTTTCTAGGACCTACTAGTAAGTCACAAGTTGCAGTTGGAAAAACACTGCTCCAGTGCACCATAGCTTTGCACACATGGTTCCTCAACTGATGTGTTTCCTTCCATGTCATGAATCAGTGCATATATAACGTGTTGCTTACTATCGCCGTGGAATTGGCTTTCTGTCCAGCCTTTTTTTCTCCTACCAAATCTTTTCCCTTCAACCGCGTGTGTTATAGTGTAGGATCTGTTGTTTTGAACACATTGGAAACATTTCTAAATCCTCTGCTACTTCATTGTCAAAAGGATAAAAGAGCATCCTCTTAGATCAGGATGCTTTAAGGTGTAAGTAACAGGAATGTTGTTCCAAGCTATCTTAAATAATAAAGAAATACACTATCTCACAGTGAAGTTCAGAGCCAGCCTTAGTTGATTCAGTGGCTCACTGATGTCCCCAGGATGGTGGCTCTTTCTATCTCTGAGCTCTGCCGACCTCCATGTGTCGGTTCATTCTCGGGCTGCTAACAAGATAGCTGCAGATGCTCCAGGTATCACATCAGGCACAACTACATCTAGGGGAAACAGAGGGTGACTCTTTACTGTGGTTCTTTTACAGAGAAGCTCCCAGCAGATGGCCTGTCATATCCCATTGGCTATCACCAGGTCACATGCCTATTCCTAAATCAATAGCTGGGAAGGAGGATGTTATTAAATTAAACCAGTTGATGGAGGAGAAAGAGACACGTGGTCCAAATCTCCATTATCTCCTGCCTGGATATTGCTAGAGCCTCCAAACTGGTATCCTTTCTTCTGCTCTTCACACTTTCCCTTCAGTCTCTTCCCAATACAGCGGAACCTGTGAAGAGAGCAAGGCAGACCCTGCCCCTCTCTGCTCAGAATTCCCAATTTCTCCTTGGCTCGCTAAGAGCATGCCCTTGAGGTTCGCTCCAGGAGCTGGACCTGGAGTTCACCTTCTGTGGGGCGGGTGGTAGTGACACACCAGCCAATTAAATAAGTA
>NW_012140636.1:1178346-1200080 GCF_000956105.1 Propithecus coquereli | reverse complement strand
TTTCACAGATCACCGTAAGCAAAATTTGCTTAATGTATCTAAAGGCAACTTACATAGGATTCGGCCAACAATAGCCACTCAATACATATTTATTCATTGTTCATTTGTTTTCAGGTATGGGTGAGTTGATCACAGTTGCTGCGTCAGAGAGCTGTAGACATCAACAGCATTTATCAATGCTTAAGGTTAGCACGTTGCTGTATGTATCCTGCCCTGTGACTGTTTTGTGAGAGACGTTTCTTCAGTTACATTGCAGAGTTTTCCCTGTGAAGTAAGGGAGATAAGAGATGGATGTGAAATTCGAAAAACCTGGATTCAAATCCTGTTGTGCCACTTCGACACGTGGGATCTCGTGCAACTGAATTACCTTCTATGAGACTCAGCGTACTTACGTGTAGAATGGGGATGGCGGTCCCTGCCTTACTGGGGTCGCAGGAAGGATTAAATGAGATATTTATGATATTCCCAGCACTGTGTTGAGTTCGGTATATCGTGCCTGTTGCTCTAACCAGCCCAGCACGGCTCCCACCACGCAGTGACTACTCCGGAAGAACAGACTTGGGATCAGACGATCTAGACCATCAGGTTGGTGGTGGCTCACGCCTGGACTCTTCAGGTAGTTCTGCTTCCACAGATATTTCTACAAACTCATTCTTTTTTTTTTTTTTTTTTTCCTGATAACTGCTCCTGAAGCACTTACACAAGCTCATTCTTTTTAAGAATTTCCTTGAACTCCGAGTTCTGCACAGGCAAGATTTCAAGACATTTCTTTGGTTTAATAACTATCCCCCCCAAAGATACTATCTTACCCTAGTTTTCCCTTAAACTAAATTTTATTTCATATCAGTAACTACTCTTGTCTGCCATTTCCCTTATGTGCTACACTTAATTATCTTTTTTCTCAAGCAAAACTCTTTTGAAGAGGTTCTGGGGTAGAGGAGGGTGGGGGCAAGTGCGCTTGTGCCCTGACTTCTCCTGACCCCGTGGTTTAGGAGAAATCGTGACGGTGTAGCGTGGAAAGGGGGAAGAAAGCTCTACGATGCCATCTGAGGGTGGGCCGAGGGTGGAAGGGGCGGGGGCCAGCAGGGAGGCGAGCGACGCTGATGTTTTGGCGCCAGTTGGGGAAATGACCATCTTCTTCATGTCACTAGGTTTCTTTTTTTGTCCTTTTTGTTTCATTTCAAAAAAAGAGGTTGTTGGGCCTATATTATATACAGGCTGCCTGGTAGACGTGGGGCAAGGCAGAGGCTGTCCTTAGAGAGAGGGGAGCAGAGCGGGTGTGGACGGGAGTCGGGGGAGCAGGGGCCAGTTTGGGCCGGAGTACAAGAGTGGCAGGGAGGGCAGTTTGAAAAAAGGTCGGAGAGTAAGATGGGGCCATATCATGCATCCAGGAGTGAGGATTTTTCATATCATATCATAGATCTTACCAAAGCGTGCCCAAAAACCATCCATGACCTCACACGCCACTCTGGCTGTGACCGTGGTGAAGCTGGACGAAGAGGCCAAGCAGAGGCGACAGCCGCTCTCCAGGGACGGCCAATTTGCCATCGGCTGGGGCCTCCTTCTTCTCCTGACTTACCTGGGATTTCAGGAAAATGTAGCCCCTGGAACGTCTGAACCAACCGTTTTGAGTCTGCTTTGGAGATAAAGGACCGTGCGGTCACCTGGGTCTGGAAGCCATCGGTGGTTAGGAACAGCGTGGAGGCGCGCGTGCCCTGCGACGGGGACAGGAGATGGGGCGTCGCTCCAGTGTTCACCTGTCGACGGCACTGGGCTCTCTCACTTCACAGAGGCATCCGTGGCAGAGGGGAACCTCTACTGACTGATTTATGACAGACTGTATAAAAAACGTTTTTAGCAATGGAAAAGCTCATCTATCCAGACGCTCCACCTCTAGGCGAATACAAAATGATCCCAATTTGACGGATGAAGAAAATAAGGTTCAGAGACGTTAAGCAACTTTCCCAAGGCCTCACAGTCTCCGCAGGCCTTTGTTGGGAGTATGAAGCAGATCCCAGAGCCACGCCTTTAACAGGGCTCTGTCCTGAAAGCGGGGTCAACACGCGTTGCGAGAAGATTTTCATAACCTAGTTGGCCAATGAATTTCATAAATAATGACAACTGCAAATATTTTAGTATTGCTTTTCATCTATTTTCACGCAGCTCGGGGAATAATAATCTAAACAGAGACACTGTTGAGATTTTGTGCATTCATGAAGCCCACACCGCACAGCACGAGGCTAGGGTTCTTCCAGAAAGAACAAACAGTGCGTGCTTCCTCTTCTACCTCACGCACTCCAGTGTGATCCTAAGATGGGTTCTGCACTCCGTCAAGATAATAAAGCCAATGCATTTTGACATCGAGCTGTCCGTTATCCAAAACAAAGCAAGTTTTAATGTAAGAAAAAAACAAATAATATATATCAGACAGTTTAGTGGCAAAAGACAAAATTCAGGAATCTGACTTTTAAGGATCCAAGCTTCATCACGTCCTAGCCCCACGACCTTGGGCAAACTATTTAACCTCTCCATTTCCTCTTTTATGAACAGGTCATGATAATGGAAGTCTCGTGCACTTTGACGATATTATATAAAACAATATATGTAAAGCACAAGCGATGCCCGGTCACCCAGCAAACATTTGTTCAGTGTGTGGTCTCTTTTCCTTCCACTGAAAAACATGAGGTTCAAGTAATCTCTCTTCATTGTGATAACGTTTTTCTACAATCTTCCCCTTTGTGGTCAGTTCCTAAAATGACCAAACTTGACCTTCTGATTTTTCAGGATATAGGTTTGAACTTATTTCACACAATAACAGTGAACTTAATCCAAGATACTCGCCTTTTATTTTACTAGTAGCTACATAGCACATAGGGTATAACTTAAAGCAATATAGAATCTAATATCAGAGGCTCATTTTATGTAGTATTCTTTTAAATGAATTAATAGTCAAATCCCCCAATCTGAAGAAACTTCTACATTGTTTAAAAACCCATTAAGCAAACATATACAGTCTTGGCACTCTATATATAGATTCCTGTTTATATCACCTATCCTGGAACATATTAGAATTCAGATTTTTAAGTTTCTGTTTCTAAATGTAGTCTCCTTCAAAGGAAGATTGTTGTTTCTCATAAGGAACATGCTATATGAATAAGTTATGCCAACATGCAGAACGTTTTCCGTACAAAAACCACAAGAGACCTACCAGAAATTATCACAGAACTTCTGTAATTATAACAAAGCTTCGGAACAAGCAACAGAAAATGGGGGCAAAGAAGGAAACAGAACACAGAGAATTGGTTCAAACCTCAGCCAGAGGAATTAGGAAACCGTAATCTTTATGGTACAAGCAAGATTTGCCTCTGTTTGTTTATTTCTCAAATAAAAGTAAAGGAAACCAAGAACAGTGGGAGAGTTCCTTCTACCTCCCCAAAAGGAAACAGAAGGGGCCAAGGAAGGCATCACATGGCTCTACAGATAAGAAACTAAAATGCTTTGCAGCCAGTTTTCCTGCCACCGAAACGAGGGCTCTTTCCAAACGTAGCTTGTGATGGGCACACTGGGCTAGGACAAGTTCATTTCTAATTCCAGAACCAGCACATCAAGTGCGTGGTTTACCTAATCCTGGCTTTTCTGTTACTGCCGTAATTATGTTAATAAGACATTTTCTTCAGGAGGAATAACAGGAGTGACTTTATAGTTTTTTTTAAATTTCTTCTGTATGTGTTGATAGATTTGACCAGAGAAGAGTCTGCCAGACGTATAATAATATGTAAGCAAGTCAACACACATCTTGAGGCTGTAATTTTATTTTTTTATATATATATATTTATATCTCCTTCAAGTCCCTAGCTAGTGGATGTGGGTAAGGTATCCATAGTATAGTCGCTCAAATAGAATCAGGGCTGGAAAGATGGTAGAGTAGGAAGCACCAGGAATCTGTCTCCATATCCAGACAATAATTACACTTGCAGAATATGTCTGATGTAACTCTTTTGGAACTCTAGCGTCTATTGAAGTCTGGTGGTTTCTGCTGGAAGGCCTAGATGGTAAATTGCAGTTAATTTTGGTCAGTTTCCACTCCTAGCACAGTAGCTGCTACCCCTCCTCCATCCCTAGCCCAATTGCAGACAGTCGTGTGTGTGTTCTAGAGTAGTTTGCACACAGCGTACAGGAGCTAGGATGGGCAAAAAGTACCCTATCTCCCTCCAGGGATCTGTGTTCTGATTGCTGATTGCTGCTTCTGATCAGAGAGGTGCAGACAAAGAGGTGGGTGGCTATTTTTGTTGCACCTCCCTCCATTGTTGCCAGCCCCTCCAGTTCAGGCTGACCTGACTTCCAGGGGATTTAAAGGACTAACACCCCTTTCTCCATCTTCCTTCATTTTTCTCATTTCCCCTCCTTAGGATACATATGTTAAAGACTAGGACATTCAAAAGCAACCGTGTATATGGGGAAAATTAAAAGTGCTGTACATCTCCAGGGAAAGGTGTAGGCTTAGAAAACGCCTGAAATGATGGAAAAAGATATTCTGTGCAATTAGTAACCAAATGAGAGCAGGGTTAGTTGTACTTAATATTAGACAAAATAGGGCTAGTCATGGTGGCTTATGCATGTAATCTCAGCACTTTGGGAGGCCAAGGTAGGAGGATTGCTTGAGGCCAGGAGTTTAAGACCAGGCTGGGCAACATAGCAAGACCCTGCCTCTACAAAAAAAAAAATAAAAATATTAGCTGAGAATGGTGGCACATGCCTATAGTCACAGCTACTTAGGAGACCGAGGCAGGAAGATTGCTTGAAGCCCAGGAGTTCCAGGCTGCAGTGAGCTATGATTGCACCAGTGCACTCTAGCCTGGGTGACAGAGAGACACTCCGTCTCTATAAAAAAAAAAAAACAAAAAAGACAAAATAGACTTTATATCAAAAAAAGTTTACAAAGGACAAAGAAGGAAATTATATATTCATAAATGGTTTGATAAAGCAAGAATGTAATTATAAACATTTATACACCTACAAACAGACCATCAAAATATATGAAGCAAAAACTGACAGAGTTGAAGGGAGAAATATACAGTTCTACAATAATAGTTGGAGACTTCAACACCTGCTTCATAATAATGGATAGAACAACCAGACAGAAGATAAGTAAGGAAATAAAAGACTTAAACAACACAATAAACCAAGTAGAGCTAATAGACATATACAGAACACTCTACTCAGAAACAGCATACACATTCTTCTCAGGTGCACAAGATATTTCCTAAGATAGGCCATATGTTAGCTCACAAATTAAGCATCAATAGATTTTAAAAGATAGATATCACACAAAATATCTTCTCTGACCACAATGGGATGGAGTTAGAAATCAGTAACAGAAGTCAAACTAGAAAATTTACAAATTTGTAGAAATTAAACAACACACTCTTAAATAACCAATGGATCAAAGAAAAAAATCACAAGGGAAATTAGAGAATAATTACAGATGAATGAAAATGAAAACCCCATATACCAAAACTTATGGGATGTGGCAAAAGCAGTGATAACGGAAATGTATAGCTATAATGTTTACATTAAAAAATAAGAAAGATCTCTCAAATCAACAATCTAATTTTTCCACTTAAGGAACTAGAAAAAGAAGGACAAACTAAATCCAAAGCTAGCAGAAGAAAGGCAATAATAAAGATTAGAGCAGAGATAAATGAAATGGAGAATAGAAAAACAATAGAGCAAATCAATGAAACCAAGAGTTTGCTCTTTGAAAAGATCAACAAAATTGACAAACCTTTTGCTAAATGGACTAAAAAGAGAGAGAAAGAAGACTCAAATTACTAAATTCAGAAATGAAAGTTGGGACATTACTACTGATTCTAAAGAAGTGACAAGGATTATTTCAGACATTTTTTTTTATGCAGAAATAGAAAAATCCATCCTAAAATTCATATGGAATCTCAAGGGACCCTGAATAGCCAAAACAACATTGAAAAAGAAAAGCAAAGCTTGAGGACTCATACTTTCTGATTTTAAAACTTACTGTTAATACAAAGCTACAGTAATAAAAAGCAATGTGGTATTGGCATAAAGAAAGACATATCAGCCAATGGAATAGAATAGAGAGCCCAGAAATAGACCCTTGCATATATGGTCTAGTGATTTTTGACAAGGGTATCAAGACCATTCAGTGAGGGGAAGGGCAGTCTTTTCAACAAATGATGCAGGGAAAACTGGATATCCACATGGCAGGAGAATGAAATTGGACCCTTACCTAATACCATATACAAAAATTAACTCAAAATGTATCAAAGACCTAAAACTATAAAACTCTTAGAAGAGAACACAAGGCAAAGGCTTCACAACATTAGATTTGGCAGTGATTTCTTGGATATGATACCAAAAGCATAGGCAACAAAAGAAAAACTGGACAAACTGGACATTATAAAAATTTTTTAATTTTGTACATTAAAAGACACTGTCAATGGAGTAAAAAGGCAACCCACAGAATGGGAGAAAATATTTGCAAATCATATATCTGATAAGGGATTAACATTCAGAATATATAGAGAACTCATAAAAGTCAATGATGAAAAAACAACCCAATTCGAAAACAAAGGACTTGAATAGACATTTCTCCAAAGAAGATATACAGATGGCCAAGAAGCACATGAAAGATGCTCAGCATCACTAAAACTTAGTTAGTGAAATGCAAATCAAAACTACAATGAGCTACCACTTCCCATCCATTAGGGTGGCTACTATTAAAAACAAAAACAGGAAATAACAAGTGATGGCGAAGATGTAGAGAAAGCGGAGCCCTCGTGCCTACTGGTGGGAATGTGAACTGGCGCAGCTGCTGTGGAAAACAATATGGCGGCTCCATGAAAACTTAAAAATAGAATTATAATATGATCCAGCAATTCCACTTCTGGGTAAATATCCAAAAGAATTGAAAGCAGGATCTCAAGGAGGTATTTGTACACCCATGTTCATAGCAGTATTATTCAAAATAGACAAAAAGCAGAAGCAATCCAAATGTCCATTCACAGAAGAATGGATAAGCAAAACGTGGGGGGGGGTGTGTGTGTATAAGGGAATGTTATTCAGTCTTAAAAAGGAAGCGAATTCTGACACACACTACACTGTCGATAAACTTTGAGGACATCATGCTGAGTGAAATAAGCTAGTCACAAAAACCAAATACTGTAATGATCCTACTTATATAAGGTACTTAAGAGTACTCAAAATTACAGAAAGTAGAATGGTGGCTGCCAGGAGCTGGAGGAGGGGAAAATTGGGAGTTATTGTTTAAAAGGTTTTGAGTTTCCATTTTGTAAGATGAAAAGAGTTACAGAGATGGATGGCGGTGATAATTGTACAACATTATGAATGTATTCAATTCCACTGAACTGTCCGCTTCCAAATGGTTGGGATGGTAAATTTTGTGTTGTATTTTAACATAGTTAAAAAAAAAATTGGAGAGAGAAAAAAAGAATCAGGGAGGGGCTGCCTAGAGGCCACCCCTGTAATCACAGAATTGTTCCTATCAAGTGGTGGGGACAGCAGAGGCCCCTCCACCCCGAGTTTTCCTCACAGGCAAACTGCAGAGAGAGGATGGCAACTGATTGTTGCAACGAAATCCTTTTCTGAATGTTGGTGTCCTTGGAATGATGATATCCTATACACATAAGCATTTGGACTGATTTCTGTTAACTTTTCTGCCTTATCCAAAATGTGACTGGCCGTAGATCCCGGGACCACCATGGTAGACAACTGACACATCCAGGATGCATATCCTATGCCCAGCACAACGTCTCACGCCTGTAATCCTAGCACTTTGGGAGGCCAGAGCAGGAGGATTGCTTGAGCTCAGGAGTTGAGACCAGCCTGAGCAAGAGCCCATCTCTGCTAAAAATAGAAAAAGAATAGTCAGATGTGGTGGCACGTGCCTGTAGTCCCAGCTACTCAGGAGGCTGAGGCAAGAGGACTCCTTAAGTCCAGGAGTTTGAGGTCACAGTGAGCTATGATGACGCCACTGCACTCTACCCAGGATGACAGAGCTAGACTGTCTAAAAAAAAAAAAAAAAAGAATGTCTGTTCCTTACCCAGCAAAAGATCCATATTTGGGGCTCTTTCCTCTCCCTCCATACCTCCCCTTGGTCTTTTTTTCCTTTCTCCTTTTCGTCCTTTTCCTGCTTCTCCATCAAATCCATCTTTACCGTTTACCATTTTTCACATGAGATGCTGCTTTATAATTGTAGACTATGTCATAATCCACTTGGGCTTTGGGGTGGTCTTAACAGACCAATAAATCAATGTCAGTCAAAAGAACTGTGAGAAAGTCATCATTTAATGTGGTTGCATAGCCACCTCTGGTGGAAAAAAAGAATTAATTATGTTATACTACTACTAGCTAGAATTTTTTTTTGAGCATCTTGTATGTGCCAGAGAGGCAATGTGCTAAGTGTTCTATATATGTTATTTTATACAATCCTCACACCAACTCAGTGAAGTAGGTGAATTATTCCCATATAACAAATAGGGAAAATTATGGCTTAGAAAAAAAGATGAGGTCACTTACCCAAAGCTGTACAGCTAGTAAGTGACGAGGCAGGATTTGAACCCCAAAATTTTGATTTTTGAACTTGGACTCTTAATTACTACACTGTGCTGCCTTACTTCCTCAAGGAAGAAAAAACGGCACAATTCTTATTTTATTCCCCTAAAGTTTCAATATTTTGTGCTCAAAAGTCTTGTCACATCAATTTTTTTAAGTACCGTCTTTTGAACTTCTAGGAGTCTGAAAAGTTGTTTCTAAGTCCTTTAATTATGAAAAATCCCTGTTTGAGGATGCAGTTCTGTGAATATCTTCAACAAGTGTCTTTGACGTAGCTATCTTGTTTTATTTAATGAAACATCTATAATTTAATACTCTGCTTCAGCTTCTTTTAAATGTCCAATAAACTGTGATCATCATTAGGGCAGAAGTGGGAAGAAAACTCATGATCTTAAGATTATTTTCCTTGTAATGTGATGAATCAGACTTGCAAAGTTCAAAGCATAAAAACTCCTAATGAATGCTAATTCTGTGAAAAATGCGCATATCATCCTCTTTTAAAAACAAAACTTTCTTTAGATGTTCTGTTTGAGGCAGACTTCCCAAGGTTAGACCAATATTCGCATCCTTCACTGCTGTGTGAGTAGAAGCCTTGTTAGATCACGGTCCCATATCCATCCCTGGAAGACCTTAAACAAGTCATTTCATTTTGGGGGTCCGGGATGGTTAATTTCAGGTGTCAGATTGACTAGATTCAGGGATACGCAGGTAGCTGGTAAAGCATTGTTTCTGGGTGTGTCTGGAGGGTGTACCCAGAAGAGGCTGGCATTTGAACAACAGTGGACGAGGAAGATCCACCCTCTCCCGATGGGGTCAGGCACCAGCCAGTTGGCTGAGGGCCCAGGTAAAACAAAATGGCAGAAGAAAAGTGGATTTTCTTGCTCTCTCTTGTAGAGCTGGGACACCCATCTTCTCCTGCCCTTGGAAATCAGAACTCCTGGGCCTTTGGACTGCAGGACCTGCCCCAGCTGCCCCCAGACTCTCATGCCTTCAGCCTGGAACTGAGAGTCACGCCATTTGTTCCCCTAGTTCTCAGGCCTTTGGACTTGGACTGAGCCATGCTACCATCTTTCCTGGTTCTCCAGCTTGTGGAGGACATATTGTGGGACTTCTCAGCCTCTATGATCATGTGAGCCAATTCCCCTAGTAAATCCCTTCCCATATATTTCTTTCTACATAGAGAGGTAGATATTTTATTGATTGTGTTTCTCTGGAGGACCCTGACTAATACAGGGCCTGAATGCTTTCACTTTTCACATGAAGTTTGGTATAATGAAGGTACCTCCCAGACCAATTCTCTACCCTTTTCCCTCTACCCGATGTCCTGGGATCTTTATGGCTGGCATCAATGAGTCCTCTTGCCTTCTGACTTCCAGTTGAGTTCAACCAATGGGAGGCCCCGCAGCAGAAGACCAGAGAAAGGTGCATTCATATGACCAGCTGCCTCCTTGTTAGCAGTGGGTGGCAGTCGTCACATTTTTCCACCACAGGTCATTGGGTCTCCTACAACCACAGCTATTTGAGTTCCAGTGACCACTCGCTCCCCTTCCCCTCACCAGCTGAGGGCAGTAATGGCCTCCTGCCTAGGCTAACCCTGTCCTCACTCCGACTCATACAGAAGATATGGGTTTAAGTAAACTCTAAAATTGACTCTAATACTTATTCTAAAATAAACATTATCCCCTTTCGATGTGTCCTAGGCAGATTTCCTCTCCTGGGAGAGAACATGATGGCGATGCTTCATCAACAGAATGGTCTCTGAGAGGAGCTGGCTGGGTAAATGAGAAGACACCAGACTGGGGTCAGGAGATCAGCTGTGCTACTGACGAGGTAGATGATTCTCTTTCTTTTAAAATTGTGGTAAAACATACATAAAATTTACCATTTTAACTATTTTTAAGTACACGGTTTAGTGTTATTAAGTATGTTCGTATTGTTGTGCTACCTTCACCACCATCCATCTCCATAACTCTTTTCATCTTGCAAAAGTAAAACCCTGTAGCCATTGAACAGAAACTCCCCATTCTCCCCCTCTTCATCTCTTGGGAACCGCTATTCTACTTCCTGTCTTTCTAGGTACGTCGTAGAAGTGGAATCGCACAGTTGTCGTCTTTCTGTGACTCGCTTATTTCACTTAGAATAATGTTTCCAAGGTTCATCCTTTTTTAAAATATCAGTAGATTCAGGGAGTACAAGTGGTTTTTTGATACATAGATGAATCATATAGTGGTAAAGTCAGGGCTTTTAGTGTATCAGTCACTCGAATCGTACACATGGTACCTGATAGGCAATTTTTGATCCCTCACCTTCCTCCCCCTACCCCCTGCTGAGTCTCCAAAGTCTACTACACCATTTTGTATGCTCATGTGTACCCATTGCTTAGCTCCCACTTTCAAGTCAGTACATACGCTATCGTTTTTCCATTCCTGAGATACTTCACTTAGCATAATGGCTTCCAGTTCCATCCAAGTTGCTGTGAATGACATCATTTCATTTTTTTATGGCTGAGTAGTACCCCATGGTGTATATATACCACACTTTCTTTATCCACCCATCAGTTGATGAGCACTTAGATTGATTCCATATCTTTACATTTGTGAATTGTGGTGTGATAAACATATGAGTGCAGTGTCTTTTTGACACAATGATTTCTTTTCCTTTGGGTAGATACCCAGTAGTGGGATTGTTAGATCCAATGGCAAGTTACCTTTAGTTCACTGTGGAATCTCCACACTGTTTTCCATAGAGGTTGTACTAATTTACGTTCCCACCAACAGCGTATATGTGTTCCCTTTTCACTGCATTTGCATCATCTGTTGTGTTTTGCCTTTTAATAATGGCCATTCTGACTGGGGTAAGGTGGTATCTCAATATGATTTTAATTTGCATTTCCCTGATGATTAGTGATGTTGAGAATTTTTTCATACTTTTGTTTTCAAATGGCCATTTGTATATCTTCTGAAAAATATCCGTTCATGTCTACTTTTTAATGGGGTTATTTTTTTTTCTTGTTGATTTATTTGAGTTCTTTATAGGTTCTGGATATTATTATAGTTCAAGGGTCATCCTCGAACATGTGTCAGAATTTTCTTCTTTTCAAGGCAGAATAATCCATTGTATGTATATACCGCATTTTGCTTATCTAATTATCTGTTGATGGATACTTGGGTTGCTTCTGCTTTTTGTCTGTTTTGAATAATGCTGCTACAAACGTGGGAATACAAATGTCTCGTTGAGATCCTGCTTTCAATTCTTTTGGATATTTACCCAGAAGTGGAATTGCTGGATCATATAGTAGTTCTATGTGGAGCCGCCATGTTGCTTTCCACGGCAGCTGCACCAGTTCACATTCCCACCAGTAGGCACGAGGGCTCCAGGTTCTCTACAGCCTTGCCAACACTTGTTCTTTTCTGTTTTTAATAGTTGTCATCCTATAGGTATACAGCTTTCAACCAGTATTTATTTTACACCTATTCATCCATTCGCTGGGGTAGGCTCTGGGAGTGTAACAAACAAGCCTTGCTCTAATGGAGCTTATATTCTTAGTTTGAAGAACAGATTTAAAAAATGAAATAAAATACTTACGACTCATGATACATATTATGAAGGCAATACGGAGATGCACATAACAATGGGACCTACTTCAAAAACCTTTTATGAAGAAGCCACATTAAGTAGAGCTATGAAAGAGCTAGCTGAATGGAAGGAAAAGAATACGGAACAGAGCAGGCCTGATGGGCAAGGCATGTGTAGAGGCCTCGGGGCTCGAAAGATCTTGGTGTGTTCAGACTTTGGAGAGGGCACAGTGTGGCTGAACAGAGTGCAGCAGGGGGAAACAAAGAGGCAGAGAAAGGCAGGGGCCTTGGCATTCAGGGCCTTATAGGCCATGTTTCAAATGTGGGGTTTTACTCAATGTTCCGTAGGAAGTCATTGAAGAGTTTTCTGTGGGAGAATGGCATGCTCTGAACTCTGGACCGAACACTGACCTGCTAAGCCTCAGTTTACCAGGTGTCTTCTTAAGAGCCTTCACAGCTCTAGGGCTGTGGATCAGAGGATCACTGGTCCCTGGAAGCCTTGTTATACAGTGGTTAACTCATGCTCTGGCTGGGTGTGGTGGCTTACGCCTGTAGTCCTAGCTCTCTGGGAGACCAAGGTGGGAGCACTGCTTGAGCTCAGGAGTTTGAGACCAGCCTGAACAAGAGTAAGACCCTGTCTCCATTAAAAATAGAAAAATTAGCTGGGCGTCATGGTGTGCACCTGTAGTCCCAGCTACTCGGGAAGCTGAGGCAGGAGGATGGCTTGAGTCTAGGAGTTTGAGGTTGCTGTGACCTATGATGATGCCACTGTACTCTACCCAGAGCAACAGAGTGAGATTCTGTCTCAAAAAAAAAAAAAAAAGGAAATTGAACCTCACTCCCCGCCAATATTAAAATAAAAAAAAAAGGACTCATTCTCTGAGACCAGGCATACTTGGATTAGATTACTAGAGCAGGAAGGAATGCTAAAGTCATTGCAGCCGAGACAGCGTAGTTCAGAGGAAAATGTATGGATTTCAGAGTCAAGCAACTCATATTCATTCATTCAACAAGCTTTTATTGAGGGCCTACCATGTCTCTGACTCTGAAAAGATGAGACCACTGTCCTGGTTTTCCAGGAGCAGCAACAGAAAGGCAACTAATGTTTCTTACAGTGCAATTAACACATATAATTATAGCACCGTGTGCTAAGTGCGATGAGAGATGTATGGACAGGATATTACAAATGCACAGAGAAAGGGCACCCAACCAAGACTAGGGATGGGGAGTTGGAGAAGCAAGTGACGACTGAGCCAAGTTTTACAGGCTGAGTTGGGTGGGGGTAAAGGGCATCTAGACAGAGAGGATCCTATAAGTTCGGGCATGGAGACAAGTGACAGCACAGAGCGCAGAGGGGGCGAGATGCAGATCAGAGTGGGGCTAGGACGTTACGTGTTGGGACAGGTGGCTGAGGAGGGGTGGGCAGGGGCCATATCAGAGAGGGCCTTTATGATGCTCTAAGGAACTTGGAGTTTGCCCTGTAGGCAAAGGTTCACTACTGGCTGACTTCTAACAGCAGAACACCATGTCCGGATTTGAGTTTTACATAGTTCGTTCTGTTGCATTTACAGAAAAAAATCAGTGTAACTGGGAAAAGAGCGAAAGAAAAGAGACAGATAGGAGGCAACTGCGGTCAACCAGGCAAGAGAGAGACAGCAGGAGTCTGAATTAGGACATTGGACATAAGGATGGAAGAGACAAGACAGATTCAAAACACATATTTAGAAGATTAAATTGGCAGGACAGGATAAGAAGTGGTAAGGCACAGGCAGGAGTCAAGGATGACTCAAACTTTCGTTGCCAACGTCGCTCAGGCAAACATGGTGAACGTTCCTAAAACCCGCCGGACTTTCTGTAAGAAACGTGGCAGGCACCCACCCACAAAGTGACACAGTACAAGAGGGCAAGGATTCCCTGCATGCCCAGGGAGAGTGGCGCGATGACAGGAAGCAGAGTGGCTATGGTGGGCACACTTGGCCGATTGTTCGGAAAAAGGCTAAAACTACAAAGGAGATTGTGCTGAGGTTTGAGCGTGTCGAGCCCAGCTGCAGGTCTAAGAGCACGCTGGCCTTTGAGAGATGCGAGCATTTTGAACTGGGAGGAGTTGAGAAGAGAAAGGGCCAAGTGATCCAGTTCTAAGCATCTTTTGTTTTATTATGAAGACAATAAAATCTTGAAGTTATGTTTAAAAAAAAAAAAAAAAAGGATGACTTGAAGACATCGACTCAGGAGCCTGGGCGGAGGGCAGACAGGGACGCTAGGAGGGGACCTTCCAGAGGACACTGTGAGGCGCAGCCTTTAGGGCAGAAGCCACAGGGCCCCAGCGCTCACAGTGGAGCCCTCTCTGGCCCCAGGGAGCTGCTTCGCTCAGGGTTACGCCCAGGGCAGCCCACACTCAACGGCTGCTTGATGCATGGGCACAAAAGCCTTTCCTCAATTCAGGAAAGTTCTGAGGGGCCATCCCAGCCCCAGAGCTCCTGGAAAGATGGGCCGAGGACTCTGTCGTGTCTGTGTCACGGTTCAGCTTCTCCCAGGGAAGCCCTGCTTTTCCCGCTGGCGTGCAGGGTGTCCCCAGAGCGCTGTCCGGTGAATGTCGTGTGCACAGACGCCTGCTCCAGCCTCTGCCACTCAGGGACCTGACCTCAGACAGAGATGTTGAGCCTGATATGTCCATGAGACTCCAGGTAGAGGAATCTATCAGACTTTGACTATCTAAACCTAAAGCTCCAGGGAGCTTTATTTATGACCCGGAAATAAAAGATTTGGGAGTTATCAACATATCAGTAGTACTGGTCCATAATCCCTTACCTGCAGTTTCCAAATTAAAAAAAAATTCTAAAAGACAAAAGGTTTTTAAAAATTTGGTGGCAAAACCTGACCAGATCTGAGCCCTTCTGACACAAAGACATGACCTCAATGTATATAAGGACTATTGATAGTCCCTTTTAAAAATCCTATTTAGTGTGAATATTTCTGTGTGTTGCTACCAAAATATCCATTTGTTTGATGACAGGTGCTGTCCCAGACTCTACTGGGACCAGTCCATAATTTTCAGTGTCTGCTCCTGATTTCCTCTCCAAAATCTGAAAAATTCTAAATTCTAAAGCCATCTGGTCCCTAGGGCTTCCAATACGGGATTATAGACCTGTAATCGGGAGCGTGAAAGAGGGTAAGATAACCTCAGGAGGAAGTGTAGACAAAAAGCAGGCCACAGACAGGGAACAGCGGCATTGTGGACTAGCCAGGGGAAGGGTGGCCCCCAGGAGGAAGAAGGAATGTTCACGAGGTGTGGCTGATGGGGAGAGGGCAGAGTCGCGGAGGCCGGGCGAGCAGAGAGCTTTAGGAGAGAGGAGGGCGACGAGAGTGGTCAAATACGGCAGGGGTCTCAGGGGCTGGAAGCAAAACTTGCCCTCCAGAGTTGGCAGCTGGTGGCTGCTGGATGATCACAGTGAGAGCAGCTAGGAGAGGGTAGGAGCAGAAGCCAGGGGGGAGATTATGCACTTGCTAGATGGGATGGACATGCTATTTTAGGTGTGTTATCATGCTATCATGGTGTGTTCATAGAGAGGCAGGGAACTGCCAGGATGAAGGAGCAGAGGGAGAAGAGTTAATAAGAGGAGGCCCTGGGGCCCAGACAGCTCAGGTGGGGTCAGGCTGTGGTTCAGGTAGAGATGGGGAGGCCGAGAGCTGGTCTTGGACTGGAGGGAAAAGGCAGGAGAAAGGGCGTCGACGGAGCAAACTCCAGGCAGGAAAAGACGAGGCTGAGGTCGAGCTGCCCTCTGTCTTCCCGTGGAAGCGGATGAGGTCGTGTGCTGGGAGTAAACGGGGGGCAGGCTGGAGAGGGGTCCACGGAAAGAGCTGAGAGTTTGCTGTAAAGAGAGGGAGCTGGCTAAGGAAAACTAGAAAGATCTACAGGGGGTCTGAAGTTAGAAAACATGCAGCAGCATTAACTGACACAATGGTGTGATTTTTCTTCCCCCCAGCCCTCAGCTTTGTGCACAGAGATGTTAATTAAACAGAATAAAATATCTATGTAACCATTAAAGGTTGTCACAAAGAATACTTAATATTAAGGAGGATCATTTGAGCGCAGGAGTTCAAGTTCAAGGCTGCAGTGAGCTATGATTGTGCCACTGCACTGCAGCCTGGGCGACACAGCAAGACCCTGTCTCTAAGGAAAAAAAAGAATATTTAGGCCGGGCGCGGTGGCTCACGCCTGTAATCCTAGCTCTCTGGAAGGCCGAGGTGGGCGGATTGTTTGAGCTCAGGAGTTCGAAACCAGCCTGAGCAAGAGTGAGACCCCGTCTCTACTAAAAATAGAAAGAAATTAATTGGACAACTAAAAATATATAGCAAAAAATATTAGCCGGGCATGGTGGCGCATGCCTGTAGTCCCAGCTGCTCGGGAGGCTGAGGCAGGAGGATCGCTTGAGCCCAGGAGTTTGAGGTTGCTGTGAGCTAGGATGACGCCACCGCACTCTAGCCCGGGCAACACAGTGAGGCTCTGTCTCAAAAAAAAAAAAAAAAAAACCTTAACAGTTTTCATAGTTAAAGTAAAATTCGTGTCCTGAATTTTTGTTTAATGGTACAAATCCTACTGTAGGCTACTGGGCCCTACCTGGGACAGAGCCATTCCATGCGACCCACGCTCACCAGTCGCAGCAGACTGGACCAGCGGCACCAGATCTGAGCCCAAACGCACTGATCTGCAATCCGGCCAAAATTCCATCAGCTTCTCTCTAGGATTTGACTGAGGAAATGCAGCGCCTGTGGTCACATGACCATGAAAACTGGATGTTTAAGGCCCAGGAGAGTGAAGACCAGAGTTGGAGGAGGGCGGGATAATACCACAGGCGAGCTGAAGCCGTGTGAAGGGCAGAAGCCACCGGAGACAGAGGTCTGCCACGGAGAATGGGACAAATGCAAAGAGAGAAATAGTGAACAACTCTGTGTGTGTGCGCATGCGTGCGAGGAGGGACCGCGGGAGAAAGACACGTGACTTTCCAGTTCTCGCGAGGCTGGGCTGTCTTCCCACCGCATTAACCCGAGACTGTCTCGCGTCCCTTCACAGGCCCGTCGCTCGGCCTTGTGTGAGAGGCTGCTGTTCTTCGTAACCGGTGGAATCTGACCTGAACTAGTTCACTTCCCAAGACTAAAAAGCTGAAGCAGTACTAAGGGTGACAGTGATACTAATGCCTGAGAGCGAGGAAGTGTCATCCAGGCCCCCCGCTCACAGTCGCGCCAGGCCGCACTGAGACACGGACACGCACAGAAACCAGCGCGTCTCTCTCCCGCCCAGCACTTACATTTTTCAACGATGTTTACTTATTTTCTACCCGTGATCTGACTGGCAAACACAAGATAACTCAGAAATACCGAGACTAAGAGGGAGCTGCAAGCTGTAAAATCCCCCAGGCTGAGAGGAAGGCAGAGGAAAGGTAAAAGATGCAGCCGCAGTCCAAGGGAGCCACGTGGGATGCATCAGCGCTTTCGCGAACGCACAACCCTGTGGAGTGAATATCATTAAGTTTATCTTATTTTTAAAAATCTTGCTGGAACGTTAAAGGAAATCAGGTTCGTGGGAGAATGTACAGAGTACATGGATGCCACTCGTTTTACACATATCCTAGTATAAGCAAGGGGAGAAGTTTATTCTTATTATATTATTAGGAAGAGAGACTTCCTTTATTTTTGTAATAAGGGCACCATTTTAGAGATGAGGGAAAATGGGGCTCAGAGAGGGCAAGCGATTTGCTGAAGGTCACACAGCAAATAATGGCAGAGCTTAGATTCTAAATCCCGCACGATTTCCATTTCAGGATGTTATCTGTTCAGTCTGGTCTAGTCTATGTTTGATTTTTCTCTACCTCTTAACCCTCAGATTGACAGCACTGTGAGCTGGGGTAGCAAATCTGACCCTAACAGTATTAAAATTTTGTTTGTTTTTAGTACGAGCCTCAAATTATGCCATCTAGTGACCAATGGACTCACTCGCTAACATAAAAGACTTGTTATATCCATTCCTTACATAGACAAATTTCCTACACTTAACTGCTACCGATTTTCAAATGTGTAAATTGAGAGCCAGGCTACCCAAATCACACGTTAACAGAGCTTCCCCGCTCATTACCTGCCTGGCAAACCCATCATTATGTTCTGGTTCTTACAGACACATGCACAGAGCAAACAGGGAAGCTTATAGTTGGCGAGGAGGTCGATGAACTCACATCTGGTAGCGTGTGTTCCATAGCTCGTTAGAATAGCTCATGTTTTCCAGAGTCACCTTAATACTTAGGGAGCTACATTTTTTTCTTGCAAGTAACAGATATAGAATCTCAAAAATATGTTACCTGAAAGGGTGAAGATAGAAGTTTCCCTCCAAGATTTATAATGAGGGGACAGGTAATCCACATGAATAATGAGCCCAGTATTTTTACAGACTACATGAGGCCAGTGATTTGTACAGATATTTCGTTTCATACTTTAGCAGCTCTGTGGGCCTTTAAAAATGCAGCACACGGCCACAAGTGAATGCTTGCACAGGACTGCCTATCTTTTTCTTTTGACTGCAGAGAGCCCATGACTAAGGACCGCCTATCTTTTAATCCGGCCTGAAAGTCAGCCCTGAAAGCAGTGCATTTGATAAGGGACATCAGTGGCTCAGGAATGTTCAGGAAAAGAAGAGAGCCTGCTGATGCGAACGTTCAGGAAAAAGAGAGAATACAAAAAGAGCCTTTCTGACTTTTTTGGCAAACAGCGACAATGAAGGAAAAGACGGGCTTGAGGAACCACGGGGGCAGAGGAGTCACCAGCCCCTTGGATACGATTTCCACGTTTCCAGAACTGCAACCTGCTTTAAGACTGCGGAGTTGCTCAAGTGCTCTGCCCTCCACGGCCCGCCCAGGCCACGTAACTACAACTTTTAGGAGCCACATTTTGGGCCCTGGGAAACATGACCCTCATCTCTGAAACCTCAAGACCTGGCGATACAGAGACGTTTCTTGGGAATGGGAAATGGTGCGGAATACTGGGAAAAGCAAGAATTTAGCTCCAGAGAGCCACACGTGGAGATCCCGTCTGCATGATTTACCAGCTCTGTGGTGGTGGGTGGGTCACTTGAACTGGCTGTGCCAGCATCCTCATCTGGAAGGTTCACGCAACAGACACCTATTTAGCACCCGCTCCGTGCCACTCCGAGTTGCTCTAGGTGCTGGAACACAGAGCCCTGCCCTCGTGGAGCATCCCCTGGAGAGCTCAAATCCTTACCGAGCAGTTTCCCTAAAGAGTTGTGAGGATCAGAGCTCCCGGCAGGCAGTTTCTGGAGCACTGCAGGAGGACTGAGCAGACACCAGCTCCTGTATTACGAGAAGTGGATACGTTCTTGAGGGTCGTTCCTGTATCCCACTTACTGGCCAGAGTCAGAGCAGTCACCGATATGGAGCTCAGATGTCTCCTGTTTCCTGAGGAGGTGGCAACCAGCTCTGAAATCTCTGCACTGTCACACTTTGGACCCCTGGCCTTGTCATGAAGTGTGGCACACTCTGTCCAGCTCCATGAGGTGGGCTACTCAGAGCTGCAGCCTTGACCCACCGCCCAGGGACAAATTACCAGGTTTCAAAAGTTCGTTTGTCCATCGGTTCTCAGGAATTCAGAGTGAACCCATCACGATATGCACCTACCCTGTACCATGCACAGGCCTGGGGTTAGGGACCATCCCCGAAAAGTTAGTCCTAACCCTCCCAGGGCTGATAAACAGACATTGAAGGAGTTGAAGTGAGTCAGACTGCCTGGGTTCAAACCAGTTTCCTGATCTGCAAACTCAGGATAACCCTGATTGGATGGTTGCAGGCATTAAATGAATTTATCTATAATCGAATCACTAGAATGCCAGGTAAGTGATTTCGGCGGTGTTGAGGCTTAGCAAAGGGGGTGCCAATGTAGTCCAAGGCATTGGGAATGGTCTCTGAGAGAGTGTCACTCGAGCCGTGACCTGAGGATGAATAGAAGGAAAGTGGTATCTTCCGTTCCTGGTGGGGAACTGTCAAGCGGTAGCATTAAGTGGCAACAAAGGAATCGTTGTGGTTTTGTAGAAAAACTGATGTGAATCGAGTTCCCTGCCTGTGCCCGGCACTGTGCTGCACACTGGAGATACAGAGATGGCGCTGTCACCATCCTTCCCTCTGGAAGCTCACTCCCTGGTCAGAGAATGACAAGTAAGGAAGCAAGTGCCACTGAGTGGCCTGGACACCAGGAGAGCAGCAGGGGCACCCAGGAAACAGCAGATCATTTCTGGGGGGATGATTTAACGATGGCTTCACAGAGGAAGTGATGCCAGCATGATGGGGCGGAAGGCAGAGGAGGGCATGGCATTGTAGGCAAGGGACCGAGGTGGACAAAGGCCCAGGGGCAGCTTCCCCCAAGAGCGAGCTCAAAGTCAGTCTTTTTGTACCCTAATCTCAGAAGCGACATCCTGTCATTGTTGCTGTATTCTGTCAATTAGAAATGAGCCACCAGGTTCAGCCCACACCCAAGGAGAGGAGAGTTGACAAGGGCATGCAAACCGGCAGGCAGAGGTCACTGGGGACCCTCTTAGTGGCTGTGCTACAGTATTTGCCTTTAGGAACACTAATCAATGTTTCTACTGTCTGATTTTTCAAGAAAAGTTGGAAATTCAAATTTGTGGGTGAGCTCTTCCAATTTTTAAATACTGGCCCTTAATCCAAATAAATTTCTTATATGCTATTGGTCAAATAAAATATATCTTTCAAGCATGACCCATGGGACACCATTATGAACCCTCTGGTGTAGGGACCGCAGTGGAAGGGGCTCGGTTGGAAGGGAGGGAGCAGATGTGTGGATGTTTCCCTCATCCTTTTATTTGAGGGTGGAGGTGGAGGTGGGGAGAACCAAGTCATTGCTAAAATGGGGGGAGCTTGAGAACAAATGCCAATCATTTGATCCAGGTAACATATAAATACAGATTACATATAAATTCTCCAGTCCTATTGGTAAAGATGACTTGTTTTCATTAAAGATAAGTCTTTGATCCCAGATCGGACAGCTGCACATCTATATAAAATGAGACACTTTGACATCTAGAGCTCTGATCTCAATGGGACAGGTGGTTTCCTGCACACTAATAGAACAGAAAGACAATTGAGCATTGCTAGATAGGAGAGAATGTTCTCACACACAGGAAAACAGCTTTTTCCTTCGAAAAAACCCGATAAAGAACAGAAAATGACTGACAGAATCAGACCTTCCCAAATGTCAGAAGAGCTGTTTCAGCTGCACTCTGGCCTCTGTTAGGAAAGAATAGGATAGTTTTCAGACAAATATTGAACATACCTTAGCATGAGCTGACTCAGGGTGGAATCTGCTGGCAAAATAAGCCTGCTTTTGGAGTGTGTCAAAGAGCTAAAATGCAGCTTGGGCTTTTCATAAACAAAGAAAATACCTTGGTGAAGCCTAATTTATACACGTTCACTAAAAAATTTAGTAAACTGGAAAACTTCTTAGTGAAAAATCTTTTTTGCTTCTTCATTCAA
>NW_012140636.1:1172781-1175021 GCF_000956105.1 Propithecus coquereli | reverse complement strand
ATATTAGTTTTTCAAGAGAAAAGCCATTCCCATCCTCCTTGCTCTTACATTACATGTTGGAAAACCTGACCCTCTGGAGGGTTGGGAATGGGGAATAGTCCATGAACTGTCCCTTCAGTAGGAAGGAGCCTGGCAGACTGCTGCGCACACTCTGTCCCAGGCTGGGGATGTGTGGTAGGCAGAATAATGGCCCTCAAAGATGTCTACCTTTGAAATGCCAAAACCTGTGACTATGTTATCTTACATGGCAAAATGGACTTTACAGAAGACATTAAATTAAAACCTTAAGATGGGGGGATTAGCGTGGATTCCGCAGGTGGGCCCCCTCTAATCACATGAGTCCTGAAAAGCGAAGAACCTTTTTCGGCTGTGGTCAGAAAGAACTGTGACCACAGTTTAGGGAGATGCTACGTTGCTGAACTTGAAGATGGAGAAAAGGGGCAGGAGCAAGGAGCGTGGGCGTCCTCTAGAAGCTGGGGGAGGCAGGGAAAGGAGTTCTTCCTAGAGCCTCCAGAAAGGAACACAGCCCTGCCAATGGTACAATTTTAGCCGGGTGAGATCGGTGCCAGACTTGTGACATACAGAACTGTAAGATAACATATTTATGTTATTTAAAGCACCAAGTTTGTGGTCATTTCTTACAACAGCAAGAGAAAACTAATACTGGGGAGAACAAATCAAGGCAGTTAGAGAACCTGGTCTCATTTGTCGGCATGTCCTACCCTGTTGCTCCGTGGTTAAGCCAGGAATAGGCTACTGGTTAATTGGTTAGCAAGGGCACCTAAACAAGCTTCTAGCTTCTTAGACCAAAGTCAAAGCCTGTGAAATTTCTTGTTACTTTTACTGATCTATTAGATTGTTTCTTTGTTTTCATATTCATTAAAAATAAGAATTGTATGTTAATATTTTCGGGATTATTTCTTTGCTGTTCCTTTATCTAAAGACTTACAGTGAAACTTATTAGGTTGGTGCAAAAGTAATTGCGGTTTCAGCATTGTTGAAATTTGCCATTTGATATTGGAATATTAGTAATTATTAATCAAAACGGTACAAAGAAATCTACCCCATAGCTAAGGGCTATTCTTACGTTAACATTAATGGCTTCAGTTGGACCAAACAATACAAAACCAAAGAGTGTTCAGTGGCCCCATAGACTAATACTATCATCATTATCACTATGGCAATACAAAACTTGGGCATATTCAAATTTACTATCACTATTGCTAAAAACAAACCTTGTGCACTTCCCATTTATTAACACATTAAAGAAAAAAACATTTGATCTGAGGCCTACATGGAAATAAGGTACAAAATAATAATAATTTAAATTATCTTTCAGTGGGTAAGTCCTCATGTCACAGACCTTTCTGGATTGAAAAAAATCAAGTTCCCTGACTCTCTTGGTTACATAAGTTAGGCTAACATTGTCTCTGAAGATCACCTTCTATCCTTATATTAGAAGTAGAAGGGTCAGAAAAAATACTTGTATTTTGCACTCACAGCCTATCACTTCCGTGTTTACTACCACTTTCCAACTCTTTGGCTATTCCTCTCTCATTTATCCACTTTCTTTCCCGCTCATCGAAGCCTACTCTTGCCCCAGAGGGATTGCCTAAACTTTATTCACTGCTGCCAAAGTCTAAATGCTCAAAAATTAAATATATAAAGAACATACCACAACGAAGCTGCAGATCATTCATTTAGTACCATGCGAAAGGCAGGTTTACTATGAAATCAGCAAAGCTTAAGCTTCCGGCCCCTCTCATGGGGGGGTCTTCTCATGCTTGGGCACCTTCCAAGGCCCCGGGAAGGATCCCCACACATTCACGCACTGAATAGATTTTTGTAAAATTTGCAAAAGTAAAATACTTTAATTCCATTGGTTAAGACCATTATCTCTTCCGACTTTGACTTCCCATCTGTCACACTGCAGTCAGGTGGAATTACTGGGGACATGGGCATTTGGGGGATCCTCATTAATGGGGAGTTGAATTGGGGATACAGTAAGTTTTGGTTTTAGTAGGTTATGTCTATGAGGGTCCTAGTCATTTCCTTACATAGTTAAGCTATTACTGGCTGACCCGGTATAGAAATGGCTTCTGGATACTCTTCCTGCCCGTGAGCTAACTTACCAGGCACCATGTTGAAGGAGCAGGGTCAGAGGCTGTATCAGGATAAGAATGTGTCCTGTCCTGCTGCCCCTAGCACTGGAGTATGTGGGGGGAGAGAGAAGCGAGGTT
>NW_012140636.1:1169437-1172731 GCF_000956105.1 Propithecus coquereli | reverse complement strand
AATTTATACACGTTCACTAAAAAATTTAGTAAACTGGAAAACTTCTTAGTGAAAAATCTTTTTTGCTTCTTCATTCAACAAATACTTATGGAGTATACACGTGTCTTAGGTGCTGGAGATATGCGAGAAAGACAGCCAAGGTCACTCTGCCCCGGTGCCTTACAGACTAGAGGACAAGACAGACATTGATCTAGTAACAATAAAATACTCCGATGCATGTTTTGTTGGAGGAAGTAGAGGTCCTACGGGAGCTTCAACCCAAGGTGACCTACCTCAAGCCAGTGACTCAGGGAACGCATCCAGAGGACCAAAAGATGAGTAAGAGTTTGCCAGTTGGAGGTGGTGGGATGGGTTAGGGGCAGACTTTGGGCTGTTCACTATTTAAGTGGTAATATAGGAAATATTTTTTTCATATTTCACATTCAGGATTGAATTTTCTCTTCACCCTCCAATTTATTATAGTACATCCTGGAACAAAAAGGTCAGCTCACATTTGTAGTAGAAAATAAGCATTTCTTGGAATATTAATAGTGGGTTCTTTGGCCCAAAAAGCAAATCCCGTGTTTTTATCTCACTTCTTTTGTCGCATGGAAAAAGCAATATAAAGCCAAAAGGTGAGCACACATCACAGGTGTGGTTGTGGAAAAACTTCATAACCTGCTGATGGAGTGTAAAATGGTGTAGCCACTTTGGAAAACAGCTTGGCAGTTAACAAGTTAACTGTTACCAGTTAAGTGTAGAGTTATGAGAGGACTCAGCAATCTCACTCCTAGGTGTAAACCCAAGAGAAATGGAAACACGTGATCACACTAAAACTTGTCCATGAATGTTTATTCATAATATTCACAATAGCCGGAAGGCAGAAACAACCCAGATGCCCACGAGCCAATGAATGGGTAAGCCAAATGTGGTCTATCCACCCAATGGACTATTATTTGGCCATAAAAAGTGAAGTGTTGATACATGCTATGGCGTGGACGAACCTTGCCAAGTGAACATTATGCTAAGTGAAATAAGCCAGTCACAAAAGATGCCATATTGCATGATTCCATTTCCATGAAATGTTTACAAAAGGCAAATCTGTGGATGCAGAAAGAGGATTCGTGTTTGCTTAGGACTGGGGGAGGAGTGGCAGGATGGTGGGGGGCCATAGCTAAAGGGGACAAGTTTCCTTTTTGAGGTGATGAAAATGTTCTCAAATTGTGATGGTGATTGCACATATCTGTGAGTTGCATACTTTAAGTGGGTGATTTTTGTGGTATGTGAACTTTATCTCAATGCAGCTGTTGAAAAGAAAAGAAAAGAGAGCACGTGACAGGCACACGTTCCTAGCAGGCGCTAGAGCCAGCTAAGACCCACGGATGTGGGATGTGGGTTTTGGTTCCTGGCGCCAAAGCACATCCCTGCTCTTCCCAGGGAAGGTTCTTTGGTCTTTGACTCCTTTTCTTTCTATTCATTAGTTTCTTCTTCCTCAGTAAGTATCAGAAAAACTTAAGGGTTATTTTTTTCTTCTTTTTAAATCTTTATTTACTACTCTCTGGTAATGTATTAGAAGTACAATGTCTTTAACTCGGGTTGGAATTGTGGTATCTTTTCCTTCTATTCTGTAACTAGGACCTTCATTTTCAAATTGCTACCGCTGTTTTTAACCATCCCCATGTACTTGCCTTTCCCCCGTGGCTTTCAGCTTGCCCCTTCTCCACTAATCTACAGGACTCAGCCTTGTGGAGTGGCTGATAACCACGGCTGGCTGATGAGTTATCAGCCGTGATTCCATTATCTCTCCTGTCCGGGGCCTGGGGAAGGAGCTGAGGTTAGACATTACAGATCTGACGATCCCAACTGAGCCCAGGACAGCAAACATTGTAGATGTCAGAAAAGCTTTTGGGTGAAAATTAATGTTGGTGTTTATACATAGACAGGACCTAAGAGTTGCAAGTAAAAAGAAAAATGAAAATTTATAAAACCACACCATCATTTGGCTAGGGAATCCTGTTCCCTCATTTAATACAATAAATGAACATTTTTACATCTGGCTTATTCAGCAACTTGGCAAGTAACTGCAAGTTAGAGAATTCCAAATGTCACAAATGTTTGGTTTTTTAATGTATCCTATTTGTGGCCACAAATTTACCTTTCTACTAAGGTAATACCTAGGTTGATATTCAATTGTTTTCATTCTATAAACACACATGAGATGGGTGGTGGGAAGTCAGCCAAGAGTAAGCAAGGAGTTCATGGGAAAATCTACTTACTCTCAGAAATGTGCTGGAGCTAATTTGCAAAGAGAATAACCCTCATGTGGATTATTGAGGGTTAGCTGTGTAATCCCCAAAGAGCAAAACACTGGTTAATGATTCCTGTTGAGAGAGAGAGATTTACTGCCTGTTTCTGTGTTTCAGGGATTTTACATATATTATCTCAAATTCTTACAGTAAACTTATAAGGCAGGCATTACTACCCACATTTTCTATATGAGGAAACTGAGGCCCAGTGAAGTTAAGTGACATACCTAAGGCCATAGAGAAATTATTGAAGGAGCCAAAACTTGTTAAATTTGGCCTTATCCCCCATACAACATTGTCTCTTTTGTTCATTCACTCATCTATTTGATCATTATTGTAGTATACAAAGAACTGCCTAGATTGTGGGATAGTATCTGCATAATAATTAGCAAAACATTTCAAAGAAAGAACAAGACAGAAGTTAATGTCTTGATTTTATTAATAAATTGTTTCAATGGCAAAGCATAAAAGGAAAGGATTGCTGAGCAGAGGCCAACATCTATTAATATATAAAATACAATAGTTCTCTGAAATCAAGGATCTCCAGTCAATAGGTGACACTCTGTTAGGTCTTAAAGTCCCTTGCAGCCATGGCATCTCTCTCTCCATGCACACTGAGTTGTCTTAGATGTTGGTCTAAAAAAGAGTGATTTTTCTTTGATATGTAAAGTTCAAAGGAGCTTTGTTACACTAGAAGTTGAATAGCAGCATGCAGGTGGAAAGAATTCTGGGTTAACTGGTAAATCGTGGCCCCCACCCAAATTGCAAATATTTGGGCAAAATCAGGAAAGCACAAAACGACAAAGTAGCAATGAAAGGAAATGGACCGCCCAGGAATCTGGAAATGGACTTTGATTCCCTTTGGTTTTATTGTATAATCAGCAGTTTAAATCAGGCCAAGACAAATAATAACCAGAGTAGTAGTATTTTATCTCTTGGTCATACGTGCAGGCTGGATAGCCACTCAACTCATACAAAAGAAAACAGAGTTCTCAAGAGGAGAGACCTC
>NW_012140636.1:1162979-1166667 GCF_000956105.1 Propithecus coquereli | reverse complement strand
ATAACAGATTTTTACATTAAATAGAGGAAAAACAATGACGCTCTCATTCACCAGTGTCTCGTTTTTCCTGGCACCTTCGAAATCAGGACGTCTCCCCCACTTTCAGTCTCTCCTGCTCGATAAGCAGAAGTTGGAGTGCTGAACAGTATACAGTCTGTTGCTTTTTGTACACACTGTGAGGGTTTGGCGAAGACAGTGGAGGAAGGACTAAGGGCTTCTCACGTTCACCCAGGTGCTAGGATCAGACATTCGAGTCTTCTGCTCTGATGCCGGCATTGGGGGAACGGGCAGCAAAGTCTTTAAACGTCATCTTCTTTTAACGTGTGTCAGATTGTTGATGCCTTCAGAGAACGCACCTCACTGTCCCTTCGGCATCTTCCATCTGCTCTAACCAGTCCATCATCTTCGTCCTACAGGCACACGTCCAAACCGGGTTCAGATCCTTTCTTAGATGCATTTGCTAAAGATGCCTGTCCCCATTCCATTGGCCAAACATGTTCTTTACCTTCTTTTCGTTTCTCAGATTCCGAAAACTGTCGAAGTTAAGTTTCTTTGGCTTCACTTTGGCAGGAGCTGTTAGATGTACATAGTCTGGTAACCCCGTGGCATCTCGTTTCTGGCGTTGGGCCTTGGCACCCATTAGAAGGTTGACCTGAGTGGCCAAATGGCTTCACGAGTTCCCCTCCTTTGGACTTCACCTCAGTCCTGCTGATGATCTTCCTCAATAGCCTTGTCTTACGGCAGTATTTTCAGGAATGTTGCTTTCTTCCAGTTTTGCCCTAATTTCTCTGCAGAAATTCTGTCTTTGAGTTCGCTCAAAATAAAAGTCTGTATCAATCTTATCACAAAGGAGACTTTGTTTTCCTTCGGTAAGTTCTGCAAAAATGCCTCCTGCTGCTTATTTAGTATCAGAGGAAGCTTCCCTTTGTATTTCCATGACCCTGTAGTTTTCCAGCCCTTTAATCTGGGTTCTCCGTGTTCCCTGGTCAGCGGCCTCTAGGTTATGCGCACATGGTGTGCATGGAAGCTAAATTCTTCTCCCTTTGGTGGACAAAGTAGCCTACTGATTGGGGTCGGAGCTACAAAGAGATCCCCACTGGGCAGAAATATGCACACAGTGAAACTTTCTTTGTAACATTATTAAGAAGTATTTCTGGCTGCAACAGGGAAGGCTGTTTCCTAATTTAATTATTTCAGGTCCACTGTATCTGCAAAAGTTTTATTTGCATTTGGAGGCTATTATAAATAATGGTATGTTGATTTATTTTTATAAAAAGCTTTATATTTCTTTAAGATAGTCTCCAAGTGGATATGCTGGGTCATCGATTGAGTGTGGACTGTTTTTTTTTAAAGGACCTGATGCAAATTCAAATTGCTTGTCTAAATTTATACTGTCAGGACAAAAGAGGGTCCTCTTTACCGAACCTTTCCCAAGACTGTAGGGACCATGCCTGCGCAAAATTGGCTTAAGCCGAGAGTCAGCGAAACTGGATGTGCTCTCCTTGGGGCCGGAGGACAATAGGTCCGGACACGGCCTGTTGGACAAACAGAACTATTCCTCATGACGGACAGCTTTATGACAGATAACCAAGCGCCTGGGGTCTTGCAAACATGCCAAGGCCACTCATTGTCCTGCATACGGTAATGAGATAAAGAAGTTAAGATGCAAGAAGTTAAGATGCAAACGTCTGCTTCCCTTGAGCAATCGTCTGGAAGAAATGAAAATGTGTTTTCCTCAAGGTGCCCAAGGTAGTTGCGTGCCAGGAAGTAGCTGCTGGACATAGAAAAAGTATATGAATAAAATGACTGGTGCAAATCGGATACTGCAGTCTTGTACGTCTTGTGTGTGTCTGTGTGTTTCTTTCTGTGTCCATCCCCCGTTCTGCAATCCAGGCCGCGACAAAGACTGTATAGTACGATTTGTAAAACTAATCTTTGGCTGGGTGCAGTGGCTCATGCCTGTAATCCCAGCACTTTGGGAGGTCAAGGTGGGAGGATCACTTGAGGCCAAGAATTCGAGACCAGCCTGGGCAACACAGAGAGATCCCCGTCTCTCCAAATAATAAAAATAAAAAAATTAGCTGGGCACAGTGGCACACACGTGTAGTCCCAGCTTCTAGGAAGGCTGAAGCAGGAGGATCACTTGAGCTCAAAAGTTTGAGACTGCAGTGAGCTATGATCATGCTACTGCACTCCAGCCTAGGCAACAGAGCAAGACCCTGTCTCTAAAAAGAAAATAAGTAAATAAGTAAAAAGCAAAAAAACCCAAAAACCAAAAAAACTAATCTTTAGTAATAGTATTGGTGAAAAATTATCACCATTTTTTGTGTTGTTTCTTTGATTACTATCAAGAATTAACATGCTTGCATGTATTAGTTGACTAGTTGAATTTTCTTTTTGGGGTAATGATCTCTTTTGTGAATATTCCATTGACTGTTAATCACTGGGACCCTACCGATTTTCTTATCTGTTTGCATGAGCTCTTTATGTAGAGAATATATTAACTTTGACATTTTATTGAAAAAATTTTCCCATTTTAATATTTACCTAATAGTCTTTTGTATATAAAATTTTTCATTTTTATTGATTGAAGTCTGCTGGTCTTTTGCTTTATAATTTCTTCTGTTATTTCTAAGCTAAGGAAATCTTCCCTTTTGTAGGTTTTGTAAATATATGTACATATTTTCTTTAAATGTTTCTACCGTTGAAAGTTTAAATATTTAAGCCAAGCACAGCGGCATGCACCTGTAGTCCCAGCCATCTGGGAGGCTGGGACAGGAGGATAGCTTGAGCTGAGGAGTTTGAGTCCAGCCTGGACAACATAGGGAGACCCAATCTCTTAAAAAAATAAAATAAAATAATTTTTAAAAATTTTTAAATTTTAAATATTTAAATTTTTGACCCATCTAGAATTTACTTTGGTGTGTAGAATGAAATGAGAAATCAATTTTGCTTTTATATTTCTAGATACTTGTCCCATCACCATTTATCGAATAATTTATTCCTGCCTGAGGGTTTAATATGCTTCCTCATGGCATAATAGATTCTTATATAAAATAGAGTCAACTTATGAGTCTCAAAACAAAATGTCCTAGACATTTTATTTTTCAAGCACATGCTACCTTTTATTAACATGCTACAAGGGCTTCCCATCCAGCAAAGTGACAGGAAAGAGTATGCCAATATAAAAATGGAGCGCTTATACAGTGAGAGACAGAAGGCTTTCATAAGCAAGTAGCTTTTTTTTCTTAAGTAAGAAAGATTTCATTTTCATTGTACAAGGTCATAAAAACATCGTGTCTGTAGCAGTTGTTACAAAGGAAGGATGTGGCAGAATGGTCCATTATCTTAGGTGTGCATTATGTTTTTCTGGTATATCTTAGAATCATTTTGTCAGTTAATAAAAATAAAACATGGGTACTTTGATGGGAGTTATATTAAACCACTTCCTTGGCCTGTGAGACTCCAAACTCTCCTTGGTTCTCTCCTGTTTTACTAGATGGCTGTTTCAGTCTTCTCTGCTGGGTCTTCTGTCTCGTCCCAGACTCCTTGTGTTGGGCGCCCCGGGAGTCTGTGCATTCTCTCCACAGATGACCTCAGCCCATCCTCTGCCTTCACATACCAACATTCCATCTCTCTGCTCATGTCAGACTCTCAGAGCAACTGCCTACGCCACATCTCCACGTGG
>NW_012140636.1:1153086-1162069 GCF_000956105.1 Propithecus coquereli | reverse complement strand
CAACACTGGATTTCTTTGTTCCTGGACCAGTTGCATGTCTGGGTCTTGTATTTGCTGTTCCTTCTGCAAGAAAAACTGCTCTCCCAGACAGCCACACGACTACACTACACTTTATTCAAGTACTGTTCAAATGTTACTTCCTCAGAGGCCTTTCCTGACCACCTTAAACAGCATCTCCCTTCTTTCATTCTCTGTCTCTTAACTCTGTTTTATTTTTATTCAATACACATATCATTACCTAACATTATATTGATATTATATTAAGGCTTTATTTGTTCGTTATGCCAACTCCACAAGAATCTAAACCCCAGGGGGGCAGACTCTGTGTGGTGTTCACAACTGTATCCCCAGTACCTAGCATTTTGCTTGGTATATAGTGGGTGCTCAATAAATACTTGTTGAACGTCTTGATTAAACCTATATTATTTTGAAAATATTTAAATATTTATATCAACATCTTCCTGGTCAGGAACATAATATCTTTTTCCATTTTTTCAAGATTTTATAGATACATCTCTATAACATTTTGTTCTTTTCTTCAAATATTTGAAAGATATTATGCATTATGGCTACTTCTAGATTTTTTTTGTTTTTATTGTACATGGGCTTTCGTATTCATTTTTTGTACAACCATCTTGAATCTTTTTAGAAAAGGTGAACTCTATATAAATATGTCTAAATAAAAAAGTTTCTAGCTGATTATTACAATCATGTTGGAGCTCTTGATTTCTGTCTGTTTATCTTACATTCAGCCCTTTCTGTTTAATCAATTTTCAAATTATTTATTTGGGCTTCTAGTTGTACAGTAACTTCATCCCCAAATAAATATCATTTCATCTCTTCTTTCTTCAAAATTTCTTTTTAACTTTGTGTTATGTCTTATTGCATTGATCCCAACTTTTAGAACAATATTAAACAGTATTCTTTTTGGGGGTATATTTTTAAAGGGGATATCACTAATGTTTTGTTATTAAATATAATGCTGGCTATTGGTCTTAATCTGACACCTTTTCTTATATTGAGTATTTTTTCTATTTTTTCCTATTAAGATAATGTTATCAGGGATTGTTATTGAATATTGTCAAATACATTTTAAGCATCTATAGAAGCAATTCTACATTTTTGTATTTGACATAATGATTTGGTGTAGTATATCAGTAGCTTTTCTGTGATTCAATGATTTCTACCTCCCTGAAATAAACTACCTGACTATGGTGGTTTATTCTTTCATACACTGCATTTGCAACTTGGTAATATTTATTTTGGACAGCTGTGAGCGTTTTATGTCTATTGATTTGTACTGCTGGATATTTTAATCTAGAGTTTTCTTGCCATTTCTTCCATTTCCTGTCTACCTACCATTTCACTATTACTACGAACCCTTATTATTATTGGCAAACAGATAATAGGGAGGAAGCTGCTACTTCTCTGCTTCAGAGTATTCTCTCAAAAATAAAAATAGCCCTGTAATCTTCTTGATGAGTAAAGAGGACCAGGTTGTGAATATCTATAGAGAATGGTTCCATCAAGCTGGATTAACAGGACACCACCTTCCATTAGAGATAAAAGCCTGTCAGGCCTCCATTTGACATCTATTAATGAGAACCACCATTTGTTGAGAGCCTTTTCGTGTGTGTCAAGCACTTTGCAAGCATTATCTCATTCGGACTTCATCCTAATCCTAGGAAATGGATATTAATATTCCGACTTTCCAGATGGAGAAACTAAGGCAGGGAAGGGTTAAATAATTTAACGTCCAAACAGCTGTTAGTTGGCAGAACTGGAACTTAAACATAGGGCTCTCTGGCTCCAAAGCCCACTCTCTTTCCCTGCAGCTACAAGGCTCGCAGGGCGGTGCTCTGAACACCTCAGTAAAAGGGGTGAGATATAGCCAAAGATAGCCATGCAACAAGACAGCGTGTGCTGACTGCCATGGAAGAGTTGACCCTCCAGCGCCATGTCGCTGAGGTTCAGATTCACCTGGAGAGAGCTGGAGAGCTTTTAGGAAGGAGGCAGCATAAAGTGGGGAGGAGGGTATCTTAGGTGGAAAGAGCAGCGAGAGTGAAGGCATAAAATCAGGAAAGCCTAGGACATGTTTACAAAAGGAGTAATGCTCTTTAGTCCATGGGTTGTCCTCATGCCGCCGTGTAATCAGAGGTGAGGCTGGACACTTAGATTAGGTTCCTGTCGTGGAAGCTAAAAGATAGATGAAGGGGCCTGTTTTTGAAAGGTTGTAGTTTTAGACGAAGGGCCAACAGGTCAGTTAGGATGGATCAAAGTGGGTAAATGTGGGAGAATGACCCCTGTCGGGTGGCTGTCAACAATTTATCAAGCGACAGAGGGAGCCTGGATCGGAGAGTGGCAGGAGGAATGGAAAGCGAGGACCTGGTTTAGGATGAGCTATGAGGGTCGAGTTGTTAAGTTGGTCCAGACAGGATGCTGTGGGGGTACAGGGAATGGCAGAGTCAAAGATGCCTTCCAGTCACTGGAGCCCGAGTCTCTGGAAGGAGGGCCGGGCCACTACAGATGGGGGGACCTGGGGAGGCGAGCCTGGTCGGTGGGAAAGAGCTGGGGACACTCCTGGAGATGGAAGGCAGCTGCTTCTAGAGAGCTAGATTTGGAGTCATCTGTCTACAAATGATCACCGACATCGTAGGGGGGTCTTTGTCTTTTAAGAGAGCTGAACCCAAGCAGAGGTCCTCCATCCTAGCTGCACATCAAAATCACCTCCGGATCTTTAAAAAAAAAAAAAAAAACAAAAGCCGTGTATCCCCACATCTGTTGAATCAGAAACCCCAGAGGTGGAGGTGAGACCCCTGTATCACTTAATAGCTCTTCAGGGTGATTTCGCTGGGCAGCCAGAGTTGAGAACCACTAGGAAAGGGGTGGAGGTTTGCGGAAGCAGAAAGAGTGCACGGCCCTCCTACCTCGCCGGGAAGAGAGATATACCATCGAGTTTCTCCTCAAGTTCCCTCTGTCACATTCTTTAAGCACCTCATCAGTTTCACAGAGTCTCTCGGTACCTAGTTAACACTTCACCGAGAGCCTTTAGCAGGCATCCATCTCCTCGCATCATTGACTTTAAAAAATCAGACGGTGGTAGTCCCAGAAGGAAACAGATGTTTCCTTAATATCAGACACCTTTCAGAAAATGCAGCGTTCTATAAAGCCCCGATGTGTAAAAAGATCAAAGCAGAACCGTTTGGAGAAAACCACAGCGCAGAATCCACACACTTCCCCATGGGCCAGAGCAGGGACTTTGGCAAGTCCGTCCAGATCTCGGGATCCCTATCCCGCAGGCTCAGTCCAGCCTCCCCGCTTTCAGGTAAGGAAGCTAAGGTTTCTGAGCAGGGAAGGGCTGGATCTCAGGCGGCACGGGTAGCTAGGTTCCACCTCCTAAGTCCCCAGTGCTGTTTTCCTTCCTTCGCAAGGAAATTCACTTTCCATTCCAACAGAGAAAGGTGCGCAGGGAATCAAATTACCCGCAGCAGCTTCGGTACAAGGTTAAGTGAGGGAAGAGGCTGCAACTCCTGACTGCCCTGAATTATGTGGTTTGTCTACAGGAATCTCATTTATCTGCGCTGCTCCAGTTTCAGCTCTCTCCGGTAATTCCGAGAGCGGCCTGTAAAATCGTTATCTGCCCAACGCAGGGAGATAAAAAGCCTTGTTAGTTTTAAAGGGAAAGTTTCAGTGATTGAAGTTTTATCAGCAGGATGAGCATGGAAAAACGTTTTTTTTTTTTTAAACTTATTTGAGGAAAAAGTAATGAGACCTACAGAACTATAATTGAAAATGAGAATTGTTAAGTATCTCTTGCATATTTTATGTGACTGTCAAAGCATGCTACCCTGAGGCATATTTAACCTTAATATATTTTTGGTATCTAATATACTTCCTAATTGTCCCAGAGCCATGTCCTGGCTGCAACTGAGCTCTTTGGGAATGTTTGTCACAACGGAAGGAACCACAACTTCTAAAGAAGCTAAGATAAATTTCGGACATGAGGAGAGTTAACTGAAGTACTATATCTTTTAAAATTTATTCAGAAACGTGAAGGATGCTTCCCAAACAATAGCATCTAGGAAATGTAACTGCTTTTCTCATGCATGCTATTTTCTCGTACAGTGCGCCTTCGCTGAGGTTGAGTTGCTAACATTTGGTTGCATAATCATAGCTTTAGATGAGAACCTAAAAAGCCAGTCCATTTCCCTATTGCTATTCAGGAGCATATTCAATCACAGAAGACTGAATTCATCTTCCTTTTAAGGAGACGTGGAGCAAGGTTTTCCTTTTCTTAATGCCAGGCGATTCTGCAGGCTACTATTTATCTCACAACTTCTTGTTCAGGTCTCAGAAAAAGAGTGGTTGTTATCTCCAAATTATCTGCCAGCATCCTGCAGGAATACTCATTTCTGGCATCATTGCAAATTTTCTTCATCAGCATTGTAGGGAAGGGCTTAGGCCTTGTGTCTGTGGGGGAGACGCTGCTCTAACTACATCCATCTTTAATTTATGGTAAGTCAGCAGCAAAACTGCCAGGATAGAAATCTTTCCCCAGCGGTGGTGACCTCACATTGGTGGTACCCAGTCATACAGGTCCTTATCTTAACACCTAGTTGTGTCTGAGAGCCCAGCTTGAATTCATTCACGTAGCGGTATGAAAAAATAAAATTGAAAGTTCAATAAATGAATAATTCAGCTAACATATTCATTCTTTAATATCTGAAAATTCATATTTACAGAGGATTGAATTTACTCAGCTGTTTACATTTTCTCTCTGCCTCTCCTTCCTTCTCTGTTTGATTTATATCAACAGCCAAAGCAACAGTGGATTGAAATACGTATGCAAGCTGGGCGTGGTGGCACGTGCCTGTATTCCCAGCTATGCTGAGGCGGGAGGATCACTTGAGGACAAGGGTTTGAGGCCAGCCTGGGCAACACAGCGAGACCCTGTCTCTTAAAAAAAAATCCATATGCATTAGTTTCCAGATTCTAGCCTTTGTTCCTCTTCCTCCCTCTCTCCTCTGCCTCTGGTCACTCCTCATCCTACTCTATCTGCTAAGACCTCAGGTGCTGTGGCTGGTCACTTAGACCTGTGTCTGAGAAGAGTCTCACCCAGGCTGTGTACATTGCTGTGGCGATATGGCTAAAGGCATATAATCATGATAATGATAACACGCCTTGGACTTCTATAGACTTCTCATGAGTCTTGCATCCATGAAGGGCAACTTCCCCACCAGGAAACTCAGGTGAGCACTTCAAAGAGTGCTTGAACTCAGTATTTTCTAAAATTCTCACGTGGACACTTGTTAAAAATTCAGATTCCTGCATCTCAGGCCCATTAAATATAAATGTCTAAAGAAAGGGCCCAGGAATCTGTATTTATATCAACAGCCCTAGAGGATCCTTATCACTAGCAAAGTTAGACAGCATTGTTCTAGAAAGATTCCTATTGCTCTGATAGGCTCAGTGCCAGCAGTTCTGGGAGGACCCAGTGACCAAAGTTCTGGGCATTTATATGGAACCAGAAGTATATCAATAGCAGGGTACAAGGGTGGGATGGGTGCTAGAGATTCCCAGGCTACATTCTTGGTCCTAGAGAGATGCTCCAGGTGGTGGTGGTGAATCCTTAGGGACCGCAAAGTTAAGAGGAAGGGACAGGGTGTCTCTTAGTAACAGTGATTGGACACCCTCTTACTGTCTTGTCCCAGACCTGGTAGAGTCTGATCTAGGTTTGCAGTTTGGTTGTGCTCTTCCTCCCAGGACAGTAGCCTGGGCTATTAGTGTAATGGTATACAGAGTGTCGCTCTAGTTCCAGGAGACTCTGCTTTGCTTTGGACAGAGTCTTGGAGAGAAGAAGGTGCAAATGGACAAGCTGGAGCAGAGGAGCAGGTAGAGGCCGAAGTTATGGAAGCTGCAACTTGGAAGCTCGCACATTTCTGGGGTTACATAAGGCAGCAAGGTGCTGGGGTTCAACATAGCACTTTCGTTAGTCCTAATTCATCGTACTGAGGGATGAGTTCTTGTTCTGTGCCTCAGATTTTAGTTTGCTTTGGTGATATAAAGTATTTATAGAGCAGATTCAAACAGAAAATTTTAGATTTGCAATAATCTTATGCCTTTTTTAGTTTTAGAGGATAAATGATCATTGAATTGGAATAAAACAAAAGTTAGTTTTCAGTTATAAATCATTACTGTGTATTTTATGCCTAATAACTTAATTACGTCACTCTGGAATTGATGAATTTGAAGAAACATGGAAAATTACATTGGCTATGGCAGCGAATCTAGTGAAGTGAAGATGTTGGATTTATGTATGTTAATTTGATTCATATGCAAGTCAAAACACGCATATTTTTAATCAGCAGATGGTTTAATATGCTTTCCACACTTGTAAGAAATGAAAAGTACTGCAAGCTATTTTTTGCCTTGTCATTCATTCTGTCAACAGTACTTACTGCAAATGTGCCGCATCCGGGTACAAAGCAGAGTCGCAAATGCAATAGAAAATATGTCGCTTTTGCAGGAGAAGATAGGAGAAACTTAAACACAGATTTTTCTCACTTTATCCTTTGGCGAGTGTTTCTCTAAAATTATGTGTGTCATTTGAACTTTTGTGACTCAAGTAGATTTCCTATATGTTAGAATTTCAGGACTGCTTTATAACCATTTTTGTTGGACCGTCCATGGCCATTTTTGATTACAGTTATTCACTCATCCACTCACTTAGTCACTAAATAATATGATTCACTTATTCACTAAGTAAAATATCCAGCGTGAGTGGAATACTTGCAAGGGAGCACACCACAAACAAAATCTGACCCATCTTCAAAGAGTTTACTGTCTACCAGAGAAGCGAGCTGAACTATTGAAACAAAAGCTCGGGTCATCAGCTTGGTAGGTGCGCTGTCTCTCACTACCGCATGCCAACTCTCCTGAGATGTGTTGGATGCTTATATGAGGCTTGAGGGGGGCCAGACCCCCCTGGAGAAGAACAAAAGTGAGGATGGGCTGACTTTCTGCCTAGCATTGTGCGCTAAAGAGGCCCCCAGCTTCCAGAGCTGCTGCTCTAGAGCTTCTGATACCTCTTTACAAAGAGTGTCACTGCTCTCAACAGCTTTTGTTGGGTTGTAAGTGATTAATTCTTGAACGATTAAGTTTACTAGGGAATCAGCCCCTTGTTTAAAGGAATGCTTGGATAAATCCCTCAGTAAAATAGATCCTTTTTATGCAATCACCTTCTTAATTTATTTTTATAATTCTGTATTTCCTAAAGTGAGGACAAACACAACTCATAGCCCTAGAATGCATACATTGGACATTTAATTTTGATCATATTTAGATTTGTGAGCACAACTTATCTCTATATTTTGAAGAATTCCTCAGTTTATCATTTGTTATTAAGTATAGACTTTTTTTATTGTGGCGAAATATACATAACATCAATTTGACCACCTTAACCATTTTTAAGTACATTTTAGTGGCATTAAATACATTCGCAATGCTATGCAACATGGCCTCTATCCATTTCCAGAACTTTTTCATCATCCCAAACAGAAACTCTGCACCCATTTAACAACAATTCTCCATCACCCTCCCGTCACCTTCTGGTAGCTTCTATTTTCTGTCTCTATGAATTCGAGCACTTTAAATACATTGTACAAGTGGCATCATGTGATATTTGTCCTTCTGTGTCTGGCTTATTTCACGCAGCATAACGTCTTCAAGGTTCGTCCATGCTGTAGCCACTATCAGAATCTCATTCATTTTCAAGGCTGAATGAAATTCCATAGTACCTATATACACATTTTGTTTGTTCATTCATCTGTTGATGGCCTCTTGGGTTGTTTGCACCTTTTGGCTATTGTGCTGCAATGAACATTGGTGTACAAGTTGGATCCCTGCTTTCAATTCTTCGGGGTATATGCCTAGAAGTGGAATTGCTGGATCATATGGTAATTCTATGTTGAACATTATGAGGAACCACCAAAGTGTTTTCTACGGCGGGTGCACCATTGCGATTAAGTTCACATTTTAAAACTTAATCTTTCAGAGTCTTCATCTCATTCAGATAAATGATTCAGATATAAGACATTCGGTCTAGATTAATTTAACTAATTTTTGTTCTTAGTAGTTGCACTTAGTAAATTGCACTACTATGGAAAAGAAAAAGGGGGAAAAAAGAAAAAATAGAATTGGAAGAGGTGTTTTTTCACAATTCCATTCTGAACATTTATCATATGTGTATCCCACTTCATTGCAATTGTAGCACTTAATCCTTTCTGACTCATGTTCTTACATCTGTTTGTTTATTTCTTCCAATTACAGTCTTAGGGCAGGGACCATGGACACAGGTGTATTAACAGGAGATGTGCTCGGTAAATATTTGTTGTTGGATCAATCGATTCTGTATAATAAAACCTAAACAGATATCTAATGAATCTGCTAATATCCATTCCTGTTTCCGGACATTAAGTTCAATATTCCAGAAATTGTAGTTCCGTTGGAAAGGGATATATCACAGAGGTAAAGTTTTTAGAAGGTAAAGGAAACCTAACAGTGACAGGGAAATTACTGGATATGATTAGCATGCCCAGTGTTAGATGGGGCAGATTTCATAAGGGGTTGAATTATGTTTAACTCTGCAAAACAATTTGATTTGCGGATGGATGGAAAGGTGGTTTGTGGAGAGGGGAGTGGCATTTTAAAATTATTTGGAGGTGGTACTGAGGTAGGAATGTAAGGGAATATGCAAGCACTTTCGTATTATAAGAACGGAAACAAAGATTGGTGTGTGGTAGAAAAGGAAGACGCTCATGGCATACAGGGCAACGAGGTTAGAATCTTGATGTAACCACAGCCTGGAAATTGAGATGGACGCAGCTTCCGTTCTGATGGAGGATTTCTCTGTACTATTTTTGGGCACTGCCAAATGGAAGATATAATAGATTTAAGTTTTTTCTCTGCAGAATGGGATCAGGCA